>NC_081440.1:5166206-5216854 GCF_007210705.1 Tigriopus californicus | reverse complement strand
GAGCACTTGTTTCTTCGTTGCTCTGTCTCAAGGACTGACGAGGCCAAGTGAATGGATCAAAATTTCTCCACAATTTCCTGTGTATGTGTGTGCGTGTTTGCCGGATGTTTTATCTTTAAGTAGCCGGAAATAGCTGTTGTGTTCATTTACTTGTTGGCTTCGTTAAATTAGTTCCAGTTAAACCCTTTGCATTAAAAGCATGGCTGATAATTACGGCCCGAGCCAAAACGGTAATGATTTTGTTCAAGGACATCGCGGTTTTAAGCTGATGACAATCAAGGTGAAAGTTTCTAATGATAATGATTATCCGGATTCGACTTTCCCAATCTGTGTACTAATGGGACCTTCCTCTCAATTTGACTGGGCAAAATCCCGCCATCTCCATCTCGCATTTCACAGATGACATTCGACTTTGTTGACTCTGGACTATGTAACTAACGCTCAATGGTGTTTACTTCTATTCGAGCATAGAAAATCCCACCACCAGAAAAAAAGGTGAGATATGGGTTACGGACTGAGATTTTAAAAATTAAACCAGCAAATTGGTTTTGGAACTTTAAGATGCAAAAGGCATATTTTTTGACTTTGTAATCCCTTCCAAGTTATTTCAGAGTCTTGATTCATCATCATCATCATCCTTGACCACGTGTTATCTATATCTCATATGGTCACTATTGAGTTAAAAATGCCCGCCCATAAAGGTGTTCTTGCGCAATTCCGCCTGAATTCGACATTTTCTAACGTACCGTATGATACGAACACACTTGGGGCGAGAAAGAAAGGGACCAAGCATTATTTCTGTCATCATGTTATTGATTTTCTTTTCCAATATCGGGAACTTTGTTGTAACCTATCGAGAAGCTAAGGCAACTACTACGTATCATGAACCGTATTTTGTAATCGAAGGCGAGGCAGCAAATGATGTAGACTCACCAATGAGAAGATCATTGTTGCCAGGTAGACAAATTGGAATAATGTTATCCCTGAAGTGAACCTTCTTTTCCACACGCACCAAGGCCAGGTCGTTCTCATAGGTGAAGAAATTGTACTTGGGATGAACGATCTTCTTGGTTACTTTCCGCTCGATGTGAGGATGCTTCTCGCCGGTGGACGAGAAATCCCATTCCCCAATGCGCACCCTGATCTTGGGGATTTGCAGGCTATTAGAAGTGAATAAAGCCCATATCAGTCATGAATAGTGGCGAGATTTGCACTTAATGGGCCCAGGAAACTGACCGACCAACCTCTCAAGGCTTTACATCCCATCGAGATCAAAATGAAGATGAATGGAGCTTGTGCTGTTGGGTTAGCCAGGGTCCATCCCTGACGTACGTCTGATCATCAAATTTGAGAACAAACCCACCCACCCACCAACCAATCAATCAACCAGGGAACAAGATCGAACGTGTACTTACTCGTCCACACAATGGCCGGCTGTGGCGACCCAATACTCGTTGATCAAGGCCCCACCACATCGATGGGTCGAGGTGAAGCCGAAAAATGAGGTCCGTCTCACCGATACCTAAATAGTACATAGAGAACACCTTTTATGCTCTGTGCTTAGGGCTCTATAGCCTTTTCTTTTGATAGCACTTTGAAAGAATTCTATTGATTTTGGGGGTCTTGTTGTTGACACAATGACATTGTTGTTGTTGTTGTTGTTGTTAAGCTTCGGCTTTTTTGTGGTACTCGGCTAAATCGTTTAAAAATGCTGGTTATGAACCGAAGTAGCCGAGGCCTTGAAGGCCTTGAAGACTACTAAATGCTGTTTAGTATTTGAACATGGCCAGGGTTACGATTGATTGGGGCTTCAACCACTTTGTGTCACCACAATATTAGTCTTGGTAATTAGTAGTACGAACGAAGCATTCCGCATTGAATCGTTGAATTCTTCAAGGCCAGGTCTTGATAATCCGTGTCATTTGAAAACTAGGTCATCTGAACAAAGACTTTTTGAGAGGCAATGTTCAACTAGCGATCAGTGTCCGTCAAATTTTTACGCAACGGTTGCGGCTGACGTGTGATTTCATCAATCAGCTTGCATACAAGACGATTGACCTGGGATCAATCTTGGCAACACGCCAATTGTCGACGGTATTACCACATTCTCAAGTGTGTAATTAATGGTATTGACATTAAAACACCGATTATATCTTACCTGCCAGGGAAATTGTCCATAACACGATTGGGTCCCATTCACGATTCTGCCCTTGGGACATCCGGATTTGATCTGAGGCACACCACACACATTACTCCCACCCGCACTAATTCCAACCGGAACTCTTGGAGCACGGGTTGTCGTTGAAATAGCTGCCAATGGAGCAACTGCAGTTGTTGTTGTAGTAGTGGTTGTTGTGGTGGTAGCAGTAGTAGTAGTAGTAGTAGTAGTAGTAGTAGTTGTTGTTGTTGTTGTTGTTGTCGTTGCAGTAGTAGTGGTGGTAGTGGTGGTAGGAGACGCTTTCATCACTTTGTGAGGGATCTTTGGAGGTAGTGGAGGACGAGTTGGTCTTCTCCGTAGAGAGGGAGTTGTGTTCTCTTCGAAATCAGTCACCTCGGTAGAGGTGTTTTGATCAGTGTCCAAATATTCATAACTGATACTGGACGGGAAATATCCCGATGAATTCGGTTTGGGCGGTCTCGTTGGTCTGGTGGGTCTATTTGGTTTAACTTTGAAGCTGGTCCAACCTGTCCCAGCCACATCGGGATCGTCGATCTCATTCTCTGTGGTCTCTTCGATCAAAAACGGACCTTTCTCACTTGAAGATGGAAAGTACAGCTGTGAAGGTGGTGGATCCGACTTCTCGGTCGTGCCCCAATGCCAATTGGTTGTGGATGGTTTTGTGTGCTCCTTCGTGTTGTCCGTGAGCATAGCTGGAGTTGGCGTGAAATGAGGCCATTTGACCATCGGCTTTGTTGGTCTTGCTGGTCTGGTGGGTCGATCTGTCACGGTGATATTCTCCAACTGAGCAGGTGACACGGTGGTTTTCAAAGGCTCCTGTGCCGTTGAGCTTGAGACTTGAGTCCATTTATTCTTGGAGAAGCTGTTGTAGTAGTCTCGAACCCCGTCGTCGTTATTATTTTTCTTGTCCAAGACAGCCTCCTGAGGTGGTGCGTCGAGAACCAATTCATTTTGGTTCACCTGATCAATCTTATCGTAGATCTCTTTCTCTTGATGCGAGATGGTATTTTCTTCCTCTGGATGAACACAGCAAGATCCGAACATGAAGCCATCCATGCACATCCCCAAATGTTTTCCATCAGTCTTGAGACATTCCCACACGAACATGCAGGTCCCCGGCTCTCCACTCACTGTGCAGGTACGAGGTTGAATAGAAAAGCCCTCTAAAAAGTGAAACACAAGGCGTTTAGTGGGACGTATAGCATTATATCTCGTGAAGGTCTAGGGACCTGCGTCAAGTCATGAGTTAGAATTAAACTGCATGCCCAAACATTAAGATAAGTCAAATTGAGGAGCAAGTGTACAGTATGTACTAGTTGCGGGGCTGGTTTTGCGGGGCACAAATTGCGAGAAACGTTGTTCTTCCTTATCTAAAGAGCCAATAAAGACTCCTCTTCCGAGAGAGAGAGCATGTTCCCCGATCCCTTTACTAGTCAGTACTCACCCCTTTGTCTGGATTGCCGCGGCAAACTGGCCAAAAGCCTGGCCCGGCTCTGATCGCGGGCTCGTTGGGCAATGCCATCGTGATCGGTTCCGGCGAAGGCAATCGGCAGAAGACAGAGAAAGACAATGGCAACAGCTATAAGCCTCTGAAGGTGTGTTTTCACAGCACATGGATAAGAATGAATAGACACATGCCAATCTGAAGGCAACGAGGTCATTAAGATCGTTAGAAAATGATTCTTCTTCTGCTCAGACTGCCACGAGGCGGGGATTGTCCGTTTCGGACCACTTCGTCTTTGGCGAAGATAATGGTGATGCGGTGGTGGTTCTCCATTGTGAAGCTTTCTTCTCGACGGCACAGAAAATGGCGTTGTTGACCTGGAAAGCTTGCCTGATTGACTTCGGTTGTCGGTGAGGTCAACAACGAGGCTGGAGCCAGGGGACCTCATGATGGCTGTCGTTCAAGATTTGATCCTGTAAAAGGAGGACCATACAGTATTATGTATTGCTGTACGTAGTTGTCTCAAGACTGCTTAGAAGCGATCCTCATGAGAACCCTTTGAAGGTTACTACAAGTGATCACAAAGGAGCCTAATCTCGTTGGCGAAGATAAATGAGATCTTCACAGACCCATTTTTGTATCACTGTGACAACTAACAAGATCCAGTGTGTCAAGGAAGATTTACGATTGGAAAGGCAAGGAGGCTTTCCCCCTGTCTTTGTTTATTACGCACATAATGTTTGAGCTAGACTACTCGCTTGGATGTATTTCCAATCCGGATCTCCATGCACCTCAATTTGAAGGTCAAGTCAAACGATCGTTACCTTCATGGCTATGACGCATTTCCCATCTCAAACAACGCAGCCAATCAGTCAGCTATTCATTGCTAACCTAACTCACTTTGGTACTACTTATTTTGGGAGCCACGTTCATTTCGTTTGGAAAAAAAGAAGATTAAATGGAGATGAGCCATTTTCTTCTTAATAGTAGCCAAAGAACGGAACAACACATGGAAGAAGAAAACAGTGCCCAAATCCCTGGAAGATGCCATTTGACAATGAGCCACCAACTTTGTGATGTAGTCAGATGAGATTTAGCAGCCCAGAAGTGAAAAGAAGCCGTGGGCTTGGCTTCAATTCATTCATCAGTCTCTTTCTTTTATCTGAAGCATTAGTTTTCTCCCAAAAACTACGATGCATCTTCTGCATGTGATTAATTCCAATTGACAAACTGATCTCACTGTCGGTCTAATCTGTTTTTCTCTGAACATCCTAAATGAATAATTGAATTATGCAGGTTCATCAATAATTCAGTTACAATACCCGAGTCATTTGAGAACAGCTATTCTTTCGATTGTGACTATTTTTCTTGCGCGATTGACATTTTGTAGTCAGGTGATTATTTCCTCACAACAGACTTTCACTGAAATTTAAAGAGTCTTCAGCCTTCTTTTCTTCGATTACTGGGCATTTAGAGAGAGCAAGAACAACGGAGTTGCGGAATTGCCCAAAGATTTATTCAAGGCCAGCTTGTCAATCAATTTGATTCAGAACCAAGAGTCCTTTTTGTAACCCGATTGATTTCAGAGCCTTCTCCTGGCACACAATTCAATTTCGTTCCAATTCAATCGCAGGCTACAACCCCCCAAAATAAAATAAATAAATATTTATCCCTGCGGAATCACTCACCGAAAATGATGAGGTAATACTCTTCGTTGTGCTTACGATTAGCCCATCAATTTCATGGTTGAACACTTGAAGTAAGCTCACTGTTATTTTAACTTAAGACACCATTTGTGGAGTACAATGCGATCAATATGCCGACAAACTTTCGGAACCAAACAAGAGCTTGGTGTTGAAAAACCGAACAATAGTTTCGTTCCGTTTCTTTGACAGACAGACAGACGAGAAAAAGAGACTTGAGACACGGAGGGAAAGAACGAGACGGGAAAGAGTGAGGGAAAGAAACAAGAGACGACGACGACGACAGAGACGACAGAGACCGAGAGAGAGGTGTCCTGCACGAGAGAACAGAACCAACTGAACACCTCCGATGAAATTGAGGGTGAAAATCAGCCCGCGAAAACTTGAAGCTAGCACATCTCCACTTGATCCTCGTGGTGGTGAGTGCTGTGGCATTAAACCACGTTTCAGTACGACGTGCTGGAACTTTAAATTTGTGTACTCTGTCCGAACAACCAACCAGCCAACCGACCAACCAACCGACCGACCAACCAACCATCCGCCAATGCAATCGCAACTTCTTCTCGTTCGCTATTGCTTCAGTACCCGGGGTATGGCCTAGGCTTGCTTTTATGTATATACTACATACACACTCACATGCATGGCACGTACGAACGTATATGTACATGTATATGTATATACGTACGTATGGATGGTGGTCCGTTTCATGAAGGGGCGACAGAAGCCTCTTTTTTTGGCTGAAATGCGTACAATGCAACCATCAGGGATATGCTGGCTTCTATTGAGTGCAGACATACCACCTACATATCCAGGTGTGGTTGAGTAAACGCCTTCCCAAGTTTTGCCACTTGCCGTTCAAGGATATTTGGCAAACATCCGAGCAACGCCAACTTAATGATGCTCTCCTCTGTCATCATAACCATTCTTGTAGTGCCATATGTGTCATGAGAAGAAACCAACGTCTGCCAACAAATGGTGGTCGAGGTTCCTTTTAAAGAGACATTGCCCTCTCCAAGTCCTCCAATCCCTCCATCCACATAGCGATACAGTGTGGAATAAATCCGGTGCCAACAACATGCATCACTCCGAAGACAGAAAACGATCGTCGAGGTGAAATGTGAAATGCGGGGCGTTTCAAAGGCTTGAGATCCTAATTAACTGGAATCATCGTGTTCTTGGAGTCGAGACCGGAATATTGTAAAAGAGCCCTACTCCACCCAATTCGGGCACGAAAAGAAATTACACGTTTCTTCGTTCGTTCTCTTCTGTGCCACTCACTACCATGTCATAATAGCATGGTATGCATCAATGGACGCTGAGTGCGGTCACTTAAAACCGAACCATATCGTTCCTCCGGACGATCGAGCGAAGCAATCAAACACACATTTTGACCGACCGACCGACTCGGAACGTTGGAGAATTGGCATTTCTGATTAAGTACCCGTCTAAGAGTCTACTTACTGCCGTATGTACTAGAGAACGTACGTAATGGACGAGTCGACCGACTGCTGAACACTTTCACTCACTCCCGAGTCAAGAAAGATGAAAGTTGCTCTTGAAAATTGGGAGCTGAGCATGACCATAATACGTACGGATCATGTAGCTCTTTCGGAATACAAGAAAGACGAACACGTGCATGCCTTTCCACTCACCCAACCATCGAAAGACATGACATTTTACCCGCCGGCCATGAGGTCTCGAGAGTGACTTAGTACCCACCTTCAAACGCTCAAACGCTCATCCCCCAATACCAATCATGAAAGATGGGAGGCCACTCAACCCAACCCGAAAGCCTCTCCACTTGTCTTTGAACACGCTCAGATTTATGGGGTGAAATGTAATCCCGTCGCTTTGAAGTATGTTTGCTGGAGAGGGGTCGGTTTCTTTTTACCGATATTGCATGTTCAAACAAGGGAGTACCCTATGAACATATGCATGTTGGATTATCAGTACTGAATGTACATTCATTGAAGAAAACAAAGGCTTAGCCCCTCTGTTTGCTCTTGGTTCACTGGGAGTCCCTTCGTCAAGGCTTCGCGTCCTCAATCAATTGCCTAGATACTTTAGGGTCTGTCTGAAAATGACAATACATCCGAGCAAACTAATAGCACTATTAATATGGGAGGGAAACATAGAGGATGTTTTCATAGTCTGGACACCTGGTTACCTACCAGACTAGCAGGAGGAGGTAGTGCAAAAGCGGATTTACCTCACGTTTAGCTCTTATGCCCATGTCATTATTCGTTAGTACTCTTAAGTGTACGCTCAAAAGAAGCCGAAGAAAGTGTGGTCCATCCAACTTTGAATACGTCAAAACTCGTCATGAATACTTTAATCCAAAGAGGAACCGTGTAATTACGAGTTTTGTTTGAGCTCATTTAGTCAAAGAAGAGGGTTGAACAAAAGTTCATCATCCGTCCATTATGTTCCTCGTTCAAAACTCGAGTTTTTAACAGGGCTATTTACTGAAGTCGGAACTGAGGCCGTCTCGATTCCCGTAGGTAAGAAGACAGCACAGAAGTAGAAGAGAGAGGAGAAGGCCTCTTTGGAGTTGCGGAGAGCCTCCGAAAATCCGATAAATTTTTAATGACCCTCTCGTGCATTTTTGCTTGTCGTCGTGGGAAGGATGGGATTTTCGTCGGGGCCCTCTGCCACGAATGAAGAAACGGCAAGAGGCAAAAACAGGCGGGTACCGTAGGGCTAATAATACATGTCTAGAGATCTTTATGAGGAGGACCATGGATGGCCCATTTTCTTTTGAAAATTGAAATTGAGTCAGGCCCTCCGGCCAATGGTTGGTTGGTTGCACTTTTGTTTACGAGTACATAGGATTGCATTGTGGGTCCAGTCAACCATAACACACCTTGAACTGTCATCTCACTCCAAGGGGCCCTCTACGTACAGTAAAGGCAAACTTGTGTCTGATGGAAGCGGAAACTTTGAAACTAGAAAACCCGTGACTGTCTCGGGCTCGCTTACAGTTCATCCAGGATCTGTCAAAGTTATCGTCTCGAAAACACGCAAAATACCTCTTATCCTACTTAGCTCCTTCTGCTGACCTGTATCTGAGCACTGATGAGAAAAAAGAGGCCCACACAGAAAGCTCGTGTAAGTAAAAGCGACAAGGAGACGAGACGGCAACCACTTTTGAAGATGCCATTAGTGAACATTTTGCTTCGTTTCACCACCACATGAAAAGCTTCCTCGAAAATGCCTTTGACTTTGACTGCTCACGTTGGGTAGATTGAATCTAATAATACAAGCTAAAGGGATCGCGAAAGTAAATGAATTTAAATGCTAGTTTGGCAAATGGAATTGAACAGCACATTTTGTGTCCAAAATATCTCGGTCTGTTATTGCGGTCGCTGTCAGAATACCTTTTCAGGTATCAACGAAACGTAACAGAAAAAAGTCTAGACGTTCCTCTCAATTACCTGAAAACGAAATCACTGACTTGAATCCATTTTTTCCGTCCTTCCATTTCCACGTGGTCCCAGGTTCCCCACAATTGGTCAAACCGAAAATAACACCATCATAAATTAATGAGGCTACAAGCTTACCTCCTATGCTGCCATTGTTTTTGATCAGTGTCCGAGGAGCGGCTCTATCTGAGTCTTTCCTTCTTACATTTTCTCATGTTACCGAAATCGATCTGAGGATCGTAATCAAACCTAGAGGGAGAGGCTCTTTCCTTCATTTCTCTTTCGCTTCCTCCTTCCTAATCTTTGCTTGGTGTATTTATTCCTTGCCCAGATCCAGATGGCCAGACAGATTTGCAAACTTAATTTGAGTCCAGAATCTAATCAGGGAGAAACTTTACGACTTCTCAACCAATGGTACGGAGCTGAACCATTCGATTTTATGGTTATGATGACGATTGCAATAATGGAAGGAAGCTAGAAACTACCGCCATCGATGCCCTCCAGATCACATCAGCGATCCTATTAATACAGCTTGGGGCTCAATTCTTCGAATGCTGTCATTCATGTACCAACCACACGACCATTGAGGATTCGAAAACCCTGCATTGGTTTCAAGAACCAGAGTGATCGAGGAGTAATTCGATGCCAAACCCGGGTCCTTCTGACGATGATGTCGTCGACAACGAAGACGAGGAGCAGTAGCATTATGATGGAGATGGTGGTGATGGTGGTGACGATGATGACGATGATTTTGGATGACTTCGTCAGTTCGCCAGTCTCGTATGGTTCGGGCATACTTCACTGACTCAGAGGTCACATTCTGAACGGCTTGAGTGATCACAGATCACACATTCGACAATACAATGGCTTTATATACAAGCCTACTCGCTCGAATGGATCACATAACAAGGCGATCATTCAACACTCCACGAGGTTTGAAGTAGTGAACAACCGATTCCGGTGACAATCGAATCTCGAATATCAAATGGTTGAAAAATTTGGCAAATGAAGTCGGAAAGAGGGTTGCTTTTTTTAGGTGCTTGATTGATAAAAGTTTCCCCTATGTTTTGAAGGTAGGAAATCGACAGTGGCGAAAACGAAGGTTTTGGCGTAATTCATTTTATGGCGAGTGATATAAATGTGTGAACCAATTCACACGCTTTGCCAACACCACTTGAAAAACTCGAGAAGAAGCGCATTGAAGTAGCTGAACTTCCTTCCAATCTTTTTAAGCCGCTTTAGATCTATTGTCGCTTATCTGGCATCCCGAACACACAGGTCAAAATCTTCTACTTGGAGACCAATAAATGGCATCTAGAGAGATTGGTTTAACTAAGTTGCCTTCACAGGTACATCTTCGAGGAATGAATCGAATTTATCAATTATTTGCATAATAATATAGGAGTTTACTCAGCAAAATACCCTTTTTAATGGTTATCTAGTATTTGCAACTTTAGACCTGTTTCAAAGATTAGTATGAAAAATGTTGTTAAATGGAATACATCCCCCAAAGATCCAAGCATACCTTGGAAAAGAAATTGTGCTGTGTGCTTAAGTCGGCATTCATCTTAAAGAAGTACTCGGATTTTCCGTTTCGTTGTCTCATGCCGAGGCACTTTTTAAGTAAAGGACCCAACTACATATGTCGGTCCGACAAAGATGCCATATCTTGATGTCAAAGACAAGATAAAGAAGGAATAAAGAAGAATAGACAAAAGGGAATTGCCATTCTGCAATTTTACCTTCCTGTTCTTTTTCCCTACGTACATAAGGTCACTGAATCATTCCCTTGACTTTTTCCTCTTCGCTTTGTAGTTCTGTCAATAACTTGAAGAAGAAAACGTATCCTTGAGGCTCAGATGAGAAATCGAACAGGATACTCCATTTTCGACAGACAAGTCTATGAAAAGTCCCTTATGAATAATGGTTTCAACACGATGGGTAAGGGCTACTTCGCCTAAAGGTTGTGGTCAAAACAGGTTGGTATATGTCTCTATTTATCGATTGGAATTACCACTTGAAACGGACACTTTTACAATGGATTGGGAGGGATCATTTATGGCATATTATTTTGTCATATCATATCACAAGAGTATGTACAACAGGGAGGAGATAAGTGCTATGCTGGTTCAACGATGGATCATCATCATCTTCTTCCTCTTCTTCTTCCTCTTCTTCCTCATGTTCACGTTCATTTTCTTCTTTTTGGACGTGGGACCCCAAGTGGGACCCCAAAAGAAAGGGGACAGACAGGTTTCGCAGAAGGGAAACGGGAAACGGGAAAAGGAAAGAAGTGTGAGGAGTGGGAACAATAGAGCTGAACGAGAGAGTGGTGGCGGCGAAGGTCGTGGAAACTACACTTGAAATCACAGAATTTCATGCATTCGCAAATGCACTCTTTGCACAATGTCCCGACAGCAATTGGTAAGTAATTTGCCGATATTGTCCGTATCGATGGCCGAGGTAAAATGCGAGTAGCACTGGTGGCTCATGTTGCAATCCTCCTGGGCGATCTGGAGGAAGCAATCACGAATGAAGTATTTGGCCCCAAAGTATTCCACGTTCTTCGGATGGTCCAGCTCGGTCACGATATTCGGAGGGAGCTTGTACTTGGAGAACTCGGGGAAGAACCAGCTGAGGTGAGATCGTTTGGACTTGATTTTCTTCTCCAGACAGTCCTGCTTGTTCAGAAAGAGAATGACCGACTTCTGCTTCAGATTGGGATCGTTCCACAAGCTGTGGAAGTAGATCAAGGTCTCATGGAGCAGGGTCAGGCCCTTGGCCGGATTGATGATGACATCATACGAACTGGCATCGGCCACAAAAATCACGGCCGTAACGTCCTGCGAATACTGCGTCCATCGTGAGCCGGTCTGACCGCAATTCACCTCGTGCAATGAGAACACGGTCTGCTCAATCTGGATCTGGGTCTCGAAGATGCCCGTGGTGGGCGTGTATGACTTGAGCACATCCATGCGACTGGGGATGTAATCGGCCTTGGCGATAGCAGCCATGCGGTCGAGGAAGTAATCAATGTTGTTGAGCACCTCGTAGCCTCCCCGCACTTCCACGTGCTTGACGAATTCCTTAATAGTGGAGTCCGCCCAAACCTCCGAGGCCATAGTGTAGAAGGCCTCATCCACCTTGTCGGTGTCTTCGTAGGCCAAGAGTTTGGTGCGAGTTTCGTTCAAGTGGTCACCAGGAGCACTCTTCAGAATGAGGATCACGGCCTTCTGAATGTTGGTCCGAATCAAATCTCGAGCTTTGGCTTGCTTCCTATCGGACATGAGTTCATTATTGTGTAAAAGTTTCATCTGTCGTATGAGCGTGGTCTTGCCCGATCCGTCCAATCCCACCAGCTGGAGCCTTTGTGTCGAGCGGTAGGCCTTCTTGTCCTTTCGGATCTGTTTCTCAATCATCTTGCTGGCTCGTCGCTCGGATCCAGGGTCGGAATTAGAAAGGCTCTCCATTGTGGGTTCTTCTTGCTCGGATTCTTCTTGCTGGTTTCCACAGCACCACATCCTAGGCTGAACCAAGGATGAAAATAGTGTCAGTGTATGCTTGCCGAATGTCAGTGTCAACACGGTGGTCTCACTATTGAATCATCAAAGGCTCGAGGGTGCACATGCTTGGCTGGACGGAGTTGTTTGAAATTTTCGAAAACACAAGCCAAAAGTAGTTGTACCTCATAAAGCCAGGCCCAGTTGGACTTCTTGTTGAACTGACACTGAAATGAAGCTGATCTTGTTCTTCTGCAACTCCTCCATACCACTATACACGAGGATGATGTTGAGGAGGAGGAGGAGGAGGAGGAGGAGGAGGATCATCATGATCGCCCCGATTCATGAGGTGCCTCGTCTCTATCTACATGCATACATACACACACACATACAAACGTACGTACAGTAAGCGACTTAAAAGCGAGACTTCTGAGCACTTCTTCTACTGTTTGGATTCCTCTTCGTATTGCTCTTTGGCCCCAAAGTGCACACACACTTTTCAAATAAACAAATGTGGGACAAGTCCTGGATGCCGCTAGAGTGTCGAAGTGTCACTTTGTTAATGTGTAATTCCCAAGTGTCCATGAATTGCTCTCACATTCACATGCTCCTCGCCGTTTAGAGCGTTAGAACTTTTACAACTTGGAGCAGAGGGGACGGTTGACAGTTTCGGTTCATTAGAGCAACCTCGGCGTTTTTCTTCGATTCAACTCTTGCCGAAGCTTCATTTGACGAACGAGGGCTACAAAACTCGAAAAACACTTGTGCGATTGTGGTCCATCAGCCATGAAAGGGACTTGCTACATTAAAAAATAAAGACAGTCGGAGTCACGAACAATCGGGAGATAGTGAATGGATAGCCAACCAAAAAGGGGCACTTATTCACTGCTCATGCCAATTGACAGGATTGAATATCTTATACTATTTTGCCATTGACAGGAAGCCATGTGGTGTTTGGTGACATTAATGAGGCCAAAAAAGGCTCGCTACTGGCCTTGGCCTTGTCACAACCAAGATGGGGACACACACACGGCAAACAAAGCCCTTGACTTCGATGAGTCAAGGTCTGCACATGAGTCTCTCTTTGATGTGGAGCCCTTGTGGCTCATGGAACGAAAGCAAACACGGGTGTTCCCAAAACACTCTCGAAAAGCCCTGCGCTAATCCGGTAGCTGCCAGCATTTTTGTATGTGCTCGACATTAGTGGGCACATCTCACGCCAAACAACACCAACACCTCGCCAAGTGGATGGGAAACAAATAATGGTGGAGTTTTTCTCGTCTATTTATGGCTTTGCTCACTTGTTCCCGACTTGAAACAAGGCTGAATGGTGGATGGGGACGAGGTGAAGGATTTGTCTTGAAAAGAGGCGTCTTTTCACTTGGGATATCCGACGCTCCCAACGGATCAAGTACCATCCAATCCTCGCGTTTCGGGTCTTTCCTCACATAAATGTGTTGCCATAACTCGAAAGACTTTGGCCTCCTCACCTTCACCTGAGAGCTATTTGATCTCTCCAAGTTTGGCTGATCGGGCCAATGACAAGCCACTTGCTTTATAGTTATGGCAGCCGCACTTTAAGCTCTCAAAAGACCGTGGTTGTCCTTTTGTCATATTGTTCTGAAGGTGGGAGCTGTTCACGTTCAAAGAGTCTGGGGATGCTACGTAGAAGGTCCCTTGTGAAGGGAAAGGCCAAGCAAGGTCGGTGGAAGAAAAGGTCTCGGCAAATCCAGCCAACTAATTGATCCGCGGTGGTACATATAGATGTACTAGGTAGGGTACGTGGTGCGCTAGTGGTGGATGGTCATATCTCTTTTTACCTTTTGAGTGGCAAAGAAAGCTGTTTTGGAAACAAAAGAATCGACTTCGCCGCCGTCACCCTCACCACTAATTCTTTCAGCTCGCTCACAAGACTTTAATGCCTGAAGAATCTCACACACAGCTTGGCTGGTTAGATGGGTGATGTTTGCAGGAGAAGTAGTAGTGTGAGATGTTGTCTTCTCAATGGAGTTGGCACCCTCGAAAGCAGCCTCTTAAAGGCTGATCCCCCAGGCTTTTGCTTAAGCAAGTGGTTGTTGCTTGGTTAGCCGGTGGGTGGGCAAGCCAGAGGTCATACAAACGACGTCAAAAGCGGGAGACAAAGTTGTTGGATTCCAAAAAAAAAATCACTTAACGCCACTTCTTCGACCTCGATCTCCTTTTGTTAAGGGTAATCCGTTTGTCTTCAAAGTGTATCTCGGCTTCTTCGTCTTCATCTTCACCGTCACCACTTTGGGTTGGGAATGTAAGTGGGGGAGGGGGTCCAAAGAGAAATGCTTCTGAAGGCTTGGATGCTGTCTGGCTCTGTCCTCCACAATCTGACGATAGAAATAGGCCAAAACTTTAGTCACGAATGAAAAGGACCACCACTCTCCTTCACCGTTCAAGACTCACAGACCAGGACCAAGAGAAAAGACGAGAGAGAACCAAGGCAAAAAGACCACCCGAACAACACAAGTAGCGTCGCTTTCTCTTTCTCGCTCTGTCCGTCTCTCCTTTGCTTCCGTCCCTTCTTCCTTGCTCCCTTCCCTTTTCTTCTCGTTCTCTTTTCGTTCTCTTCTTCTCGGTCTGCTCTTCGCATAAGCTCGTCTTGGTCTTTCCTTGTCCGTTCCTGCATGGCCGTTTTGAAACGGGACCAATTCGAAAGATCGAAGAATTGGTCCATTCAACAAGACCGATGTTCCACTCAATTCGAATCAGGTTGTCAGTGAGTTGGAAATGTAGTCATGCGTTATCGTTATTTGGATGTTTTGAGGAGGCCAAAAGGCCCTCCAGGCCCATCCGACTCAATTTACTGCATGACATCCAATATCTAGGGGGCAGAAAAGGGATGGATCAGCAATTGGATTACGGTCACCTCCAACGTGAGAAGTGGTAAATCTTTTCCCCGGGTGGTATGATTATTGAACCTATATATGTGAATAGACGAGACCATTGTCCCATCAAGCATCCATCCGCACCTGATGTTCACGTATACTTTGCACTCAAGTGCAAGGCCCTTGAATAGTCACATAAGGAATGGACAGGAGATGATCCTTCTCAAGAACCGGCCTTTAACCTTTTCAGATCTGCTAAGGAATAGATGAGTCCGTTAAACGTGTGCAATTCAGGAATATGAAATGCCTCAAGACATTTGACCAAATTGTTCGAAACTAAGCGGCTCTTTTGACTCATTCTTATTAAGAACAAAGTAATGGAATATATTCGAAATAAAATGACGGATGCAAGAAATTGAACTAACCACGAGTCTCCACAAGTAGGGTCCTCTTCAAGGTTTTTGGGGGAATAGCTAATAAGTTAATCATGGTCAATTTGTAACTCCGTAAATATAAGGCATGAGTCCATGGAGCCATGCCCAAGTCCACACTTCTGCAAACGGTCCTAATGCCAGTGGGACCCACAATAGTTCCATAAATGTAGCCTAACGGTACATCTGTTGTCTAAACCTTGCCTCCCTCCAATAGTTCTTCATACCATCAAGCCAAGATGAGTATTACTATGCTCTTCAACGTCGAGAGGAGAACAAGCCAACGGCGATAAAGAATGCATTCATTTGGAACAAAGGTGGATAAATTTCCGCTTTCTTCCCCTGCAATATCACACTCATTTCATTTGGGAATGATGGTACTGAAGAAGGAGAACGGCCAAGCAGGAGGCAGGAAAGGCCGCCTCTTCTTTTATCCCGATAGCTCTTGAGATGGCAAGCATCCATTTCTCTTTGAGCTTTGAAGCACGTTGCGTCAAGCATGGAACTGCATCGCAATACTTTTATGCATAACCAAATGATATCGAAAGTCAAAACGAAGGGAGTGTCTCCTTAGGAAAATACCAATGAGAGAGAGAGAGAGAAGACCGTCTTATCCCACGAGGCCAAAACCATCATCCATTTCCTTTTGGTCCTCATAATTGTGCCCTCCTTTAGCCACTCTGTTCCATTTGAGCACCGTTCCTGCTTTTGGGTGCCAAGAAACCGTGCATTTGGTGCAGCCAATCCACGATACTACCTACTTTGGCATCCAATCACATCTAGAGTAATCCAAGCGATGTCATTCAATTGAATTCTCATCAATACTACGGTATAGGTAGGGCACGGAAAGAACCACTGGTTTTGGGGAAATATTGAGAATTCCTATTGTTCCAAGAATATTCAAGTCCTTTGAGCGTCATTGCCAAGACATTGAATTTGTTCAGCTGCCAAGCTTACAGTTCCTATCAACAGAGTGCCAAATTTTCGTCTAGGGATATGCATAAGAGGATGTGCACAACCCCACATATGTAAGATGTCTGGGGATTCTTTTATAGCAATGGAGCTTTCTCACAAAGTATATAAATTCATGTATTCAGATTGGCTCTATTCATGAATCCCAGCTGCCTCGTTTTAAATGACAACAACCATTCAAATCTACTACTGCACATCCATAGGGGACCTTTAATTAGAGAAAAAGGTACAGGGGGAGTTTTTTTTCAACCAGAGACCCTCCTTGATTGCTAACTCATGAATGATAATCACAAGGATATTATTACTTTGGATGTCAGACGCAAGTTGGGCTGGATGGAATAGGCCTTGTTCGTGTGAGGGGGCCGTGAAAAGGCCAACACCTCCTTCACCATTCGTACAAACTACATGATGGCCTTTCAGTTCATGTGCCTTTCATGTCAAGTCAAGTCATAAAGTCTGGCATTATGCTGATAATACTGTGCTTCGGTGGAACCTCCCGCGACAAGCTTGGTAAATAGTTAATGACAAGATGGCTGCTCCGCGAGATAAAACTGTTCGCACTTCCTTGGATATCACCGGCTATTGCTCCGATCTCTTGCAATGCCATAATGCTTTTTGATTGGACCAATTTCACTCTCTCAAGTTTCCCTCTCGTCCATTCTCGGATGGGAATTGCCACTGCAACCCATATTGGACCACCCTTGACCACACTTGTCGACTCTGGGGTGCACTTTAAAGTTTGCTTTCATAACCGAGGAGAAAAGGGGACCAATATTGAGTGTACGATCAGCGATGGCCTGGCCATATCTGTTAGTGGCTTGGGCCACAACTTTGATAATGGAACTTGGTCTTCGTTCACTTCAGTGGATGCAGATCCTTTTACAGCCATCCCATGGTTTAACAACGTCTATTTCGTTTGAAATGAACCAACAGAAAATGACTTGGAATCCCGACGACCAAAATAGGGCAATGAATAATCAGCGAAGCTTACGAATTAAGAGAGACCCACTAAAAGCCATTCATATTGGTAGACATGGCAAGAGAGAGCCTGAAGGTCCTTCTCCTCTCTATTGACTTGCGTATAAATAATACTGACAAAACAGACGGCGCTCATGGTTCAATGCGTTTTCAGTGGGAGCTTTCTCAAAGTTTAGATTCCTCGGCTCCTAAGCAACCAGAAACTGTCGTTGGGGGCCCCAACGTTGAAACCCACGAACCACTAATACTAATTTCGAAACGCGGCTCAAAACAACTTTTCAATCGTTGGCCTCAATTCTTAAAACCCAACTCGATTTGAATTCAATCATGTGAGTGCGTCTGGTGATCGGATCCCGGATCGTTGGTAATCAATTTGGAGACCGTTCTTTTCTAGGGCCTTACCCGGTCTTCGAGGTTACGGCCGGGATGAAACTTTTGGTGGTCGCAATTCTGGAGTGGCTGCTAGACGAGGTCAAACCAGCAACGGATCTTATGGTCCATTAACTGGCAATCCTACCCCAGCCTCCGGGTTCAAACCCAGGTCAGCTGGGGGTCTAATTGGCAACTCAGATCCTGCTTTGGGTAATGAGAGGTTGAGTGGCAGACCTAATTGGATGTTTCCGATATGAAATGGTGTTCCATTTTCCAATTGCAGGACGGCGATTGGATGCCGTGGAACAACGGGTGAGCAACCAAGACTCGGCCAATCGATCCCTTTTGGAACAGATGATGAAGCTTCAACAGGATATGAGGGTAAGGGCAAAGAAGAAGAGGAAGACGAGAAGAAGGGGGAGGAGAGGGGGGGGGTCTTTGAAACCTAAATGGTGTGACTGCCAATGAGTGCTCTCCGTTAGAAGTTGGAAGAGCTCTCAACTTCCATGGTCACATGGGTCTCAGTAGGGTTTTTTAAGACCCCGCGTGAGGAACAAAAGGTTCACCAGTATTGCTTGGCCTACATGGCCTCACTGCACTGGGATGGTTCCCTTTCCTTTCGCAGTTAAGCGCCAATAACAACCTGCACAATTTTACCCCTCGTCATCCCATCAAAAGCGTCCATGTCATCCTCCGTCGCAACATATTAAAAAATCTCTACTTGGGGAGCGAGACACTCGTTGGGTTAATGAGGGACTCGTCAATGTACATTGGCCTTCTTTTGGCCGCCTTTTTCGGATCCATTTGAGCGGGTTTGCCCTTTGTGTCGCACTCAAACACTGATTGCATTTTTTAACGTGGCTTGACAGGTTTCTTTCCATTTCCCCTCCAGATGGAATTGAAAAAATGTGACCAATCTCTGATGGAGGAAAGAAACCAACGAATGAGGCTAACGACCACATTGCAAACGTCCACCTCGAAAATTGCCGAATTGGAAGACCGTCTCAGGAGAACCGAGACACATGCCAAAGACAACAAAGCAGCTTTGGTCACGATGATTTCCCACGTCAAGAACGTGGAGCGAGCCGTCACACTGGGCCAACAGGACATCATGGCCAAGAAAGAGGTCCAGGGTCAAAAGTAAGGTCCAGCTCCAACTCAAAGGCGACGATAGTTGCTCTTTCTCATGGAATTGTTCCATTAGCCCCCAAAGTTCACGGAATGAAGTGTGGTTTATGGGTTTTTAGGCAGGGATAAAAAGGGAAGGCGAACTTTCTCTAGCAAGAGTAAACATTCCTCGTTGTAGCCCACGTCATTCCCGAGGGTCTTTTCGGGTTTTCCCAACACCACAAAACTAAGATGGCCTCAAGGCAGAACTTAGCAAAAAAATGTCAGCCTTGAAGGTCAAAAGAGAAAAAGAAACAGATTTGAGTGAGTATGTTGTTAAGAATTACCTCATGTATCAAGGTACATTTAATCAACTGTATGTGGTAAGGAAAATCGAAAAGAGACATGGAAGTGCGTAATGTAGATTTTTATCTTGGGAATAAAGAGGGAATTATTCTAATTTTCAAGTACAATTAATCCCAAACTTGACATCTGGTACAAATTCATGCAATACTATGAAATATTGTGTCAAATGGAATGACATTTCACTTATTCAAAATGCATGTGAGTATATCACCGGCTTTTAAGTGGGAAAGAAAGATTTCATCAAAAGGCTGACTTTATTTCACGTCAGTAAGCAATTTTCAAACCCAAATTGTTTTAATTTTGAGATTAAATTGTTGATGAAATTTGTCATTTTTACACAAGCCCGAAATTCCTAATCATATTTGACCTCCTTTTGAAGGGCTATTTTTTATGTAAAGGCACTCTAAAAGGTCTTGATGATCATCCTCCCGTTTTTAAAAGCTGGGTCGTCAAAATTACCTATATGCTGCAAGAAGTAAAATTCAACTGAATTGACAAGAATTTCTAAGACTCTAATCAACAGTCATGACATGACGACTCTTCTAATTTCCAACGAAGTTGCAAAACTACATTTTTGAGCTAAGTGATTGTGCTCTATTATGGAATCCATGAAGATGCGATGGAATACTAATCTTGGTACGATCTAGAGGGCTAGTAGTACGACCGATCGAACCACCTACCAGAGAAAGACGACGGAAAAGAGGTTTAGTGACTCCGTATTTTTGTGCTGCGTTTCTTTCCGTTGAAATTTCGCAAGGGAGAACTTAATTTTGCAGTCCTTCATTCTGGATTGCTTGCTCGTTATAGTGTTAATTGCTTCCAATCTGTTGCTATACTGGACAAATCACAAACAAAAAAGGGAGTTTCAACATTATATATTACAAATATGATAAACAGCCAACATTTTTCACTTTTGTGCAAGAACGTAGTATTTATTTCTGCTACCCCTCAAAAAATAGGTTACATAGTAGTTGTTAGTAGCTCTTTGATCCTTTAAGAATATCCGCGTTGATTGATTATGAAAGATGGTTCAATTACTTGACAAAGTGTAATTAATTTAAATGATTACAATTATTATGACATTTCTAAAGCAATTTTAACCCTAGAAAACCAGGAAATGTAATCTTATCTTTTGAGCACGTACTTCATGCTAAAATTTAAATGCAGTATGATGATTGGGAGCTTCATCTTCTTGCACTTGAATTCGGTACAACACATTTTTTTTTGTTGGAAAGTAAACATCATTTAATTGCAATGACATAATCAATTTCAATTCCCGGCACTTCTCTCCTTCTCATCTGAGGTCATTGCGAAATGATTCATGTTGGCTTAATTCAGATTAGTTATTAATAATCATTGGTACCTTTACTGATTGGTGCTAATGGGTTTATTCTATTCCTATCCTATTTGAATATAACACCTCTGGCACTTTGGTCCTAAGGGGTTGGTTAACAACGTATTTTTGACGGTTGGTTCCAGCCTCCGATATGAACGTGCGATTTCTGTTTTTTTGTTTGTTTAAATGTTAGTCAACGTCTTTTCAACATGAGTTTTCCAAATATTATGTATCTCGCAATGAACAGTAAAGCTTATTTGAGCAAGGACAGTAAGACATGTATTGTTCCCTTGCATTTGATTCGCACCCTAGAGCCTTGGGACTCAACTAAAACATAATATAACAAAACACGGAAATGGCTTTATTTATTTTTATTTTTTTGGTTTGGTTTTTCACGGGCTTTTCTAACCGCTACAGGGAATGTAATCCCAGGTACTATTAAAATGAAAGGTTATAATTCGTCTATTCATTACCTTTCAATCTTTGTATGATATTTGGTCTACTAACGAATTTGAGTTGGCAGACAGAGTTAGTCCTTGACTGTAAGGTTGATCTGGAATGCTATCTAAACATTGGTCCAAGTCTGACTTGAAAGATGCAACCGGATCAACAAGGCCTTCGTATTCCCAACGAATATTAGAGGGAAGCAAATTAAACAATGAAGGAGCCCGAGAAAGAAAAGAGGTGGACTTCATTGTTCGAACTAGCCTGGATTCTCGAAGGCTTGAAGGTGCTCTCAAAACGCACATTAAGCCTCTACGGTCACTAGAATTGACCCTAAATCCTGGGTTGGGACAAAGCTCATGGATACTTTTGAAGACGTGCAGTATCGGGTACCTTTCCTACCTTCTCTGAGTACTGTACAATCCCATATTTTTTAGCCTCTCCCAATATGAGAGCTCTCTCACTCCTGTGATGTTCCTAGTGAAACATCTTTGGACTTGCTCGACCTTTTGCAAACCTGCTGAACTCATTGGAGCCCAAATGGGTGAAGCATATTCAAGATGTGGCTGGAATATCGACTTGTACAGAGTTAGCATCGTGATGCTATCTCTGGACCTAAACGTGCGATATATCCAGCCACACATTTGAAAAGCCTTACCCACCTTCAACTGGATATGCTCATCGAACTTTCCATTATTTTGGAGGACTACACCTAGATCTTTCATAGATGAGACCTGCTCAATATCTTTACCTCCATTATCTACGAGTGGAGTATTTAAAGGAGTTGACCCCAATGTCATTGAGCGGAATTTCATTCCGTTCAGGGCCATATTACTCTCAGTTACCCAAGAGTTAGGTCCACATTATGATAAAACTTAATTATAGAAAACACATTTCAGTGGTAACATTGAATCGCATAAAAAAATATCTCACTTTTAATGTTTTTTGTGTTTTTTCTGTGTTTTTTTTTATTGCTGACGTTGAGGAAATTCAATTGAAAAACATATGCAAAATGCCAAACAAATAGCGAAATTTGCATGATGACACTAATATCTTATGAGGCGTTTTGTAAGCCGTACTAAGTATGATATCAATGCGTAAAATTTATAAAAGAGAGTATATAATTATCTGCAGAAGTAACTGAACATTAAAACTGAATAAACTGCTCAAAAATTGGCTTGAGTGGTGGAATAGTTAGCTTGATTGAATAAATCTGCTAGCAAGAGCCCGTTTCAAAGTACAAAAAAGTCCTATTAAAGAATACATAGTGGAGGCTTTAATGATGTGTTTCAAACTGAAATCTTACTTTGAAGTACTGTGGTGAATAAAAAATGTCATGAAAACGGGTAATTAAAGGCAAGGCATTGAAAATAAGGTTTTAGATAACATCATTTTTTCTCCATTTTGTTTCAAGTGTTGTGACAAAATTGTACAGTATAATTGAACTTCTCCAAACGGGCTTTTACGTTCAAGATAACTATTTCTGGGTCACAATTTCCTTTAACCATTCAATGCTAAATGAATGTGCCCATGTTTGGGCTATAGTAACCTATATTTCCATTCAACTTCCAAAAAATCATGCAAGTCATATTCTGTTCCACCTTGTTTATCGAAAGCTGTAATATTGTCCCATCATCAAAAGATCATATGGAAACCTTTGTCAGATGAAATACACCGACTGAATTGGAGACCAACCTGAATGGACATTTGTCCATCCATGCATTCCATGGATCCTTCGTTTCCGTCATGAATATCGTTTTGGCCTCGGTTTCGTGATGTAATATTTATGTGTACCGTTCAAAGCGACTGGATCCAGTTGGGAGGTTTCTTCACGGTCATCGCATTTTCCTCCCATGTTTTGCTATGATTATGGGTTGAGTGTGACCCATCAAACGATTTGGTTAGAGGCCACTGAAGCCTCGCATCGATGAATATCTGCTGCCAACCATCGTGGCCTTTGTTGGGAAGCCGTATTAGGTTTCGGGATTCGTATGCTTATAATCTCAGATGGGTCAATTACAGGGGTGGGCGTTACATCCTTAACAAATGGTCGTTAATACATTAATGAATGTAATTAACCTTTTCTTTAACGATACCGAGATAATTACTTTAGATGAATAATGACTTATAATGAAGTACACTTCTTATATTCATACTTTGGACACAAGTGATCATGGATTAAAGAAACACCATTGGAATAGTTCAAAGTAACGCCATTTTTTATATCTTGATGCATTTTCACACCGTGCTTGATGAGACAATAATGCACTAACTTTGCTTAAACGTTGTAACAAGACTCAACTTGTGCCTTACTTGGCATGCAAGATTATAATTTTAATATGATTTCTGAATGTCCATTATTTACCATTATACCCGACGCAAGGTCCGCCATGTGAATGAGTCAAGAGATGGTAGTTGACTAGTTTATTCTCATTGAGATCCTAGCTATTTATACATATCACAGATGAGCTATAACGTGAGCGAGCATGCGCTCGCCACCCCATTGTAGGGCACCCAGGTAATGCATATTTAATATTTGTCCAAATATCAGTTTTATCTACAAAATACTATTAGCCAACCTATTGAAAAGAGAACCTTAAGTAAGGGTCAAATCTCGTTAGATAGACCCTCTGTGTAAGCAGGCAATGGTCCATTGTCCATTTCAGGATTCAGGAGATCCAACAAAAGGTGACAACACTGACGTCGTCCAATGGCAATTTGGAACGTTTGTGCCACAATGTTCGCGAGGATTTGAGCGATGTAAATGGAAAAGTGGACACGATGTCTCTCGAACTCAAAGATGTGAAAGGAGCGTTGACTCTCCAAGACAAAATGTTCAATACGCAAGTCAGTAAATTGGTAAGCTTCTCGACTTAATAGTTTGTACCTTCTCATACGGTGGTCGTCGATCTGTTGAGTCCAACACATAACATTTCAGAATATGAATGAGAAACATTTTCCTGGAACATTTGGATCTTTGGATCCAATAGCCGGTATCATGAATGTGCTCAATTTGAATACGGCTTCAAAAACCAGACCAAATCAATTGATTTGTATAGGTTAAAGTGCAATTAAATCTTGCGAGCAGGTTTTCGGATCTGATGAATGAATCAATAGATTTTCTCTGTCAACTCGCAATAAACAATTTTCATTATTATTTTTAATCAACTTGATCAAACAATGTATCCCATTCCATACTTCGCTTGGAATGTATTTAGTACCAACAAGAGATGAAAAACAACATATCAGATGGCCTTTAACTTGGCCTTTGGCAAGGTGAACCCCTCAAGACGTTTTCCAAAGAGATCGGGAACATTCTTTAGGTTTGTTATAAACAATGAAAAACAAGTATTAAGGTACGAAACCAGTGACATTGTAATTGGAATTAAAACGTTGTGACATAGTTGATCTGGCTGTTGCGAAAATCCGCCATGAAGAAATCATTATAAATTTCATAAAAGAAAAACAACGGGTTTCATCTGTCCTATTTAGATTTCATTCTACCGGCAACGTTTGTGACAAAAGCAAAAGAAAAATCCTTTTCCGCTCTCAGGTTTCATATTCTTTTTGACTTCTTCAGAGCCATGTTATATGTTTATGTCTACCCTAATTTCATTGGCATTAGTCATACTTTTGCATAAGAGCGACACAAAACTTGAGGCAACGATTATCTTGTTTTGCTTACATTTATAAGTTTCTTTCAGCTCCTCACGTTTTAGTTTTTACTTTGCGATTTATTTTAGCTTTACCTTTTCCACTATGACCAAAATTATCAAGGACAAAAAGCATTGAAACATAATTGGATCCTTCATCACTGTATTAGTGCACATGATAATGCATAGATCATCATAGATTGCAACGAATAGTGCGTGATTAAATGATCTTAAACCAAGTTCGTTACTACTCATGTCAATTACAATACTTTCAAAAAGTGCCAGACTGCCAACTAAAATCTCTTATTGGCAGGTCTTAAAAAAAGATATTTTTTTTCACTCCCAACACCTCCAACTATGAAATCTAAGATATTTCATTTTCCAGTAAAGTGGCTTTTTTAAGGTTTTTGACAGCAAAAATGAATTATAAATTGAAACTTAGAGAAATGAATCATTTTGAAAATGATTAGGTGTCATTTTATGTGCACTTCCATTTTTAATTTTTGGAATTGATACTTTAATCAAGTTCCAATGAAATGAATACATCCATACGTTTAAGGAATAACGCAACCAAAATGCTTTTATGCAAATTACTATTTTACCAAAGAGCATCAGAATATCTCCATCGAACCTCTATCGGAGACATGATCCATCATGGCAACCACCATTTTAAATGAGGAAAGACCTCTGGAAAAGAACTTGACCTCCATATCCAATTTCTAAGGAAACTGTACATCTTTCCCGTCTAAAGAACGCCTCTCAATGAAATGGTTTCTTGAGGTACCTCGAGCCTTTGGCAGTCGACTAATATGTCCTGCTTACTCGTCCATATTCCGACAAGGCCGTTCCACTGAAGGGAATGGCGGGCTTTGATCCCAACGATCCTCTCGGGAAAGTTTTGCCAAAAGTTAAGGTCTCGCAAATGTGGCCAAAGAAAGTAAGATAGGAGGTAAAGAAAGCAAAATGACAACGAACATTGAATGTTCACTCGTCGACGTGTAATAAGCTTTCATAGTTGCTTCCTCTATCTCTCAGACAAAATATAATTGAAAGCATATAGGAAACCCTTGTTCTCAGTCTTAAAATGTCTTCTT
This sequence comes from Tigriopus californicus, assembly GCF_007210705.1. Classification (NCBI taxonomy): domain Eukaryota; kingdom Metazoa; phylum Arthropoda; class Copepoda; order Harpacticoida; family Harpacticidae; genus Tigriopus; species Tigriopus californicus. The sequence continues at coordinate 5,190,998 of NC_081440.1, read as the reverse complement.
GGAACACTCAAGCTGAGGGGATGTGCTTGTTATTAGGTAAAAAACACATTACCTTTTCTTGCTCATCTGTCCACAAAATCAACGAAAAGGGAGAAATGATAACAAGTCGGATGAAAGCTGAGCGTTCCTCGTGAAAACCAAGCGAAAATTGACTTTGTTGCAAGTGGCAGGTGGCACCTTGGGAACCCACTTTAATTCACCCACACGTTGAGTTTTCGAGCAATTCCATATTTTGAACATATGAGACGTGATCTTGGATCCCACTTGGTGTGCTTAATGGAACCACCCATTGCACTAAAACATGGGAAAACACTGTGGATGTCCGAAGGGAACGACCGGTATCTAATTGCAGGTAGTTCACTCGGAGGGATTGCAAACCCTCCAAAAGTGCAATTGCATCTTAATATTTGGTTGTTTTTCGATGGCAAATACCTCACCTTTAGGTCAAAGCAACAATTGCAAGCCCTGAGAACTGTCATTCACCTTTGTTTTTTTGAGCCATTTCTACTCATCATGGCATGCATCAAATTTCATAAAGCGAAATCATGGCTAATTACAAGTCAATATTGCTATAACTCGTAAGAGAAATTAGACTTCGAAAATCGGATGTGTTCCAGGGTGACCAATTTTCCCTATTGGCTTGTTTTTAGATAATCTGTTGATGGATTGAATCATAAATATTTTTACCCCAAGACAGCCTCGTTCCGTTCAATAGCGAATATACAAGTCATATAAATTATAATCTTTCTGAATCGTGGTTTGCCAGAAAAATAAGGTGTTTTTTTTTCTTTAATGATAGTAATGGTCAAACTGACCGCATGAAAATGGAGCTATTTGTATAAGGTTGGCGAAAATTTAACCTTCATGCCATTCATAATCATTGTCCCCTCTTGTTTGAATTGTGATATCAATGGCTTTCAAGGCATTATTGATTATTATGTTAAAACAGAAAGTTATCAGAACACAATTGCAATAAAACATTGTCGTCCAAAACGACGGCCGCCAGTGACCAATTTCAACCCAACAGACTCGGAAAAGACTGAAACTGTTGACAATCCGCGTTTACTATCCTTTTACTGTCTTCTAATCACAGCAAAGCTTTCGATTTTTCAAGTGCCAATATAGGCCAATATAAGACAAATAACTATACAGCATGGTGGCGTTGGAAGGGCTTTAATGAAGAGCAAAAAAGCAAGCGCTAATAATATCTTTTGGCGCGTTCATCGATCACAACAACCAAATATTTGCTTTAAAAAGGGCTATTTTTTGAATTTTCCTCCTTTCCTTTCTTCCTTGATACACTGTCAATCAAGTTGATATCTAACGATCAAAAATTGTGACGTAGGGCCGTCGAAGTGCAATTAGATTACCCTGTATATTCCTTGTCCATATTGCAGTGTTTTGCGTACCATCTACGGATGTAGCTTATGGGCAAGTGGTTGATCATGCCAGTAACTACTTCCTTATTTCTTTTTAATGTTTGGATAACAAAATTTATAGGTTGTTGTCTCTTCAAGGGTTGCATTTGTCCACTGCTTCCATTTTAGAGTAGCATGAGGTTACAAGGATGAATATATTTTCATTAAGAGATTGTACGTGTACTTTATTTGGAAGTTAAAGAGTCTCCTTATCGTATGTCTTTGGAGGAAACTTGAGAAGTGTGTCCAGTAGTTACTGGTTGTCAGCAATGCAATCATATCGAACACAATGTTGTTATCTGATGAATTTGCCGATATCCTGAATCAACAACACCGTTTGAGATTTGATCTTTTTCTTGGAATGAACAAATGAATGCGTAAAACCTCGGTGTTAATGCAAAAAATAAATAGTGTGATATCTTTAAAGGAATCACCTCAGAGTGTCCGGTACATTTCTCTTCAATTGGCTTGAGTAGCCATTAAAGTACGGGAAATTTACAACTAAAAGCTTACTTTTGTTCAAATGGTTTTGTGTAAAATAATGAAAGGTAACATAAAATGTGGAGATTGTTGCTTTTAAAATCTGATGTCTTCCAAAATGACTTGTTTAAAAGTGAAACGTAAAACGTAGTCGGGAAGGCCATTAAAGGCCAGTACGGAATTTCCTCAACTACTTCATCCGGATGTAGCTCAAACGATAGCAATGCAATATTAATTATCACTGAACCGTATGATTCTTAATGACGTTAAGCTTTTTAATCCCAATCCACTCGGTTTTGAAATATTCGATGAATCTAGTCTGAGGCTGTTTCCATTATTTGCTTTTTTACAACCTCTTGGTAGATTAAAAAAAGATTGAAAAAAGTAAAAGCAAACCTCAAAAATAGCTTTTTGATCCCAATCCACACGGTTTTGAATTTTTTTTGGAGCCTGAAATGTAGTTGATTTTTCCTTTTTCGTATCATTTTTTTTGCAAATTTGCAACTTTGGCAAAATGATCGCTTTATTTGACGCATATTCATCGTTCAACATCGAACTCAGTGGTGTTTTTTTGTGTTGGTGCAGGATATGGCAATATATTTGTGACGGACCACCAAGGACACAACCTTGGTGGTTTTGAGATAGGGGGACTTTTTGTAGCCTTTTCCGCATGATTACGATGTTGAACATGAGTGGAACATCAGGGACAACCCCAAAAAAAAGTTTTCTTTTCATCAAAGGCCGATTGAAAGGAAAGCCATTTGAGAAAAGCGGAAACTTTATCCCAATCTTTCATCATCGAAGCCTCCTTGAAAGTTTTTCGACGTCATCGTTGTAGGCTCTTGACTTGATATGTTGATTATGATGTTTGTGACATGGGCAAATATCTCAAAGGACCCGCGTGATCGTTTGAAGCCATCTTCAAATTCGTACTTTCATCTCACCACAAGATCATTCTTCCCACCTGAAATTGGCTTTCTCAAAAGTATGAGTTGCCGTATGTACCATTGTCCATCTTTGATCTCGGAAACATCATGAACCAATGTGAAATCTCGTAAACTGGATCAAAGTAGATTTTGACGAGTCCATCCGGAACGTCGTTATCCTTATCCGAGGACGACGTCATCACTGGACAGAGACGGTAGTGAGAGGGAGACTTAAACTTCTATCCAGATAAACCAAATGCATTTTCCTTTCCACAAGTTGGGCTCTTGTCGACCAAGAAAGTGTCCGCCAATTTTAAAACTCAAAGAACATCTGGGTCCAAAGTAATAGGCTCTCAAATATTAGTGCAAATTCTGAACAAAAAGACTAGCTTAGCTCCACGTGGGCAAGATCTTGCCAACTAATCTTGCGAAATTAGTCAGTTTATGTACACTTTGCACTGAGTTTCAAGAGCTCATTGCTTTTGACACAGACGTTCGATTGAATTAGAAATTAGGGAACACGTTCTTAATCAACAAGAGTCCCACCTGTGTAAAGGAAAATGCCTTCCATTGCTTTGGATAAAAGTTTTGTTTTCCAGTCCTTGTCCAGTGATGACGTCGTCCTTGCCTCATCCATGGTATGGTAGGTAGTACAACTTGTCGTGTGATCCTGAAACCATGTGTGTTTAAATTTGGTCATGTGTTGGACTACCTTTCGTTTTCTATTTAACATTTCAAATCCTTTAATGCAAAACCGAAAGCTCCATGATGCATTTTACTGCAATTCAACTCAAAGCTTTCTCACCAAATACGTCACCATAAATGATGAAGTTGGTGGGTCCGAAATGGCTGTCAAGCATTCCATATATTCCATGGTATGAGTATGTTTGTAAAGCCCAATAGAACACACCCTCAGGGAAATTAAGCCCATCCCTTCAAGTCGACTTGCCGTATTTCATATGTCTCATAGGATAGAGAACTATGTACAATACATGCCTATCCGTTTTCCTGTTTCAGAAACAATTGGACGAGGACAAAGGTACAGGCTCCAAAATGTCTGAGACGCAAAAGGCCGCACTAGAGTCCAAGTAAGTCATCATAAAATGAGACTCCCTTGAACAACAAGTGTTGGGAGGTCACCACCTCACTAATAGTGATGAACCAAAGTGCCCTTTATTCAAATAGCAGCTCAAAGGTCATTTTACCAGAAAGTGAAGAAAATCCAAAATAGCATCTAATAGCACGAAAAATCTGAATGGTTTCGAATTTGGATGGCATAAGGCAAGCAAAAAATGTTTTTCCACTCTGTACCATCTCTCTCTCTGCCTGCAAACTAGTAACCTCCCAAAAGGAAAGAGGTTGTGTGACTTGCTCATTGACCGCTTAAATAACTTTTCGAGACAATACCAATTACAAACTTACTCTATTGCTAATTCATCAAGTTAATTACATTTTTAATGCCACTTTACTGACGAGTAACGACCAATATTTGCTAGGTTGCCACAACTGCTTGTTGAACAAATTGCAATTTTGCAACCTGATCCGAGGCTGTGTGCGTGTCCTTGAGTAGATTGACATCAAGGCCAAGACCATTTTCTGTACTCACGTACTCTTCATGCAGTCTCTGATTTGAAGACAGTATTAGTAAATCACCGGGTTTCTTTTGCCCAATAGGATTCTTCAGCTCAAAGACGCCATCATGGAATGCCAATCCAAGTTAAATCACGAATGCCAAGATCGAGAAATGGATATGAACACCATTAATGGCAGGTAGGTAGTACTTTGATCTTAAATAATGCACTATACCATATACCGTATTGTATCTTGACAGACGAAAAGGTGGGCGTGTGTGTATTTACAAATGTGATATTGTTCATAAAAAAGTCGCTTAATGTGAAAAAACGAAAACCCACAATAAGGCTCGTTTCTCGAGATATCAATACATCTCCCCGTCTCTTTGTTTCAATGGTATAAAGGATTCACAAATTAAGACGAGCCTATTGCGATTGCTTACTAAACGTTATAAAGACTCTTCCAATGGATGGAATTGGATGAGCTCTGTCCAAAAAAAAAATTCTCATTTTAAGTGAATATGGAATGCATTGACAATCCAGGTTTGACGGCAAAAATACAACTACATCTTACAACCATTCTTGGCAAAATTCATTTGAACGCAAATCTGCGTTATTTCAGATAGTGAAGCTTGGAACAAGGATGAATTTGTTATTGTGCTTTAGGTTCAAACATCCTATTCAAATTTGCAACTTTTAAATGAACACTATAATGACACTTGCTGCATCAAAGTATTTTCACTTTCAATTCAATTGTTTTGCAACGAATTTGAGAGCCAGGCGTTCGTAATTGCTCTGACAGGCCTTGAACCTCAATGAGAGCTTGTCGCAAGGTCATTTAACGAAACGAGTCACACTTGACCATGCAAGGACTTTGATCGCGACGAATTACTCTCAAGGCCCCTTCTTTTCTGTGGTAATGAAGCGACCAAGCCACAATGTCAACAAATCAGCAAAGAAGAAGCCAAACTATTGGGAAAGGCCAATGTAGCGAACATACCACATCCATCTAGATTGAGTCGAGTTCTCACACCCCAGACTACTAAGCCCCCCCTCCGGCTATTTTTTTGAAGGGATCTTCATGAAGCTTGCCTTGGATCTGCGTCGTGAATGGTCCACTCATGAATCAAGGCCAGATAAACTTTCACAGTTGACAGATAGTACATCCTGATCCGAGTCTCATTGGATATAAATACCCTTGGTACACACTCATTAATTCGTTTCCAGATTGGATGAATTGACAGCCTCCGTTCAGGAGACCAGAAAGCGCAGAGAAAAGGACCTCAAGGAACTGGAGGGGACCACTCGAGAATTGGCCAAGATGAGCGAGTCCGAGAAGCAGAACATCGTGGTCAAGATCTCGGCCGTTCAAACTGAGCTCAAGCAATCATTGGAGTCCAGGTAAGACACTTAAGGGACACATTTTATAGCATTTGTGCAATTTGAGAAGACGGATGACAAAATCAGATACTGTTTTGGAAAGGCTTCTATCCTTCTCGAATACGTTCAAATGTTGTTTTAGTATTTGGGTCGTGATAACCCTGATAATCTGGTGTTTTTTGTGTACTTTTGTTTGATTGGAATGTGATCCCTTGCCCAAATACGAGTACCTATCAATATCTTGCCCAAGAGCCAATAAACCAGATGGGTTGACTTTCGATTAGGGACAAGAAGATTCGCGAATCGGTTCTCAGTCGCTTAGATGAACAAGAGCAACACTTGAAGCAAGAGATCAAGGACAGAACCGAGAGCGAGAAGGACATCAAGGCTCAAATCGACGCCCAAAAGGACACAGTGATGACCTATATGGATGAGAACACGGATAAGATCTACAAAATGTCCACGGTACAGATATTCCTATACTTACGTACGGTACATACGGTTTCTTAGACAATTTCTATTCAAGTTGCCTCGAGCAAAACTTTTGAATGAAGGCTTGAATGAAGGCTGCTAATGATGTGGTAGACTGATTAGATTTCTTTTTTCAACTCCTTGAATCTAATTATCCAGCCCCTTTGACAACACAAACAAGCTAAAAGATAACTTCAAACACAAGGGACCGTTTTGTTTGGCTCAACTTTTCCAATTTGGATCTTGGCTCCTCCAACCAAGGCATGTCTCCAAAGATCAGATCTGCATGTAAAAGAGGGAAAAGCGCTTGCTAAATGGGAACCTAGTACGTCTACTCTAATTCCAAACTTTTTACGGGTACATACACTGTACCTATATAGGCTGATTTGGAGGTGCTTCGCAACCGCCTCTACCAAACGAATGAAACATGCAATGTTTTTGAGCAAGAACTAGGCCAACTTCGATCCGACCTCAATGAGGCCTTGGAGCAAAAGGGAGCCAACCATGAGGGAGATATCAAGGTCCTGGATGCCAAGGTGGATGCCCTAAATGACCGGTTTAAGTTGGGCATGAACAAGCTGCAAGCAGCCGTGGGCGAAAACCGCATGGTGAACAATGGCCATGGCAATTCTGGTTCCAATGAGGAGGATGAAGGGGTTTACACTGAGCTTTTGGAGGACTTCAGAGAAAAGAATGCTGTTGAGTTGAACAACATGGATGACAAGATTGATTCCATTATGCGCGATCTACGAGCCATCAATGAAGTGGTCGAAGGCAAATTGAAGCAGGTAACGATTAAATGCATTTCTTTCAACTTTTAGACATTCTGAGTGGGCTCAAATGGTGACTCTCACTTCCCTGGCAGCTTTTTTCAATGCCGCCGTTCAATATTGGTTGGGAATACACCAAAAGTCACCCCTAACATATTTCTGAGTACGGTTTCGACATGTGTTTAATTCCTATCCCGGATCAACCCCATACTCAATGGCCACAATACTGTTTGGAAAAAAAAACACAAGTGTAACAGAGGTATTCGTCAGAACGTAAATTTGGTGCTCTCGAGCACTCTTAGTGTATCGTATAATATGATTCCAAATACCAACTAATCCAAACCTAGTCAACAAGGCTTTACTTTTTGAGGTATTACGACTTTATGTGAAATCACATCATTTTTTATTCATTCAGTCTTGTCAAAAACGAACCTATCATCAAAAGTGGGCTTCTGAATGTTGAATTATTGATCATAAACAATAGCAACTTCCTTTTCAAAAATTATTTACGGACTGGCTACCCGGCGGAATTTGTGATTTATTTGTCAAACTTTTAAAATCTTACCTTTCGATTAGTTATTTGACGTTAACTAACAGAGTGAACAACAAGCACAACTGTCATTATTACGAGGAAGTAAATGAAGTTTCTATATGAATTATTTATGATACCTTTTAATCAAATTGACCTCTTTTCCTAATTTCTAAAAGGATTGTTTTTGGCCCCTTTTAATATCAGAAAATATGAAAATATTAAAAATAATGATTTTCTCAGTAAATAGTCCTCCTTGTTTTAAAGCTTCTTTATCTACAATTTGCAATCACATTTTAAGGCATATGACAAGTTTTGACATACAACCTTTTGAATTGATCTCAGATATTCAACGTAGATCAAAGCAAGAGTTTAATTTGATCAAATCCAATGTTTCAAATCCTAGTTTTGCGATGCTGAAATTCGGCGATTGAGTTGTTGGAACTAAATTTGGTGACACATTTATGCTTAATTCGTTTAAACCATGTATGTCAAGGCACTTTCTGATCGAACTGAATGCAGGCATTTTTCTTTGCATGTGGTAGTAAAAGAATAATATGTCAACTATATTCGTAGCATTGCCAAGACCTCTTTAAATACGTATTTTCAAACCATTTCTTAAACTGTGGAGACGGTGAAAACACCAATAAACTCATTTCTGCAGTGTAGAAAAATCCGACTAAAATTGACTAAATGATTCTACTGTAATTCCAAGGACAAAATACAAGCCAAAAATGTCAAGAACTTTTCAAAACAGTTTGTCGCTAATGATTTGAAGTTTGCTCGAGTGCCAAAAATTAAGCTGTGTAAATTGAAAAGAATTGCATAGAAATTGGAGAGTAGTTCTGATTAGAAAAGTTTGTAAAGAAGGCAAATTGTAAATAATTACATTGGAAATGAATGTAAGTGTAATCGATTACATTTAGGAATTCCTTAACAAATTTCTGGTAACCACTAAACAAAGCTTTTCATATCCCACAATCAGACATTGTTGGTTTTTATTTTCTTGACGCCCGAAAAAATGTAACTTGCCCTCCAAATTTTGGCCATACAGCAAATGAACTTGATATTGATCAAACAATACTCCAGTCTAGTCCAAACCATTTGAAAAGTCTATTAGGTGAAGTGGGAACAAATGAAGCCAAAAGAAATATAAGGAACAGGCCATCTCAATTAAAAAAATAATACTTTACAGAGTCATGACTAAAGAAACTCTTTAATTCTCAAATGAGCTTTTTGACGATTTTCTGTTATTACGATCAAATAGTTTCCGAGCTCTATTGAGAAGCATTCAAAATTGATCATGTTTAGTGCTCTTTCTCAAAACTCAAAAATCTGCATACTTCTGGACCTATATGCAGGATTCCCATTTTAGGCTCCATATGTTTGTTATTGTTTGATAAAGTTTGTTAAATTTTCTTTTCATCCAAGAGAGCTTGATCAATGACATCTACATTTGTGCCCCTCTACATACGCAAAGAGTAGGCCTCTCGCGACATATTGAATTACTCTGGTTATCTTGGGAATTTAGAGGGGGGTCTCAAGTGGAACAAGTAGGGAACGACTTAGCCTTCCCCGCAATTTGAGAGATGATCAAACTGAGCACTTGTGCATTAGATCTAAGATGGAGTATCTTCCACTTCAACATGGGAACATTTCCACTCACACGAGTTGGAGAGGTCTTAGAGTTGTTTATCTAATTTCATATTGAAGCACTTGAGAGAAAAATTACATTTCATCCCAAGGTAATGAACCAAAATTGCTTCATTTCAAGAAGACGTCAGAAAACAGACCACTAATTGAATGGTATCGTGCACTTTCGGACCCTCTTTTCATGCACCATAAAGATGAACATACAGCAATATTTTACAATTAGTCTTAATTTGGTGCATCTTTTTTGTAAAGGTGTTCGGGTTTTTCAAACGATGCAAGACACGTCATGTTTCATTTTTTTTAAATGGTCTTTTAACGAATGTGTTCCCCTGAACGTAGGGCTGGTTAGGTATCGTTTGCAAGAAACTATCTGGGTCTCGTTTAAAACTAAACAAGGTCTCATCTATGAAGTATAGTCGTCGGAGAGGTATGAGCAAAATATTGTAGAAAATAGAGGCTCTTGAAGAGTTTGTTGTCCAACGAACTCGCTTAATCTCGAATGGCATATGTAATGCCACTTTTGTCCCTCTGGTCTGGGAGTGTTCGACGCCTGGATTGGGGCAAAGTCTGTGGAGAATCTTGAAGCTGTAAAGAATAAGATATCCCTCGTATCTTCGTTGAATGCTATATAATACAAGGGACTGAAGCCTTTCCCAATGGGGGTTTTGTGCTAGCCATGTTACTTGTGGAGCTTCGCTGCACCTTTTCGATTTTATTTAGTCTTGCTGAGGTCATCTGGACCCATTTGGGGGATGAATACTCCACGTGAGGCTGTACTATAGATTCATAAATAGACTGTAAATTTCATTTTGAGTTAAATCACAGGGTCTCAACGACCTTTAAGGGCACTTCACTTGGGCATTTGACATTACGCGAACAGTACAAGTCTGAAGCTTTCAGACATATTTTTGTAATGTCAGCTTCAGCCTTTGAAGGCTAGATTTTAAAGGGAAAAAAGCAATCCAATTCCGCATAATCAGATAATTTTGGTTGTTTGGTTATCGAGTTCAATCATGGCAAAAAACGAAAAAAAACTGCCTCAATTTGTGAAGCAACATAAAACAATTACGATCCCAACAACTATAGATGTCCCGACAAGACACACTCTGTTGTTTTTAGTACTGTAGGTGTATGGTACACTATTTACCTTATGGTGCTACTTTCCCTGTTTGTGATAAGTGGAACCAACCCCAAAGACGAGATCGAGAGGTATGCAATGTTGTAACAGTTCATGTGGTCACTTCCATTTCCACTTTCAGCATCAACAAGCAGGCGAAGATGCCTCTATCATTTTGGGTGACAAGCTTCAACAGAAGATGGACTCCGTCACATTTGCTCAAGAGCGCATGAAGCGCCAATTAGACGACTTACGAGACAAAGTGCAAGTAAGATCACATCAAAAGGCACACCAAATACAAAATGGAAGAGGTAATGTTCTTTTGGGTGGGTTGCAATTTTAGTGTGCTCCAACGGATATCGCTGACATTCGAGAGCGATTGGAGGACTGCGAGCAAGAAATAGCCTCGTTGAGTGGATCCAATAAGCAAGAATCTGAGGGCGGATCTGAGGATCTTGTGGCTATGAAAAAAGACGTGGATTTTATTATGGGTCGTGGAGGCGAGGTTGATGAGGTCACATCAGGAGTTCCAAGTCTGGTAAATCGATTTGTTTCCTCTAAACCCGATGAGAGGAAAGTTGAGTTCTCATTAAGTGCCTTTGATGGAACATACAGACACTCGTGAGCTCTTACTAATCATATCAAGTGGAGAGTCAGAATAGCTTCCACCGAACTCTTGACTATTCGTGTTTCTTTGATTGCTACAGACACACACTGTACATTTTTGGCAAGTGCCCTTTAAAAAAGTGGTTCTTAGGATTCAGATTTAGAGTTGCAGCTAACCAGAACGATAAATTCTTCATATTATCAGCTTTAATTGGTATTTCTTGAGTAATTTGGTGGTCCATATTTTAGGTAAAACTTCAAGGTGACATTGACGAAATCCAAAGCAAGACAAAATCGCTATCAGAGAGTTTGGAAAAGTGCAAAGAGGAATTAAGCGAGAAAGTGGAGGACGAGAAGAAAGAGGTAAGGCAATATGGGTCCTGTAAGTAGCCAACCCGTTTACGTATTATCCTTTGAGTGAGTTGGGAAATGTTCCCTGACGACCAGAAATATGTTAATGAGATTCAATGGGAACCCAGGTTTTTTGTAATCGATATTCTCCGGAAATATGGGCTGTGATATTGGTGGAAGTCGATCTTGGATCGCACAGTGGGAAGTGAATTACTTCCCGCCTGCCACAATCACATGCCTTTCCGTGTGGTTGATGTTGTATAAATCGACACACATCGGAGTTAATGTGCTCGGAGGTAGGCACCATTTTAGCCCCCATGACATGGCAACCCACCATGTTCCCCGCCACTGGGCCCACCGCCCTCTTTGATGGACCAATGGTTGAGTGAAGCTCCCTTTGGGGGAATACTTGAGGGACCTTGTCCGTTGTCTGCCCTTGAAAAGGTCCGACTGTTTCCTTCCTTATTCAAGGTTAAGGGAGAGGCAAAATGCGGAAGTAATGCCAGGAAAAGGCAAGGTCATCCTTCCCCTCGGTCTCCTCCAATACAAAGACGTTTTGTACGCTATTTTATCACCGTATTGCCCACTCCGGTCCGAGAGCTTTCATAGAGGGCCTTTTTTTTCAAGGTCGCCAGCCGATCAATGTCGCCCCCCTGTGGTTATTGATCCATCTCAGAGATTCTCGCTCAATCACGCGATTGATGCTTTCCGCGATCAAAAAGAGGCCTTAAGTCAAGTTAGAAGGAAAGGGAACTGGAAGGAGGGATTTGATTGCTCCAGACGATCCAATTCTACCTTCAATTCTCTCTAATCAAGTTGTTTGAGACCTTGTGGCAACAAGCAGTCCACTTGTGATCGACTCTGTTTTCGTTCCTTCTGTACGTGCCCATGTAAGAAGCTACAGACCAAAATAGAGCCTTTGTTATTGCCAGAAATAGACCTTGGTCCCTAGGCCATTGGTGTTCCAGTGTTCCACGGCCAAGGCCACATACTGTACATACACACACACTCTCTCGTTCTCCCTCACATGCGTTGTTATTGATAATGAGGGTGCTGAGGTGGTATGCAACATTCGACGAGGTGTTGGCGGGTTGTTCCTCGCGTTCTCCAAGCTGGATAATTGCCTGGAACAACACTCGATCCATTAGAGGCACTCGTTCTTGAAGATTGATGATAGCCAGAACAAGACAGAGTCCTTGTCAACCCTCCCTATCAAGAAAAATGCGACATGGGTTAAGGTCATCCCAGTCCCGGGTTTCATACCTGGCTTCTGACTGAGAGATTGTTACAAATATCAAGAGGGAAGAAAAGGCTCTTTTGATTCAAGAAAGAGCCCCCTTCTTTCGTTGAAAAATTCCAGTAAACTTTTAGTGCTGGAGATGAAAAATGTGCTTAAGTCATCATCGTGTATCAGAGACACAACTGCGATCTGACACATACCGTATTTTATCACGGTATTCAAAGGTCGTTCTGACTTATGGCTCGAACTCTTTTTGCGGAAAATAAAGTGAAGGCCTTTTTTCTTCGTCTTCCTAGATCTTCCTACATGAGCAAGTAAATTTGAGCTGGATTTTTGGATACGGTCGTCTCCTCTCTTCTCGTCTCACCCGTCTCATCACGGGGGTTCAAAAGCCTTATCCAGTTTTGAGAAAAATACTCGAATCCTTCTTTTCCATTTTTCTCCCTCACTGTATCATGAGAGGAGCACTTTTGATCTGATTGACGAATTGAATTCTGGCTCAGATTAAGCGCTCATTTGCCAAAATATTACCAAGATTTGTTTGGCCATACCTAAAAACCTTCAAAATGACTTTTTTAACCACCGTGTCAGTCGTTGCACCGGTGAGAAGAGAGGGGTAAGCTGATCATCCAAGAATCCAGCTTCAGTTAAAGTAAACCGGTTGAGCCACAATCAGTTCTTGTAGGTATCCTTGCTTGGTGAACAAGAACTTATGGTTGGTTTCCTAGTTCCTTTTTCACCTAACTTTTACTTCTACTTGATATCCTGGAACGCCAATCGCTCATGTTCTAGACGCTGGGTCGTTCCTTCCTCAGGAGCACATGTGGCTCAAAGGCCATGTGCCAAGTCATTGGACTGAGGTGTATGTTACATTTAGGGGATATGCATTTGATGTCACATGTCTCGCACATAAACATGATACAGCAGTAATTGTTATTCCAGCCCAAAGCACGCCTTGTCACGATTGCAACGCTTCCAAATTCCTCGAAACGTTTGCATATCGAAAAATCAAAGATTCTCAAGGCAAATTCGAACGATCTCCTTGCGCTTAAAACTCTGTCGTCTTCCTTTTGTTCTTTTTTGGTTCATACAGAACCCTCTTTTGGTTCCTATGCAACGCTTGGACACAAGCAAGTACTGAAAAGGTTTCTCCAAATATTTCTCGATCCTCTTGTTTCCAACTGAGTGACTTCAAAATAGAGCACAAAGAAACCCTCTCGTGTCTGAAGTGGCCTGACTTTTGTTTGAAGGCAAACACGAGCTCTAATAACTTTCCAAATTGTTCTTTCCCGTCAAATGTGGTCCAAAAGAAGATGTCCTATAATATATAGATGTGGATTCAGAACCTAAAGCCGTGGGTTAATTGCCAAGAGGGCCTTCAGGTTGTCTCCTGTCCTTTTAAGTCCTATGAGACTTGAGTAACACTTAAATTGTCACATTCTACTTCCAATCCTGTCCCTCAAGGCTCTCTCCGAGTCTCCATGAGTTCTAAAGGAAGACTCGTTGATAAGGCCGTCAGGATGAACTAACCCCATTGCATCAATGCATTTCCCAAACAATGCCCAATTTACTGGCAACAATGGGAGCACCAAACGAATCCTGTTTCAAGGGGAAGGATTCGTCTTCTTCTATTGTGAGCTTGATTTGGGTATTTTGTCATTTCAGCGTCAAACAGCGATTGATGATATGAGGAAAGAACTTGGCCGACAGGAGAAAAAGGCCAGTAACCTAAAGGAAAAGCTCAAGAAACTGAAAGGGGATGTCGTGGGCGACGATGCCGATGATGACGAAGATAAGGACGAAGAAGAAGGCAACGAGTGATTCAGCTCTAAGTGATCACAATCATAATCATAATAATAATCTATTTTAATTCTGTGTAACATTTCAGTAAAGTTGGCATTGAAATAGTAATATTCTTTGATTGCGGAACAACAAACTAATAAAATATCAAATGATAAGCTGCTCTTTTGAGCCCTTCATGCAACAAGACTAGAATGTTCAATTGTTCACAAATATTTGAAATTGGCAATTGGCACATTTTTCCTGACAAAATACGCTCTCCAATCCTAGGATATCTTGCAAGAATCTCGCCGAAGGGCGGCCAGCGAGGATCTTCGTTTGTTCTTGGCCTTGGGTGTTTCCACCTTGGGGAGCTCGGGATAGCCCGCAGGTCCGGGTAGCACGGGCCCCACCGGCTCGTGGTTCCGGGAATGTGTCTGCATCTTGCTCATGAGCGTGGCCAGCGGACCTTGATGTCCGGAGCCAGAAGACGAGGCTGAGCAGCCTTCACCGCCTTCATTTGTAATGGTTGATTGTAAGTTGAATCCCGCTGGAACTGCCGGAACCGATTGTCGCCTCCGAAGGTTGTCCTCAAACCCTCGTTTATGAATGGCGGGTGAGCACCCGCGAGCACTTTGAGCACTGAGAAGAACCGAAGCGGACGAGATCTGCGGGACGGTGAAGTCGTACTTGGTCTTGGCTTGGTTCATGAGCTCCTTGAAGATCTTATTGATGTTGACCCGGTCCTTGGCTGAGCTTTGGACATAGCCATTCTCCCAGTCAAAGATGACGGTGGCTTCGATTGTTTCGCAGGAAAGACTCGGGTCCTTGTCGAGGTCACACTTGTTGGCCACCACCACAATGGGCACCTCCTCGTCTTTGGCCTCGTGAATCATGTCTCGAAGGCGAGAGACCTCCTCCCAAGACTCGGGGTCGTTGACAGCGTAAACAATAATAAAGGCATCAGCGGAGGCGAGAGACACGTTTCTCATCCCCGGGAACTCGTACACATAGCCCCCGGATACATCTTGAATGTCAAAACCGACGGTCTGGTGACAGATGTCGAACTCTCCCCGATACATATCGTCCACGGTCTCCTTGTGGACCGTCGAGAATTGGTCATAGAGGAACTGGCGAACAATCGATGTTTTCCCCGTGGTCTTGGCCCCCAAGATCATAATCCGGTAATTAGCCTTTCCGGCTGACAAATCACTAGTATTGCTGCTACTGTTCGAGCTGTCCGTGCTCTCGTAACTCCGATTGAACGAGGGTAATCGACCCCTCCGATTCATGGTTTGACTTGAGCTTTGGAGAGGTGGATGAGATAACGAGGATGTGACGGTCTTCTTGGGTGGGAATCCCGGGTCAGAATCGAAGCTGTCGTGGTCCGAGGACCCTTGGGAGGAGGAGCACAGGCTGGATGAACCAAGGTGTGGATTTGATCGCTTGAGAAGACCACCCAATGTGCTCATAATTGGCGCAATCTTCCGGTTAGAAGGCGACGAGGGGGTACTGGAGCGCGCTGTCAAGTGGTCCTCGTCAATGGAGTCTTGGAGCTGTACCACCTTCTTGTGGGATGGAAAATACAGATGGGCACTCGGGTTGTTGTGCAAGCGGGTGTGTGAACTGTGAGGTGAGAATTTAAAACTCATCAGTGACCTCAGAATAGCGATCTGCAAGAGAATCAAAAATGACAAAATCGTTTCAAAATCCGATTAAACGTCCTACGGGCACATACGAACATAGTACATATGTGCCTTTTCTGGAATTCCCCCCTTTGTTAATGCAGCAATAGTTCTGAGGGAGGGTGAATCAACGCGGGTTTAATTCTGAGGCAATTGGGGGGAGGGAGGCCGTTTGTTATAAAGTAGGACAAACACTTGTGTAGGTGGTAAGTGCCAGTGCCTTTGTTCGAAAAAGAAATTTGAAGGGGAATACCGACGCTTGGGTGATTCATATTAAGATCGGGGTCAAATAACCGTTGACGTCAATAGGGTTTCAAGATCTTGTTTCGCTCTAAAGGCCAAGGAAACAAAGGCCAACCTGAACACTTCGTGAGGTGTTTGTGTACTCGTCTGATACAAGATGGGATCAATAGAAAAGAGGAACAATGGTCAGGGATCACCTTTCAGAGAGACTAAAGGGCATCTGAAGTTTCTTCGGAAAACTTAATTATTCCACGAAGTGCACCAGTATTGTAAAATGAATCATTACACTCGATTCTCATCCCTTCCAGGATCTACAGGATCAATGCTCTCGTGAAACTTTGATCCCTTGAAGGGCCATTCAAAACAAAATGGATTTAGGCTTGACCCACTTGGATTGGGTATGCCACTTCAGTATGGAACATTCCTTTTCCAATCCTCCAAACCTACTAAATTCCCCATGAATTCTTTGTCAAAGACATGTCTAGAATCTTCATCAGCCACCCTTTCCTTTCATCCGGGCACCATTTTCTGTGAACTTGGTCTCTGCTGTACGGCCAAGGCGGGTCTAGAATCTTCATCAGCCACCCTTTCCTTTCATCCGGGCACCATTTTCTGTGAACTTGGTCTCTTTATTACGAGACATGGGGAATGACTGGGCATTGTATTGGAATGCTCGAACGAATGCTTGGTTGGAACCCAATTGTGCTGGTGGCAAGTTTGCCGTTCCATCTCCCATTTGCAGCAACTCTAGGCTTCTCTATGAGGTGAAATGAAAAAGGGGAGACGGCAGAAAAGTGGGTCATTGTATGTACAGTAAGCACAGTGTGCCCGTCTGTATTGTCCCTCTGGTAAGCCAACTCGTTGTTCCTCCAAGTGGAAATCCCCGACAAGCTCATCGCTAAGAAGAGACTTGAAATGAACACAGAGTGGCAAGCAATACTCAACGAGTACAGACTCATGGTCCCGAAAATGGGTATATTACCAGGAATTGCCAATGAAACTTGACCTCGCTGGATGAGAGAATGGGATCTAGGCTACCCTTGGAGCTCAACCAAATGTGAAACGAGCTTGTTCGAGTTGACTGTGTACAAGAAAGACATCCCATTATACCGTAGGATGCCATAGCCATCCACAAACACCCATGAGAGCCTCTTGCCCCCCCCCCGTCTCTTTTCGCCATAGAAACAGCATTTACATAGGTTGTCTTATCTGACTCTCCAACATGCTTTAGGCATCCATTTCGCGCAAGCCTCGAGCCGTTTGAACAAATGCACCCATTGAGGCAAAATGAGTGAATGTACAAACACGAACCAATGCATTGGTTTGAAAAGTTATGTGTGCTCCTTTTAAGTGCAGTGGGCATTTTTTTGCCATAAGCCGAATAGGCGACTTTTGTTCTAAAACTAAAATTTAAGCACTTGGTTCTTTCACGGCTGGCTGACTCAATGCTTGGTCTGAAAAAAAGGGGATCAAAAGAAATCCTTGGGAAAATGAGGCGCACTCACTTCGAATAGTTAAACTTTTCGTTTATGTACAAGCGCTCATTCTTCATGAAGTTATTGTTTCTCAAGATGAAAGCGGCAGAGAATTTGACTCATAGGTGGTTTCCTTTCTAGTATAAAACCTTCCTGATGACGTCAATAAGATGTTAGGACAAGGCTCAAGAGATTCATTGTCACCCTTTTTTTGTGACTGCATAAATGTTTCCCAAAGGAAGTGGGAAAGATGTATAATCCCTTTCTATGTTTCATATTCAAACGGAGTTTTCCTAAGAAGCGGGGTGATTCTACCAAAGCAGGATGCGCCAGAATTGGATCGGATTCCATTTCCTAAATACCAAACATGGTCGGATCCGAGCAACTCAACTTTTTCACGCCATTCACATACCTTAAATGTCACCTACATTTGAAACCCTTTACGAAGATATTAGAATAAATGAAAAATGCATTGCTTACCACTATAAATTGTGTCCTGAACAATGGTCCAAGATATAAGGAATCGGGTTGAGAGTTTCTGAACCATGTAACACTTTGAAATCGGATGCTCTCAAACTTGAGACGGTCTTCGGTGGAACTCGTAGTCCAAGGATGATTCAACAAGTGGTTAAGCGAACGTGAATATGTCAAATTCAGCGACTGGAACAGCGGATGCTGTGCTTGCTTCTTCGGCGAGAAGAATCCAGCTTCTGCCCGAGTCTCTCCATGAACGCTGGATTATAACAATCCCGGCTCCAGCGGTCGCGTTCGCAGGGCTTCTTGCTCGCTTTCGCGCCCAGCTTTCTCTTTAGAGTCACTCGAACGGGCCTGAGGCGATCGAGTGAAGGCTTAGAGGAAACTAAGTACACTTCCACGTTTCGATGTCCGTTTTCCAGTGTTCCACGAAAGGAGGAGAAGGGAGGGAAACAAGGAATGCAAGGAGGAGGAAGTAGGAGACAAAATTGTCTGTCACGCTTTGGAGCATTGAACTTGTCGGCTGGAGGGAGGGGAGAATGATTTGAAGTTATGCATAGGAGTGGGGATATTTCATCAAATTTTGACAACTTTGTTGAGAAGGCAACAGGACATCTTGTGCGTTGGAGGGGACAATATCGGGATGCCAACAAAGGGGGAAATTCGAGTAAAAATGGAAGAGGGAGTGGGAGGCCATGTGAGGCTATTTGCGTGGAAATTGTTAAATATGGCTCATTTTGACATAACATAGCGTAGGAGGTAAGTCCTAATGGTGTGATTATGTAGACCTACTATTTTGAAGCCAGAGCATTTCATGACAGGGTTTTAGGCTCACTACTCAACGTCATCATGAACGTGAACGCTCTCTTTGAAATGAGTGGGTTTATAATACTTCAAATGATATAACTCCAATTTTGAACGGTTATACCTCTTAGGTCAAGAAGAATCCCATCTTTTTGCTCAAAGATCCCTTTCCACACTGGGAAGTTTTGTCGAGCTCCATAATACTCAACGCACTAAAACAAATTTATCGTGATTGCTGTTGTCTGTGTGATGCTTTGGATCTCACAACGTGGTAGGAATTAGATGGGCTATCAAAAGTCTTGGGATTGTCCTAAATTTTGCCTCCTGAAATGAAACAAGTTGGAAAGACGGATGTTGGAACATATTGAACAATTGGGTTAGGTCTAAGGAAAGAAATTTGAAGACCTGTATTTCTTGACGTTGTGGAAATGATTACTTTCAAGAATTACCAATTGGAATTCACACTGGTAGTTTGACTCCACCACGTGTTGAATGTTTAATTCAGGACTCCAACCATGATTTCGTAGTAGGTTAAAATAATGGAAGAAGAAGAATATAGCATCACAGTAGGGTAGGCCAGAAAACATCACATTTAGGTAGGGAACGTACTTTCCCCTGATTCGATCTTGGACTAACCAATTCAAAGCTTTTTTGTGGTATTTAAGTTACACGAGGGGTGGCACTTTTTTGAAAAGTCCATGTGGGGCGTATTTAGGGTCATTCTTGAGGATGAGGTAAGAATCAGTGATTAACGGAGCAAGAAACCCCATCATCAGATTCATTAAAAATGCGAGAGCTGCCTGCCATCTGACTCCGTAACAAACTAAGTCCAATCGTTATTGGGTCACGAGAAACTTGGGCTACCTTTAAACTCAAAATTTATACTTAATTTTTGAGTCTTTGATTCCAGTGGTATATGCATCAGCAGAGCTCGACAAACAATGTTTATTTTATAGGGCCTGGACTTTTTGCATAAATTTGATCACCCTCAGCGTATCCTTGCAGTTACTCCTCAGTGACTAGTCATGGGGTAAAAACATCAAGGATCTTTTTTCCCCGTGAGGTTTTAAGATTCTGAACCTTTTCGCAAAAATGAGGCAATCACGAAGAAATTCTAAAATAGATTCAATACAAAGCAAAAATAATTCTTGTATGTTTCGGGCAAAACTATTTTCACCTTGTTCGATTAGATACCTCTTTTTCAGCAAGTAATTTGTGCCTTGTGTCAAAAAAAAAAAACATTTTGTCAGCATTGACTCTTTTGCACGAAAGTTTGTCTAAATCATGACACTTTTTACAAGCATCTAGGCTTGTAGATTGTCAAAGGATTTATTTCAGACCATCATATGGCCATCTAACTCTTTCTATGGCCAAATGGATCCCATTCTAGAAGGTTATCCCAAGTTAGCCACATGGTCTCAAGAGTTTTTCATGCTTAAAATGATTAACATTGCTAAGTTTTGACGAAGTCTGAATGCAGAATTATACCATCCACATCCTACGGAGGCTATGACATACCATATCTCTTTAATTTGAATGCCTCCAGAAACTGTTTTTGGCCTCAAAATTTTCTACCAAATAAACTCAATTCATTTTGTTACATTTTTTCCCGAGGCCTGATCATCATGAACACGGACTTAGGGAGACCATTGCTTATCGATCTTTCTGGACAACGTCAATTAGAATGCCCTAATTGTGATATCGTATTCACCAGACAATAAGAAATATCAGACATTGAGCTCCACCTACAGGGCCTCAGATTCCAATTTAGGAAATTCAACCTATTCCTTCGAATCATTAGAGCCAAGTCGTGGGGAATAAATATTTTCAAGCCACTTTTCCAATCACGGGCATGTGCCTTGAGTTACTTTCCACATTCCAAAAATCCCAAATAGTAGTATTGAAAAAAAATCCGCTTAAAAATCAAAAGACACAAACATGCAACTTTGGCGCCATTTTCAGTGTCAAGAAAAATCGTTGAGACTGCTTCCTGTCCTTTGTTTGAGGCGCCTGAGCTAGCGTACCGTATAGAATAAGACCCTGTGGCAAACAAAAAACAATATTGAACTACCCGCCTGGAGAGCATCATCCATTATCTAGTTGGAACTGTCATCTAATACTGTTAGCAAGAAAGACTCGTACGTTTTCGTGGTGTACTATGTTCAAGAGATGCGATCATTTACTTTTCCTTGAAATATGGCCTTCCTTTAACTTTGTTCATGCTCAGTGGTAAATGACCCCAAGTAACGCAACGTTTCCTTGACGATTCAACCCATTATTCAAGGAAGAAGACTCGTCTCTTGTTTCTGTAGCGAACGGCAGAATCAGATACAAGAAGGTAGTAAGCTTAGGCCTTGAGGTTGGGAATGTTCCCTCGGAGCTCATGAAATGGGAAACAATGGCCTCGCTGAAATGCATCAAAGGGCCTTGACCACTTCCGAGACTTCCAAGGACAACCATTACTCACAAAGATACATTGGTGAGCGTAAGTCATCCATTCCACCCGCTTCAACACTCACGCTCGCATAATAGAGACCAACACAGAGAGAATGGCGATGATTTAGAGACAAGAAAAATCGTAGTTGGCCATCAGCTCTGACAACACTTTGTTTGAGGAAATGAACGGCTGGGTTGAGATTTGAATTGATGTCAAGGTCGCTATTGTTCCGATGAAATGTTGGAGCAACCAAATATGTTCATCAACGTCATTGGAAATCATGTGCAGGAGTCATGATCAGGCAGGAGTAATTCCAACGCAAATATCCTTCCCTCAAAAAACAGGAAATGAGACGTCATTGTGGAATGAGTGGAACAACGTTCCCCTTTTCTTGGGGGAGAGATATATGAGTTTGTGTCCTTGTAATGCGAAGTTCTGGCACAATCAGGAACCCATATCAGTTCGTCTGTTAGTCGTCATAGGGTCTGTTTGATTTGCTTCATGATGTTCAAGTTCCATGTCATGGCGGAAGAATGAGCTGGAGCTAACCAGAATGTGGTCTACGTAGAT
Organism: Tigriopus californicus; assembly: GCF_007210705.1. NCBI lineage: Eukaryota > Metazoa > Arthropoda > Copepoda > Harpacticoida > Harpacticidae > Tigriopus > Tigriopus californicus. The sequence goes on along the minus strand of NC_081440.1, from coordinate 5,169,019 downwards.
GGTTTAGCTTTCCGAGTAAACATGAGTGCAAATATCATCTAAGCGTGACTTAATTGTCCTTTCTTCAAGCCCTCTTTTATGTCTGCTCTGAGTCTAACAAATGTTGAAATTGCCCTTTTCATTTAAACTCCACTTGGCACTTTCATTTTGGAATTGTTCGGAGGCCTTTCAAGTCTGAAATTTGAAGTTTCTGAATCTTTCATTTTTTACTTTTTGATCCGTCACAATGACACAACAAAGTAATCCCCAACTTGTTTTACAATATGCCAACGTCCCCTGTTTTTGTTCCACACTCAATTTGGAGTATCCCAAAGAACTCCCACGGCTCTTTCGGAATAACAAGTCATCCATTTTCGGCCCACAAAAAGAATTTTGCAATGCCACGAACTACTGTATGTACGTATACAGTAGTAGAACTTGCTTGTTTGGAACTCGACATAAACATCTGACAGACTCACGATATCCGTACTCTTTTTAGTGGTCCCACTCGTTTTCTCCTTCGTTGGATGACCCATTCTCGTATTTTGGGAACATTTTACTTTTTGGCTTCCCGTGAAAGCGTCGTCGCATTGAGCCTTTCGGTTGGGCTTGAGTTCCTCTTTTATAATGTACCAGTAGGCTCCTCAAAATCTAGGCCAAGGATTCACACTCGCAAACCTTTTCCATACACCATAGTCAGCGAATTGATGATCTTTCATGATGAGCAAGTGCTTCTTGGGCCCAAGTAAATCACTGAATCACAAATAGCGCCAATCCTTCTTCCCCCTCTACGCCAATGAAAAAATACGGACGATGTGTTGGCATTGTGCTCTTATGCACGTCCAAAGAAATGGAAAAAAGGACTCAACACACCGGAAGTAAAAAATCTGAGAATATTTCCTTTGTATCTGAAGAGTAACTTTTTATCTTTAACGATGACATTTTTAGTAGGCAAGGATAAATGCTTAAAAATGGCTTTAGTTACAATCCAGGATTTTCACTCCTCAAAATATTGTCATGACTCATGAGTAGGGACGGGCAAAATGTGCAAAAAAGCAGTCTTTTAGAGACAAAAGGTGTAAACAATAAGCCCAAAAGGTGCAGAAAAAGGTGCAAAAGGCCAAAAAGTGTAACAAAATGTGCAAATAGACTAAAGAACAGGGAAAAGTCAAATCATTTTTTTCACAGCAGTTCGAATTTGAAAAACGGATTCTTAAAAAAAAAAAAAACGAATTTTCCCTCGATTTTAGACCAAATTGACAACTTTTTTGAATTGGGTCAAGATATCCTTCCCCCTTGCTTATTTTTCCTCTTTTCCCAACAAAAGATCTGCAACATTGATCTAACTGAAGAAAAGTTTGCATTTTTCTTCCTCAAGAAAAGAACACTGTTAGCCTGGAGGAGGTAAGGAGGGTAGCTATGTTGTGTTTTTTGGGCTGTTTAACTATCTTAGCGCCCTGCTTAGCTTGTCTCTTTACTTGAAACTGGCTTGTTTCATTCTTTTCTCCCTTTTTTCTCAACCAAAAGTGAAGTACTTTGGGCTTGCACAATTTGATATGTGACATCAATTGTTCAAAATTCAGCTCTTAATGTCTTTATTTTGTCAACAGCCTTTCAATTTAAACTTTGAAATTAATAATAACTCAAAGAAAATTATGTCTTTAATCAAAATAGTTTTGGGGTATTTATTTTTTTGCGGACTTCCTTACCGCCACTGGGATTGGAATCCCAGCAGTTCAAGACAAGAAGATTATTCATTTTACTTGACTTTTATTTATATATATTATTTGACCGACCAAGGAATTGGAGTTGGCTGATCTGACTAATCCTTGAATATAATGTTGATCCGGAATTTTAGTCAAAAACTTGTCCAAGTCTGACTTAAATCCTGCTACTGGATCAACCCCTACATAAACCCTACGAATATTTGAGGGCAGCAAATTGAACAATGAAGGAGCCCGAGAAAGAAGAGAGGTGGACTTGAGGGCTTGAAGGTGCTCTCAAAACGCACGTTAAGCCTCTACAGTCACTAGAATTGACCCTAAATCCTGTGTTGGGACAAAGCTCATGAATGCTTTTGAAAACGTACAATATCAGATACCTTTTGTACCTTCTCTGAATACTGTACAATCCCAACCTTTCTAACCTCTCCCAATATGAGAGCTCTCTCATATCCTCAATGTTCCTAGTAAAACATCTTTGGACCTGCTCAAGCTTTTGCAAACCTGCTGAACTAATTGGAGCCCAAATGGGAGAGGCATATTCAAGATGCGGCTGAACAATCGACTTGTACAGTGTTAGCATTGTGATACTATCACTGGACTTAAATGTGTGATATATCCAACCACATGTTTGAAAAGCTTTACCAACTTTCAACTGGATATGCTCATTGAACTTTACATTATCTTGAAGGACTACACCTAAATCCTTCATGGATGAGACCTGCTCAATGTCCATACCTTCATCATCTAATAGTGGAGTGTCCAATGGCGTCGACCCAAAGGTCATTGAGCGGAATTTCATTCCAATCAGTGCCATGTTACTTGCAGCAACCCAGGAGTAGATTTGGTCTGAGACCTCTAACAGACAACCAGAGTTCGGACCATTCCTACCAAATACCAATTTTGTATCATAAGCATAAGAAGAAATACTGACATTACTACTACCAAGCTTCTGAAGCAGAGCAATGAAAATGATGAAAAGGAGAGGACCCAAAATGGAGTCCTGAGGGACGCCCGGCTTGACATCATGTATGTCACTAAGGGATCCCTCAACCTAAACTAATTGTTTCCTACCACAAATGAAACTTCTTAGCCAATTGAGAACCTTGCCTT
>NC_081440.1:5157964-5166172 GCF_007210705.1 Tigriopus californicus | reverse complement strand
TAATTGTTTCCTACCACAAATGAAACTTCTTAGCCAATTGAGAACCTTGCCTTGGATGCTAATATCATGGAACCTGTTAACTAAAAGGCCATGATCTACCTTGTCAAAGGCCTTGGCAAAGTCAAGATAAACTACATTGACTGATTCATGGCTCTCCAGTCCCTCAATAACCTGCTCTATATGTTCAATCAGTTGGGTAACCGTGCTAAAATGTGCTCAGAACCCATGCTGGCTAGGAGGAAGGACTTCATGGATATCAAGAAATTCAGCAAGTTTGAACTTCATGATCTTCTCAAACACCTTTGCAATATTCAAAGTGAGAGAAATCGGCCTATAGTTACTGAAGAGTGACTTATCTTCCCCTTTGAAAATTGGAACAATATGAGCTACCTTCAGAGAAGAGGGGAACTTGCCCTGGTTCAAGATGCAATGTATCAAATAAGAGAAAACAGGAGCAAGAACCTGTGAGCATCCCATCAGAAACTGAGATGTCACCCCATCAAGGCCAGGGGAGCTTGAGAGTCTCAAGTCCCTGATGGCCTTTAAAGCATCCTGATCTGTGACTACAAGATCATCTAAATGTTCAACTTGACAAGCAAGCCTTGCCAGTCCCAACAAACTCATCAATAGAGCAATGAACTGTTGCTCCTAAACTCAGTGGAGTTGAAAACACACTATAGAACTGATCTCCAAGTATGTTGGCCATAGTCTCTACATTGTCTATGGCTTGCAAAATGTGCAAAAAAAAGTGCAAAAAAAGTTAAAAGGTGCAAATAAAGGTGAAAAGTGCAAATGTGTAAGAAAGTGGTCTTTGTTGACAAAAGTTATTTTTACACAATTTGCCCGTCCCTACTCATGAGGGTCCAAGGTTGGTTATTGTAACAATCTCTTATTTATGTTTTCAGCGGAGTCTTTTGAATTCGGTAACGACTTGGCTAGCTAACCTTGTCAGAGAAACATTTTCCAGGTTGCACAAAATGGTAACCACGACTCCCTGGGGACAGATTTGATTTTTTTGTTCCCCTCGTACAACCCCATCCTCATCTGGGCAAATAAGTAAAACACCCCTCCCACCAACAGCGCTCCCTGTGTGATATATAGACAATTCTTGACGGCGAGCAAAGGCAAAATCTTGAATTCTGGATTTGATCATCCAACCCATGGCATAATCATCATCGTTCAGGCTTGACTCTTGATCCATTCGAACGACAGGGTTCCATATTTGTTCCATTGTCTCTTTCTTTAAAAATCCATTTAATCCACTCTGGCATTGTTTGGTATACTTTGTACTCCGAATGAGCGATGACTTTTGTATAGGTCTATCAATAATTTCAGCGCAACTTTTTATCTCTCTCATCGGTATTCTTTCTTTTTGGGGTTCTTCTATGATTGGCATATTATCATATTGGTAGCTGTAGAGCATGGCATTGCCAAATTTGAGCAAGTCACCAACATTGGACAGAATACCCCCTGATCCCCATTTGCAACTGTTGTCAACATAAGGGGCGTTCTTCAAAATGTGTTTCTCATTGCGAACATATTGACTGAAAAAAATCATCACCAGACGATCAATCTACATTCATGATCATATGTTTATTACGTGGTAACTAAGCAGACAATATCCACTCAAGCTTTCAATTGTTTTTTTTCCTATTTTTCGGTGCATTTAGAAACAAACAATTGACAGGCACAAAAATCCATCAATCAATTTGTAAAAAGAACACTCGTCTGAAGGTGTACTAATCAGATTTACAAAAGCTCTCTTCTCGCCAAAACCTTGCAAATTTTGGAAATGAGGATTTTGTTGATGGAAATGTTGATGCCTTTTGATCAAAAGAGCTTTTGGGCACTTTCCTCGATCAGTAAAGTGAAACCATTTTAGTCTATCCTTGCCCTAAGATATCGCCGTGGTTTCGATGTGGTTTTTTTTTGACAGGAGAAAAAGCCTAAATCATTAAACGCATTGGTGTGATTAAATTTTTTGCGTCTTTTCCTTTACACTGTTTTTCATTAGCTTATCTTAGGTCTGGCAATTCTTATGAATGCATCAATCTTTTACGGGCTTTGTTTGAATTTTGGCTTTACACTTTTGCTGAAGTCGAGAATTACTCTCATTGCGTGTATTTCTGCAAGTTGCCACTTCTTATCATCAGTGCATCAGATCCCCCAATATCATATTTTGCCTCACAATATTGGTCTTCAGTGCAATCATTTTGAACGACAGAGCAACAATTGTCATGGGTCCGATAATTTACAACTAGCCTTCATTTGCTATGAAAAATCGTATGTTAATTCCTGAACATGAAACAAACTTGTGACCAATTTATGACACATTACCATGCTCTGTTGGGAATAAGGGGCTCGTGCTCGTCTAAATAGGTGTTTTGCAGGCCGAGGTCCCTGAACAAGCGTTTGATATGCCTTTCAAACCTTTCGCCTGATGCCTTTTCCACAATAGCTGTTAATAACGTGAATCCATGGGTGGAGTAATGAAAGATCTTGCCTGAAAGTCAAGCAAGCAAGATCTATGATAAATATCATTGAAATCGACCAATTGAAAACCTCTTGTGCAGTTTGAGATAGGTGGATAAAACTAAAAAAATGACCTTGGTCTATCCAAGGACGCTTTAGGTCTTTAGAGTGCATGCATGCACGTAGAGTGCATCTAAGGTGGTTTTTACCTCGTTTTGAAAGAAGTTCATCATTCTTGAATAGTTCAAGAGACTTCTCCACTGACTCAAACCTTTCCGTGATATGAAATTCCTTGAACTCCTCCGCCTTGTGGCAACTTTGACCATAAGATACATTGAGTCTCTGAAAAAAGATAAAACACATCAGAGATGCAAAATAAGTTAGTAACCATGCTTAAATGTCTTGGCTTCAATGAAAAATTGGGACGAATTATTAGCTGTCATTATTAAATTTTTGGGATTGTTTACTAACTGCTGCTACAAGGAATGTAGTTCCTGGTTCTTTTAAAATAAGGATTATAATTCGTGTATCTGTTATCCATAAAACTTTATATTATATCTATTCCGCCAACAAATTTGAGTTGACGGATTTGACTAGCCCTTGAATGTGTGGTTGATCAGGAATTTTGGTCAAAAACTTGTTCTGGTCTGACTTAAATCCTACTACAAGATCAATATCTACTTATTCCCATACTCCCTATAACAAATTGAGGGAAAATTGTACAATGAAGGAACCCGAGAAAGAAGAGAGATGGACTTCATTATTCGAACTAGCCTACATTCTCGGAGGCTTGAAGGTGCTCTCAAAACCCACTTTAAGCCTCTGCAGTTATCAGAATTGGCCCTAAAACCTGGTTCAATTGGATCCCAGGGGTTGTTGTGAGTTACTTATGTGTCTTGTTATTTAAGCTTGCTTACCTCTAGCAATTTTGTCTAAGAGACCGCCAAAATTGACGTAAGATCGTGGCCAATACAAAGAATGATCTTTGATCAATTACTCCCCCACGGTGTGCTCGAAGCAACTACTTTCACATTTTTTTTTTTGGTGCGGACTTCCTTACCGCTACCGGGATTGGAATCCCAGCAGTTCAAGACGAGAAGATTATTCATTTTACTTGACTTTTATTTATATATATTATTTGATCGACCAACGAATTGGAGTTGGCTGATCTGGCTAATCCTTGAAAATAAGGTTGATCCGGAATTTTAGTCAAAAACTTGTCCAAGTCTGACTTAAATCTTGCTACTTGATCAACCCCTACATAAACCCTACGAATATTTGAGGGCAGCAAATTGAACAATGAAGGAGCCCGAGAAAGAAGAGAGTTGGACTTCATTGTTTTAACTAGCCTGGATTCTCGAGGGCTTGAAGGTGCTCTCAAAACGCACATTAAGCCTATTGGATTTGTCGGGCACCTAGCAAGTCCTACTGCTTACAGTTTCTCGTCTACGATGGATAATACGTACACTGTATATCTGATTGAAAACTGACACTGTACTCTACAACTATAATGTTCAGCGGTACTGTACGATTGTACCGTATATTCGTACATTAAAACTATTTGACACCTGTATTTTATTACCACATTTTGTAATTGTGTTGTACAGCTTTGATTGTACAACTGTTTTGTAAAATGCGCTTCTTTAACTTATTTGTTCAATTTCGAGCCCTTTGCAAAGGTCGTATGTGTTATTTGTTACCTGAAGTTGTTCCTCCTCTATGTAATGTCTTATTCCAGCCAGATGACTCACAATTTGCCTCGTTGTGATAGTGGGATGACTATGGGGCCAAGTTGGTACATATTCTATTACTGGTTTGTCCAAATCGATCTTGCCCTTCTCCACCAACTTGGCCACCGCCGCCATTGTCAAAGACTTCGAGATGGACGCAATTCTCATGGTAGTGTCCGGGGTGGCCAACAAATGCTTTTCAACATCGGCATATCCAAAACCTTGGCGAAAAAAATGACCAATGTTGGATGGCATTTTGAAGTCAAAACCACCGATCAACTTATGGGCACTGAAGGAATATATTGTCTGTCACCGCACAAGTTTTAGATATCGCGTTCATTAATGTTTCTAGTTGCTAGCTTAACAGTCTGTTTCATATTGAAAAGCAAAAGATATAAGCTTTTATCTTTTTTTACGTTTAAGATATACGTAGGTTTAGAGGGAATTGATATTTAAAGCCATGTTGCATTCCATTACTAATGAGAAACTCAAACTTTCTAGGTGTGGAAATTTGATGCAGGTTAATTCATTTGTAGAAGATGGAATTTCCCTATGTACAGGTGAAAGAGATCTAAAGTGGCATATTTTTAAAGTCTCTCATCCGCCAGTGAGGTCTTTTTTATTGCGCTCATCAATGCTGATTAATAGGTTTTAATTCAAACAAGCAATTTTAGGTTTTAGTGACACCGTGCACCGCAATTTGAGCATCATTCAAAGTAATGAGCATGTCCGGCCAAAACTTACAGATGAGTATGGTTTATTTTTGTGTTTTTTAACTCTTTTTTGGTAGGTAAGATTTTTTACGGATTTTGTAACCGATACAAAGAATGTCATTCAATGTAAAAAGTCCTGTCTGATTGATTAAAAACAAGCTATAACGAGAAGTGGTCAGGTACAATGATAAAACACTTGGTCTACCAACGAATTGGTATTAACCGATCTATTAAGCCCCTGAACTTAAGGCTGGACCAGAATCTTGGACATCTTCAACAATACATATTACAAAGAAATTTGTGTTCAGCAGCAGTATATTGATAATTTCAGAGTGAAACTATTTCAGAAATATTATATTATTTAAATAAGTTTCATTACATGACAGAGATACAATAACCTTGTTTTCGAATTGATGGAAATTGATAGACACACTATTATTCCAAAATTAATCATTCATCTTTTGACCATTTATCCCATTACCAATAAAAACATGTTAAAATGTGTCTGATTTTTAAAGGAGAAGTACGTAACACAAACAAAACTCTGTCCCAACACTTAACATGAAGCATCACCAAAAAATACAATGATAAAAAAGAGGCACAGCTGTATGAAACAGATGGAAGGAATACATAAACAGGTGGTTGGTGTAATCTAATATCAAGGACTTGTAGGAAAAAACAGGAAAAGTTTATTTTAACGATTTTTAAGCCCCAAATTTATCCAAACTTGTAAAAAAATTCATATATTACCAAAATGTCTATACTTTTGCTCAGAAATGACTAAAATTGCATAACAACTTGAAGAAACGTATCAAACATTGCTGGTAAAATTGCAAAGTTTGCAGATGCAATAAATTTGCAGAAAAATCTTGGATATGTAAGTTTTCTTTCAATAATTGCACAATTTGCAAGATGTAACTTTTGTCTGGCCCTAGTTATGGGTAATTTAAAATGTCTTCGTTAAGACCTTCACGAAAATTTAGGTTTGACGTGATTTTAGGACTTTATTGAAACTACTTAGAATTGTAGTCACAACAGTTCAAGACAAAAACTTATCTACATATGAAGTTAAGTAAAATACATAAAAAATATAATCCACCAACGAATTGCAGGTTTTTGGTGGATCTGGCCAACCCTTCAACATAGAGTTGATCAGGAATTTTGGATTTTTTTTGCTGTTTGGCCCAATTGGCTTGAAAAATAGTTTTGGCTTTTGTAACACGACGAGAGCTGCAAAGCCACTCAAGTTGTAGTGAACTTTAATTCGTTGGTAGATCAAATATCATATCAATTGAAAGTGAAATAAAATAGGATTTATAACTCTTTCATCTTAAAATGCTGGGGATTCCATTCCCAGTGGCGGTAAGGAAGTATAAAAAGTCCTTCCATCCAAAAATATATGGACGGGGATGCCAGGGTCGATATTGCAATCTTTTTTTTAAATGAAACGCAACGCAAGATGTTGCTGTAATTATGAATATTGAAGTTTAGCTTGATTGAACAACTGGATCAAAAGTTATGCTTTCTCAAAGTGCTCTACGTAACAAAGCCAACAATTTCTCTCCGTTGTAAATGACAATAACCTTTGGGATTTCTTTTGGCCACTTGTTAATATTTGAAAGCGCTTCCCTCTCGGGTGCGTAACAAAGAAGGACATTGTGAATGGCGTTCAAATGAAATGATTCATCACTTGTCCAGTTGCACTCGAATTTTTTTAAATAAATCTCGGTGTTTGTTTTTAGAAAAAGTAAAAAACAGAAAATGTAACCATTTTAATGCCCAACGCTACACTCGGCCAATAATTGGCCTTGCAATGGCTCCATTTATCGGTAAAATTTTAATGTTTGATTTTATTGCGGATATTTTCTAGGAAACAAATGTACAGTATCGTCATTTAACTTGCTAAAGCATTGATGTTCTATAACAAATCACAATCACTTCCTAAAATCCAAACAAAATAGGCGACTATGTTACGGTTGCATTGGCCTCTCTACAACTCAATTTGAGCCTTCCACGTGCGTTGAACAAACAAAGGCTTGCTCACTTACACCTCGTGAACAGATATTTGAATGAAATACAGGGTCTCTCAAAAGTTTTGCCCGTTCCTAAGCATTGCAAAATCATACCTATTTCTTGATTCCTTTCAACAACTGATTTTAGGAACGTTGCTCTAATTAATTGTTCAACAGACCCCTCATAGGAAAAAAATTGAAAGTGCATGATTTTGAACATGCTTGTATTGACAGAAATCCAAAGGCATAAGTTAATGCTTTCCATAAATCAGTTTTGCTGACAAATAAGAAAAAAGGTTGGTTGCTGAATCATTTGAACATGCATTTTTGAGATTATTAGCAAATGGTTTGAAATAGGTGCGATTTTACATTGTTTTGGAACCAGTAAACACTTTTTGAGACATTCTGCCGATCCCCAAGGAAGAAGTCAGCAAAGCCATCGGAACACCCAGCACAATGACAATAGGCAGTTTTTTTCACCCAAACAGAAAAGGAATCTACCAGAATTGCATTTTGTCTTCTCAATGTACGGAAAAGTAAAGTACTCTTGAAGAAAGATTCCTACTTTGCAGCAGTCACAGCTTACCTTTATTTTACCTTATGGAAAGGACTCAAATCAACTAACTCATGGAACACGTTAATAGTGGAGAGGAAAGCCCGTTTGCAGCTCAAACGTCTTCTAGCGAGGTTTTGTAGAGCTATGCCCTACCTCCTGATCAGCTGCAGAGAGTGCTCAGTGAATTCCATCTTCATGTTCAAGTTCTCAACTAGTAGGCAACGCAAAACTGCAACGTCCTCTAGCAATGTTTCAAAAAACCTTCCTCTCCAGTACCTAGTTGGAGTATCATGCAAAGGTGACTTAAATCTGCAAATGCTAAATGATGAAGCTAACCATAACAAGTAACAACCAATGATACTGGTGATGAAGGTACACCACACAACAAGTATCTATTCCTTTCCTTTTAGCTAAATCATGATGCGTGATGATAGTGAAATAATGATGATAGATGCGTCAGCCTTTCTGAAGCTCGACGTTTGTCACTTGGCCATTGAAGAATGTTGGTGGAGTGTTAGCTTGGCTCACCCCTTGCAGCCACCCTAGATTTGAACTTGCCAGTATCATTGGACTTGGGTATAAGCTAGCCAGCTACCATTTTTGATGCAATTGTTCATTCGCAGTGGTCTGGTTTTTTAGCATTAAACTAGCATTTTTTGCATGGTCCAAGCATTGTAAAATTTTGTCTAGCAATTTAGTATTTTCCTAGCATTATTCCACTGAAA
>NC_081440.1:5157707-5157924 GCF_007210705.1 Tigriopus californicus | reverse complement strand
TTGGCTGTAGCCACAAAGTGATTTCCATTGGAATGTTCACTTTACGTTAAGCAAGCAAAATGCTTCATTCTAGTTGCTTCTCAAATTAAATGGATATTTTTCCAAATTTATGTGTATGTATATCCAGACTTTTGGCACACAAAAAGATTGTTTACTACTGTGGGTTAGGTAACACAAACTAAGAAATTTATTAAGATGGTCAGGGTGTGTATGAGAA
>NC_081440.1:5097917-5157680 GCF_007210705.1 Tigriopus californicus | reverse complement strand
CCAGACTTTTGGCACACAAAAAGATTGTTTACTACTGTGGGTTAGGTAACACAAACTAAGAAATTTATTAAGATGGTCAGGGTGTGTATGAGGACCAAGTCCCAATCTTTAAGTAAAAGTAATTATGGGTTAATTTCACAGTGCTATTTGAGTAAACATAAATATCTTGGTTATTTTCATTGTATTCCAAAAAGCATTCCCCTTACACATTTGAGGTAATTGAATCACAAGATCTAAAAATAGCAACAAATATTCAAAATAGAAGAAATACACAACAATTGAGCTCTATGGATAAAGAAACTTATTGCAACTCTTGCTATTGCTAATATCCACTTTGAAGTATGATGCATACTAAAAGAACACATTATATTAGTTTTATGATCTAATCTCTCACAAAAAGAACAGTTTCTGGCGATAAGAACAAAATTTAATAGTGTGTAGAAAATGTTATTAAAATCCTAAAAAATGTATATTATTTACTCAAATAAAACATCTGTCACTTTTCCTTGTCCCCTTCTAAGTTGAAAACCAGGTTTCACCGGTTTTCATGGGTAGAAAATTGACTCTCAACAACGCAGAGAAGTCAAGCCCCGCCATTAGAAACTTTTCGTCATAGCTATCTGATCACAACTGACAGGAAAGTAAATTCCAGTAACTAGTGAAAAGAAAGCTAGTTTTGGCTAATCAAATCTGCGCTTCTAATTGTTCAAAGACAAAATTATTCCCCAAAATCCCACTATCATACTAATATTCTATACTCAATAGCCTTCACTCTCTTGCAAGAAGTTGCCTCTAAATTCGTATTTCAAATAGATAAAATGGTCAACATTTTGACCTTATTTGTCTTTTCATGCCATCTTGTTTAAAGAGAAGCTCGGGCTAGCCCCTGCTTTTTTCTTTTAACTTGTTGACAGGAAGAGGGAAATTCCTCAAAGTTGCCAAAATCTTACCAACTTTCCTCAAGCCTAATATTTATAAACTTCTTGCAAAAAAGCAGCTACTATTGAATAAATAGTTATTGTAATCGTTACATGAAGAATCTACTACAAGGCTGCACAAGCTTACCCTGTTTCAAGACCGCCTTTCCGTCTACAGCCACTCCTAGGATCAAACCAGGCGCACCACTCTCGTTCATCTTCATCCTGACGAGGTTGTTGCAATTGGATTTAGCTTCCATAAGCAGCGTTTGCCTGGTTCTCCTACCAACGATTCGTTTCAGCTTCAAACTGGCGCCTCTAAGGTGCCCCCGTCCAAGCCCCATGGTCAAGCATCGTGATGTGTAAAAGCTCAAACCAAGCGCGAAAAAACCGGTCGATAGAATGTGTGTCCCACCAATTGCATGATTCGAACCTCTTGACAAGTACATGTTCTAGAAGTGAAATATTTTAGAACTGTTGTGGGTTATGCCAAAGGATGGGAAATGAGCGCAGGCGAATTTAAGGGCTTACATCAAATCCCTTGGAGCATGGGTTCACAAGGCTTTTTTCTAATCCTCCCTTAAGCGACTTCTCAAAACGTTTCTTTCTGTGCCAACCCGAAAATACATCTCATTCTCTCTGAAGGTAAATGGACCGAAATTTAAGCTATCAAAAACAGTTCTACTCCACCAACTTCTTATTGAAAATTCATTTTCTTGTTTTACTCACCATCTTGCATTCACTATTGGCTCGCATGCCTCACATTTCATAATTGCTCAACTCTTATAGATTCTACATTACATTAGAATTGTAACGGACATTGTAACAAATCTTTTTGCATTATTGCAATTTGTCTGTGCATATTTGCACCTGTTTTTGCAATTTTTCACTTTTTACTAGTTTTTCAACTTTTTTTTCATGTTTTCTCAACCTTTTTTGCATTTTCCCCAGGTAAAAAAATTCAGCCGAAAAACTTTTTTTTCGAGTTCTACTCACGAATAAAAAACAAAGAACAAAAAAATGTTGTTCTTTTTTGTGCGGACTTCCTTATCGCTACCGGGATTGGAATCCCGGCAGTTCAAGACGAGAAGATTATTTATATATGTTCGTACGTCTGGGATAAATCAAACCAAAACCCAAAAAATGAATATCTCTTTTTTTCTCTTTTTGGTAAATATTTGGTATGCCTTTTACTTATGTGCATTCCCGATCTTTCTATCTTTTTACTGAGGTCTACTCGCGAGGTTTTGTGTTGAATGCGATTTGGACTTGAGTTAGTTCCGTTGAAACTTAGTATTCGTGTGGTCAACACGAAATGAGCATGTCATTGATTGATTGCAACTCGAAATGTTGATCAAAATTCCTCTTACCCTCTGTCTAAATAATGTTTGAAATGTGTTCATGGATTTTGTAGCAATGTTTGTTTGCACGTTGTAATCTTTTGATAGCTTATTGCTTTTGCTTATGACTTTTGTGGGCGACATAAAATATACTCGGCACTCACCCCTCAATATGAGACCACTTTATAACCACTTTCTCCGAAAAGTCTTAGGGAATCAAATACAATCGGACTTATCATTTGCCGTTTGTCAAAGAATATCAGTTTCTACGTTCACCTTTCCATACTGGAAACTTGGCACAAGTGTCATTCAAAGTTTGGAAAGGTCTCTCAAATTCTTGGCTTCCAGAGGTAAGAACAATGAAGCGGGGAGATTGTGGCAGATGTTCTGTTAATTGATCTGCATTAAGGAACTAAAACTACATACATTGGCCGGTATGATTTGAACAGTATTAATGCTTTTGCATCAGCGTGCTCAGCAAACGAACCACAACAAGTTTCCAAGGAGAGAAAGATGTAGAAAGCGGCACGTTGTAAGTCGTAAGACTTTTATTGACAGTAACCTCCTTTAGCATTAATTACAACCTTTAGCCACTTAATAACTTGATGATTGGGTGAATTTGGTGCCAACCTTTCTCTCCAGAATGGACTAAATATTGAGGTGCATAGGATTCACATCTGAGGAAGAAGGGAGGGGGGGCACATTTTTTTTCGTCCCTAAATCTCTCAAGTCGTGCTTGCACCAGGATTGAACCTTTTTGGCTATGTGTGAAGGTGATCCATCCTCGTGGAAGATATGGGAAAACTCCCAGGACTGCTGACCTATCCATGGTTTTAAATTGGACTTCAATACGTCTACACGGTGGTACCCACAATACTGATAAAGTTTCTCGCAAATGCCAGACTTCTAATAACGATTTTCGTTGCTATTGAAACAAAAGAAACGACTTTTGTAAGAAATCATCTTGGATTCTAGCTCAGATTAGAATATTAATCCTCTTAAAGCCTACAAAGAGAAAATATTTTTTAGAAATGCAATCAATAGATGTTGGGAGTAACCTTAGTTGCGTTTCCAACTAAAATTTCATTCAAATCCATGAAGCAAATGATAAGATATCTCGCTTTCAAAGATTGCATTTGCATCAAATTTGACTACAAATTGCTCCGGTTATATCTTAAACCAATTGCCAAGAAATATGATAAGCTTTTTCTATGCCTAAAATATAAGTGGAAATATCTCACTTTTCTGAAGCAGGTAGAAAAACCCCAATATAGTTCGCAATATAACTTAAAACTTAATTCATGTCAATATTTCACAATTGTGATGCCATACTTGTCAATCGCAACTTCAGTTAAGCTTAATCTTGAATTTTGACAAAATTATATTAACATTGAATAAAAACATCGCTAGTATGTAGACATTGATTTTTGCAAACAGTGACAAATTTGAAAATTAAAATGTCACATGTATCGTATCGTTCAAATATTTTAGAAACATGACAGGATAGTGCAGCTGTTGGCACTTAAGTATAAAGAAAGGCAAATTTTTCATCTTTTGTAAGTTTTAAGCACCATTTTTTGCTACTTTTAGCTTTTTAAAAAATCTTAAAGAAAATGGAGAAATATCATTTCTTGTTGTGTCATTAAAAAAGACAATCATATTTATTGGGAATATCTGGAAACATAATAAGTTTGTGAAATTTTACGTCAATACATTACTAAGATTTTATTTAATACTGATTGACTACGTTTTTGACATTTTAATGTACTTTAAGTGATTTAACACACTTATCTGAGCTACTTTTAAACATGTGTATTTCACCAAAGTTGTTCCTTTTCCTTCTTTGACAAAGAAAAACATATCTTGATATCTTGGCATTTGAGCAAACTGTTAACCAGAAAATATAACAACCGTGTCCAAGTAACTGTCCTGGTTGGCTTTTATGCCCTGGGATGAAAATGAGGGTGGTCTTCTTCCCCCGTCCAAACCATAACGCCGGCTGGTTTTTGGCGTCTAAAGACCGTTTGCTCATTAACAGGTACATCTTTGATGTTTCAAGCCCAAATGCTGTCATTTTGGCTGTTGTAGACAGCTTCTAAGACGAAAATCTAGTCATCCGTCCAAATGACAGAGGGACGTGTAACAGAGGTAAGGGCACTGAGCATTTTTCTGGATCCTTCAAGCCTCTTGTTCTTGGACGCGGCACTGAGAAGTTGTCCCTTCTGCAGGTGGTAAGGAGTCATCTTGATGTCATCGCGAATCATTCTCCACGTGGAAGTGGCAATTATTCCAGTTTCTTTTGCAATTTTTGCTCTGGTGGCATTGATGAGCCTGGGTGACCTAATTGATTTTGGTCGTCTGGTTTTGTCCCTATTTTCGAGGCTATTGGTCTCCTCCAACCATTTAACCGTACGATGAATCGTGGTAAGCTTGACATGAAGCCGAGTATTTGTTGACAGGGTCTCCATTTCTTCTTCTGGCTGATTGCAAATTGGGCTGACAAAATTATTCTCGTTTTGACACATCAAGCCAAGTGATCAGAGAGTCAAATGCACATATGTTTGAGTTGGTGGGAAGTATAAGCCATGACATACGAATGGATCTAATGGGTGTTCCGATTCTTTTGAAACACCCTGTATATCTACCCCATTGTTGTATCAAAATTTTCGGAAAGTCATTTTGAGAAAGTCTTGCTGTTGCTTCAGTTGAATCCAGCCTATTCAATATTCAATATCCGTCCATCAAAATTGCTACTTTTTGCCTTATCACATAACTTGTTGTATTTTGAAGAGCTTCATTTTGTGGGTAAGGTTCATCGATTTGTTTGATTCAGCAGACATATCTTTGAAAATGGGTCTTAACTCATCATTGTGCACCTGAAGATATACGTTAGACATGAAAGATTCAAGAGAAACTAAATTATCGCTTTTGTCCGATGAGCATTTTCTCGTGGTTGGGTTTGCATGCCTGCCTGCCTGCACACAGTTGCGAAGGATTCAAACCGAAACAATTCTCTCAGATCAGCACACAAATCTCAGTTCCACTCTTAAATAGCAAGGTAATGGAACCGAAGTACAGCAGATCGGANTCTGCCTGCCTGCACACAGTTGCGAAGGATTCAAACCGAAACAATTCTCTCAGATCCACACACAAATCTCAGTTCCACTCTTAAATAGCAAGGTAATGGAACCGAAGTACAGCGACCTCCTCGGCCAAATTATCATGATTTATGTGTATCTTGAAAACATCAATTATTTAATACTTTTTTCACCCCTTTTTAACTTGCTCCTCCATGTTTTCCATTCCATTTCAATTTTCCGCCCAATTTCGTTGACAAAATAATTGGAATACAACTCATAAATTTCAAGTCAGGTCCCAAATGATAACCAAACTCTGCCGAGTTGAGGCAAAACTTATGACATCCTAGAATAAAGACAAGATTAGCAGGCAAGTCGAGCATCACGGTACAGTATATTCTATTTGATGGGTGGTAGTAAAATCATTTGATGGACAATACTATGAACACGGTGGTCAGCATTAGCAATCGTAAACCTTCACCACCTTATGGGGTGCTTCGGTACGAAGTCCCTGAAATTCATCAGCTATTTGCATAGCCAATTTTGTGAGAGAAACACCTTCGAGGTTGCACAAAATGGTCACCACAACTCCCTGAGGGCATCCTTTTTCATTTTGGTCACCCTTTTCAGTCTTTCGTTCCTTAGGGCAAATCAACAACACGCTACTTCCACCAACAGCGCCCCCTGTGTGATAAATGGTCAGCTCTTGTTTGCGCCCATAGGCATAGTCATGGATTTCGGGCTTCACCATCCAACCCATGGCATAAGCGTCGTCATTTAAACTGGACTCTTGACCCATTCGAACGACTGGGTTCCATATTTGGTCAACGGTTTGTTTCTTCAGAAAGCCATTCAATCTGCGCTTGGATTGGTTGGGATTCCTACCACTTCGATTAACAGGCGAATAAGGTGACGCGTTGTAAACAATCTCTCGACAATTTAGCTTCTCCTTTTCGTTTCCGAGTACTTCCGTTTTGTCGCTATCTTCTACATTCTCGGATTTTGTTGTTTCTGGTAAGCTTTCACTTTGGTAACTGTAGAGCATAGCGTTTCCAAATTTTAACAAATCTCCAATATTGGAGAGAAACCCTCCGCCAGCCCATTTGCAGCTATTGTCCACATGTGGGGCATTCTTCAAAGCATGCCTCTTGTCACGAACATATTGGCTGCAAAAAGGAGATTCATTAATCATCAGGGTATTAGTGGTTCCTTCAAACATGGAATGGATTACAATTAGTTCCCGTTCCTTTGGCCAAAGTGAATTAATTATACAACCATTCATCATAGATAAATGTAATGGCGGTGCTCATTACATTTACCTTTCTTGAGGTTCAAATGCACAATACCATTTAAGAACTTTTGTTGTTTCATGGCCACATCACAACATATTTAGCAAATAAAATAGGGACTTTCTGCCATGTTTTGTCAAATGTAGTTAAGTCAAATGCAACGTGCAGCCCACAGAGTAAATATTCGCTTAAAAGGTCAAACAAACTTTCAAAAAACTGAAAGTAGTAGTGCTTAGGGGAGATGGTTGTAGCGCAGTTGTTTAACGCGCGACCGAGCTAAACTCGGGTTCATGGGTTCGATTCCAGGCCTCCCTGATGCTGAGGCTTGAGGAGGATTTCCTAACAACCACTACTTGATAACTCTGCCACGCGTGAGGCCTTTAATCCAACCTCATTTAATTGAGGAGATGTATACTACTTAGCATTGAAAATATAACAAGATTTAAAGCCACGAGTAGATTAAATGTCAGGCTCTAAATTCAGAATGTATTTTAGCGAAGTAAACCCTTGGTTTTAATCAGACATGTGAGCACTACTAAGCACAGTGGACTTAGGAACAACTTGATCCAGAAGCGTCCTTAGTTGTCTAACGAGGAAAAATCCAGGTTTCTACCGAAATTGATCCCACTGATTGCAATTCAGTGTAAAGCAGACACTCATTGTTGAGCAATAAGCTTAAATGACATTCCATTGAACGCGAGGAATTTCAGGTGGGGCCAATGATGCGTAATAGCACCGTTCACCTTCAGAAAGTTGCCATGTAGCTTTGAGTTTTGCGATAAGTTTAGAGTTCAAAAACACTCCCCACTAGTGAAATTCACTCCCAATAAATATTAATTCATATTGTTTAATATCGTGGTAACGTCCTACTGTTGAAAAAGTACGCCATTAAATTATATTCAAGCTTGATTTGACGTGACCGTATTGTAAGCAATGACATTTGTTCCCAGGACTAAAGATACGAAAATCAAAATGATAATAATCAGTAAAAAAGGGCGCACCTTGCTCTGTTAGGAATAATCGGTTCGTTCTCGTCTAAATAGGTGCTTTGAAGGCCGAGATCCCTGAACATACGTTTCATGTGTTTTTCGAACTTTTCACCCGAGGCTTTTTCCACAATGGCCGACAATAACGTGTAACCATGAGTCGTGTAATGAAAAGCGTCGCCTGCAAGAGACGAAGTGAGACTGACCATCTTCAAAGGTTACGAACATCCTGTGATAACATTGCAAGCCCATGGGTAATCTCATAGAGCATGTAGAAAAGGCTTTGGTGTTGAATGCCTCCAGGGAAAGAGCTTTCGGTCTCCGGGGATTAAATTAAAACAAAGTACGGACCAAAAGGGCAAGTTATATCGAGCACGGGCAATTGACCTCTGCTGCCATCTCCAAATAGAAGGTAATTCGGTTCACTCACTTTCATACGCAGAACCGACGATCTATCGATCTCGCAGAGTACAAATCAATTGAGGCTGCTTAAGATACGCTTCAAGAAATCAACCGAAAACATCTTCAGAGTTGACTTGTTACATCGAAATCAATTTGTTTCCGATGATTTAAGTGATATATATTTTCCTTACCCGGATTTGAAAGAAGCTCATCTCCCTTGAATATCTCCAGTGCTTTTTCCACCGACTCAAATTTGTCCTTCATATGAAATTCTTTGAATTGACTATCGCCTTGACCATTTGGACTATCTGCTGAATTCTGTGTCTGAAAGCATATCACAAATAGAAGGATAATATTCTTGTGTACTTAGAAGCTCAATTATAGATCCGAAATATATGTTCAATCATCAATGTAATAGGATTGTTTGGAACGCTTTGTAAAAAGAACAGATGTATTTGACACCTTTAAAGGTCGAAATAGTTGTGACGCGATATAAACGTCAGCATTGTTACATTCAGGCATCAGATTGCTCGACACAATTACACCTTACGACGATCAATTCTAGACTTAAGAGGCATATGTCAATGATTTATTGCATATTATTAGGAAGTTTCCAGGAGCCTTAATTTCTTAGAATGCCATTAAAGCAGATTTGGCCTACATTCATTTCAATTCTATCTATGCTAAAAAACAGAGAAATAAAATAAAATAAATTCATTATGACAAAAGAACTACAGGGTGTAAAGAAATTAAGGGCCTCCATGGCTGTTTTTCACAACATTTCTCCATGCTCAAAGATTTTTTTGACATTAAACCACAAGCATTCCTTAAGAGAAACTGTTAAGTACCTAGTGACATATTACAAATGGTCTATCGATATCCTGGAGGCGATGGGTAGCCCTCTGATAAAGTGCCGTCAAAACAATGTCTGAAAATTCAAGTGAGCGCAGTCTGAAGGTCAGAATCAAGGTTAAGGGCATCCTGAAGGCCGGTAAAGACAAGGGAACGTTTGGTGAGCCTTTCAGTGATCATCCTCAAACGATTTGAGAGTGGAGATCCTCATGCAAATGCTATAAATCCTTTTAGAACAGACCAGGCTAATGGCCGAAATCTGGATTTTCAGGACTCAATCTTTAGGTTGGCAAACATCAGAAGGTTACCAATCTCCTTTGGAGTGAATTCGGATCATTCGTGGTATGGTGTTAGGTTTTTCAATAATCCCTTTTATTAAAAACTGGAGATTCAATCTGATCAATATTCTTTGAGTTAGGGGGTTGGATTTTCAGAAGCGACAAAGAGCGGCCCTTAATTTCTTTCCACCCTGTAATTGCGCATAACGGTTTTTAAGGTCAAAAATCAAGACAATTTACTGCTTATCAGTGCATTTCAGTTCCAATGTTAAGGGGTCATTCCGGAGCTTAAACCGATAAAATAATAGAAGCATTTAATCCTATGACAATCATTAGCACTTTTATAACGATCATACCCTAATTTGTATTCAAGTGTTAACTAGGAGTGCTCCTAATATCCATTAAATAGGTCAAATAAGTTTCAAGGCAGATCATTCTATAGATAATAGAGACAAGAACAATTAAGATCCATTCAGAAATCAAGGCCAAGAACTAACAAATGTAGAGCATGTTTTTAATAACTGGCCTCATTCGTCTGATTTCCTACGAGCAATCTCCCCCTGAGAAAGTCCTGAGAAAGTGATTACCTCAATTTGTTCCTTGGTCAAGTAATGTCTGATCCCGGAGAGATGACTGACAATTTGTCTAGTCGTGATCGCGGGATGACTTTGAGGCCAACTTGGAACGTACTCTATCACAGGTTTGTCCAAATCGATCTTGCCTTCCTCCACCAACTTGGCCACGGCCGTCATTGTCAAAGACTTCGAGATGGACGCAATTCTCATGGTAGTTTCCGGAGTGGCCAAAACACGCTTCTCAACATCAGCAAACCCATAACCTGGATGAGAAGAGGTATGTTGGTAAGACACAGGTCACATGGATATGGATTGGGAGAATTGCGGTTGAATTGGTCTCGATGGCTGCAAAGATGTTCCGTAAAACTTAATGTACCTGGAGAGGTAACTGATAAGATTTTGGCCTTGAAGATTGGTTCCAAGAACTTGGTGACTTGAATTTACAATAAGATCATTTGAATGAGATTCAAGCGTGTTGAGTTCAGCATGTGACAAAGCTTGACGAGAGTTTGAAAAGGCCCAAGGTTAGAAAGTGGATCAGCTTTCGTGAACGACGAAAGTGGAGTTTCGTAAAAAGGATTTTGAGATCCTGTCAACAAAGACCTTCGATCTTCAAAGGAGGTCAGAATAATCTCGTGGGTGAGATTTTCACCTCGTTTATCGCACATTTTCAACGTGTTTCCCTTTACAACGGCCATACATTTTAATATAGTACAAACTAGTCCCAAATGCAAAATACCTCCTTCAAATTGAGAATTATGTGCCTTGGTGTAAAATATACGTGATAAAACATGAAACATATTAAATAACAACGGTAAGTAAAACCACACTGATGTGTGGCGAAACGATTTGGGTCACGTATTGGACTGTTAATCAAGGAGCAAAATTAGCTTCCTTCCATACTAACAATGGGCGGTGCAGCGGCCTTCAAGACCAAACCGGTAATTGAATGAGGTCATAAAAACTCTCAAATACGATAAGCAAAGTATTTACAGGGCGTAAGTAAAGTATGGACAATCATAAACATGGCTCTAGTTCATTAGCTACGTTATCATGAAACGACAAAAAATGTGTCACATGACGAGCCTTTTTGGATGACTTTACATGTAAAAAATGTTTACAATAGAACTAAACCTTTTAGAGATATCGCCCTTCTAAAAATATTTTTTGGGTTGCCTTCCCTTCTTGACTAAGCCACGGACTCCTAGAAATATGGATTGTGGACAGACGAGCTTCCCGTCAAATCGGCCTGCTCTTGGTCATAGTAACTCTGAGCCAATTTCAAATGAAAGTAATAAAATAAGAAACGCGGATCTCCTCATTTAAAGGTAGGTCATTTCTATATTGATTACTTGTAAAGTGGTTCGTTTCAAAGTAATGTTGTCAAAAGCTAATAGAGCTGTCCAAGAGTAGGCAGAAATTCGAATTTTATGTAGTGCTTACTACATAACTTTGGACATATCTCCTGAGTTCCTTAAGCATGGTAGGGGGCTCAAACTTGGCCAAGTTCATCTATTCAACAAGATCTTGTGGTCGTAGGATGCGCTCATTTGGAATAAAGTGGCCGGTTTAGCAGATCAGAAAGTTTTGCTTTCGGTTGCAGTTTACATCTCTAGAAGTCCGTGATGTATGGAAACCCATGGGTTACATGGGTCATGAGGCCTTGGGAAGGTGCGATCAATGTCAGGGGCCGGTCACACATCCAGGCACTACAGGCAATTACCTTGAACGTAGAATATGTACTCAAAGCAGCCAATAAGAATAATAAGAGTCGTTCGGCAATGAGGCAAAGATTGACCTTTTCCCTTACTTTCTTACTCAAAATAATTCTGGAACTACGCATCTATGTATGTACTTATGGATCTGCGTGGCTCCGATGGTGTTGCAGTCTACCGGGCTAATTTGCCGCTTTCGATAAGGTTGTGGGTCCTGATTCTTTCTCGTCGCATCGATGTTTGTTCAAAGGAGAATCCTAAAAGCTTTTAACATGATGGTTTTATTTGCCTAAGGCACCTCAGTAGCCTCTCTTTGTTTTATCCAAGTCTACCCTTCTCATAGAGATGATAATACTGTGCTTCGAAGTAACTAGCTTTTGAAGGCGTGAACATTGCTTGAAGACGAAATAACTAGGTTTTCCTTCAACAGCTTAAGACTTTAAAATTGGTATGAGCGTACTTTCTATTGTAAGGATTTTATATCTATGGGTTTTCTTTGCACTGACGGTACTTTCATAGGTACATGTTTGGGGCACGTGGACGAGCTTCGCGTACATACACACCCACGGGTCTGGAAGTGGCCAACTATTGAAAAGGAGACAAAGTAATGCCCGACTGCTTTAGATGGAAACGTTGAAAGGCGTTCAAGGTGTTCAGTATAATGTAAAGGCGCAAGGTTCAAAAGGAACTTTCAATGACTCAATAATCAAATCCACGACTTAAAGTAATCCACGTCAATTTCTTGACGGACCTAGACAGATTTGCGAAGGCCAGGCTGTTCCAAATAACGCGAATTGAGCAGTTTCCATGGATCCGTGGGAGTTTCATATTTTCGAGGAGGCTTTCTAGATCCTGTTACATTTTCTTTCTCGCTTGTTCAAAAGCGGTGATTTTTTTTTTCCGCAAATACTAATAGAGCTCGAAAAGGAAAACATTAGCCTCTGATGATGACGTCGGTTTGACCAAAAAAGCCATTTTTTTTTGTTGGTAAGTGCATTAGCCAAATCACTTTGAAAGCGGTGTACTCCCAATGACTTTCACCATTTTCCTTTAACTCAAAATTTTACTGACATGCATGTTAGTGCTACGTCACATTAGTGCTAGTAGAACGTGAAGACTTGCAATGTCGGATCAATCCTGTCTGTCAATCGCCTCTTTTCGATTATCAATCTCCAAGGGGAAAAGACGGTTTATAGTACGTTTTAGCCCCTGAGATAAATGGTGAAGAGAGTGCCATTTAGCTTACCATGTTTGTAGACCACCTTTCCGTCCAAGGCCACGCCCAAGATCAAGCAAGGGGTGCTACTCTCGTTCATTTTCATCCACACGAGGTTATTACAATTGCCCTTGGCTTTGTTAAACTTGGCTTGAACGGCTTTATTGCCCAGATTTTCATTCAGGTCCAGATTGGTGGGATCTCCATCCGCTTTCAAATGTGGTTGGCGTAAGGCTACGGTCACGGCTCCGGCCGCAATAATGCTCGAACCAGCCGCAGCCACTTTCAATCCGGTGGAAAAATACATGATCTGAAAGGCAAAGATCCGACTTTTATTCGAAAGTTGGTTGGTTGCCAAGGTCAGATCCTTTCAAGGATAAAAAACTGAACCTGACAAAAAGAAGATCCTCTTCGATTGACGTCATAGATTGCTGTCAATCAAAATTCTTTGCTGTAAAAGTCACTTCCACCCTATAGAGAGTGCAATTATTGTTACGAGGTTCCTCCCAGACAACCTTTCCCTGAAAATGGTTGTACCAGAACACGATTTTTTTGGAAAGAGTTCTGAGAGGAAAAGGCAAATTGCTTTCTTCTGCCCACATTATGAACTTTAAACCAGATTTCGTTGGCGAGGTAGGAGACATCATAATTTCAAAACAAATTGGGATTGGACATTTTCTCTCTTGTTGAAAAATTATATTCCAAGTGATCAAAACATTTGGTATTTATATAACGAGAGTCTATTCATAATGAAAATTGACTATAACTTATCAGGACATCGCTTGATCATGGATCCAATGATTTTAGTGTAGCCCATCAACAGGATCTAGAACATCTACAGATTATTTGAATATCTTAGCAATTTTTAGTGGTCTATAGAAATTTGGGCATGGAATTTTAGATCGATAAAAGGTCCTTTTATCACCAATAAATTGAGTTTTCCTAAAGGTTACACAAAGTAGACGTGAAATTCTCACGGGTTCAATGAAAATATTTGTCATTGAAAGTCCACCATAAGTCCATCTCGCTTAGGGCATACGAAGTGTTTCCAACAACTATTTTCTAACGTCCACTGGTGTGATAATCAAAAGCGTTTTCTACCTACAACTTTCACTTTAATCCATAAACGAGCAAATTTGATCTCTTTCAAGATATCACAATTGCCATGTGTTGCCCTTTACTCTATAGGCGCTTATTTCCATGAATATTGGACGAGAGACTAAAAGCCCGAGACGGCCTCAATCATGGTTTATTCAGCTCGTCTGATGAATCCTTGTTTTGAGCTCCTCATTGAGAAAACTGGAAGTGAAAGATGCCTATCATTTGAAAAGGGTCACGCGGGAAAATCGATTAGCCTTTCCAAACAACCAATTCAGATCAATCATGGATCGTATAAATCCCTCACCGGAACTGAAAGTTACAGACGAATAGGAGTGTGCAACCAGCAGGGTGTTTCAAAAAACCGGAGGCACATAATTGTGTCTCCTTTTTTTTACTTCTGATCGAATTGTTCAACTCAAGCTTAACGCCAAATGATTGGTCAATTATTCGGCATGTCATTTCAATACAGAAACATTCTTGTCAGGTCAATGAACAGAACAAAAATATTTGTCGCGTCAAGAGTCATTTTGGAACGAAGAGCCTTCGCGACTCGAGCTTTTTGACTTAATAAGGGAAATGTCTATGAAAGAAACACAAGGAGAATTTTCCGGATAAAAGGTATGCATTGGTCCTTGGCGCATCTTTTCGATCTTCATAGACTTTCAGTGAGATTAACATATTTAAGACACACACATGGCTTGCCATTCCGTTTCTTTTGAACCCTTCGTAGAGTTGAATTTGGTTTGGAAGTGTGTGAATTCGACGGAGAGAAAGCAATTCGACGTTATTGATACAAGCTTTTGAACAACGACGAATGCATGCATATATGGCATTTTGCATTCTAAAAATATCGACCCAAACTTCATCATAATTAGCATTTTGTCTTGGTCATGGAAACAACGTTTACCGCAAGTCTTATATGACTAATCTAATATCTAACGCGTGCATTAATTGTATTTTTCCATTCATTGCCATTCAGCCACAAGAAAGACTTCTTTGAAATCCCCAGAAGTTCGAAATGAACAGAACTGATTTATCTTATTTAGCTTCCAATTCCTATACCGTAATATCTGATCCGTCAACGAATTAAAGTTTAGGATCTGGCTAGCTCTTCAACATTGAATTGATCTGGATTTTTTATCAATAACTTATCCCAGTCGGACTTAAAAGATGGTACTGAATCAACACCATAAACCCATGGATTTTCAATATAATAAATATCAAAAGGTATTTTAACCATTGTGCAAGAGCCAAATAGTCCAATGTATTTCTACAAAAACCTGCCATGCATTTGTCAATAGCTCGTCATTAGTTATGCTCTCTCTGAAAAATATTTAAATTGTTGACCTCTGACACAAATCGATATCATCCGTGAGAATTATCTCGTGGAAGAGTACCCTTTAACTGAATCTACACAGTTTTTAATTTATGGTTGGATTTCGACTCCTACCTTTCTTAGTTATGGGTTGAATTATGAAATTCTCACTATGGGGTCTGACGGTTGTCTTTCTATGCACAGAATTGTCACATATTTCCCATATGAAGCACTGTTGTTCTGGACTGAATGAACACCAAGGAAATTGTGTGATGAACACAGAACTGAAGACGTGAACTTAAACACAAGCATGCTGTCGAAAAGCGTGGGAACTTTGAACGAACTTGAGAGCATTGAGGATTTTTGTTCCTGGATTCATTTCTTCTCAACCAAAGGTGGGTTTCATCGAACATTAATCATTACAAAGTCATTTAATGTTTATCACTTTCAGTTGTGAATCATTCCCATACAGTGGGATTTTCTCTAAATAGATCAAAATGTTTAATGAAACATTGAAACACCTGCGGAGCAATAAATAAAATGTTGAAAAGAAAAACAATCTGCCGAAAATGTAGAATTTTAACTATTGGTTTCAGTAAAGAAGGCAAGTAAAACAGAGTTCTGTCAGCGAGTTCTTTCTCCACATTCTTGACTAAGCATATACAAGATGGCTCGTATTTACGACGAAAGTACTTGTACCTTTTGGGAATGGTGGTACCTCAAGTGTTTACCTCAATGGAAAAGAGCCACACCAGAGGTGTATTTTGTCTCCTAAACACCCAGTAAAGTAAAACGCATCAAAAGAACGCATTTGTTTTTATTCTTACCCATGCCACTTAAAAAAGCAAAGCAAGCTTGTAGTAGGAATAGTCAAGATTTGTATGGTCTCTTGGGTTGCTGACACTAATACGGCCCTTGAACGGAATGATGCCAAATTATTGAAAATGAAACAAGGAGGCTTATATGAGTAACAATGGTCATAGATTTCTAGCCTGACAACTGATGGATGCGCACTCTACCGTCAGAAATCGCGACCCATCAAAACAGTCTTTCAACAGCTACCCATGTTTTTTAAATACTGATCTGGTGATCAGAGCGCACTCTCTTCAGGTCTTGGTCTTGCTCTCTGTGCGCTTAAACACTCCACTCTTAGATAATGAGGATCATGTTATTGTCTAAGTTTCGTCCAGGAAGGATTTCGGGGTAATCCTCCAAATTAATGGAAAGCTCAACGAACACTTCCATTTGCAGGTGGGAAAAGTATTTTAAACGTGTGGTTGGATTTATCGCACGATTAAATCCAGAGATGGTATCACAATGCTAACTCTGTACAAGTCGATTGTTCAGCCGCATCTTGAATATGCCTCTCCCATTTGGGCTCCAATGAGTTCAGCAGGTTTGCAAAAGCTCGAGCAGGTCCAAAGATGTTTCACTAGGAACATAACAGGAATGAGAAACCTCTTGTATTGGGAGGGATAAAAAATGTTGGGACTGTATAGTATTCAGAGAAGGTACGAAAGGTATCTGATAATGTACGTCTTCAAAAGCATACATGAGCTTGTCCCAACCCAGAATTTGGGGTCAATCCTAGTGCCCGTAGAAGCTTAATGTGTGTTTTTAGAGCACCTTCAAGCCTTCGAGAATCCAGGCTAGTTCGAACCATGAAGTCCAACTCTCTTCTTTCTCTGTCTCCTTCCAATTTTCTCCCCTCAAACATTTGCAGCGGGTTCGTAAATATTGTTGATCCTTTCAAGGACCTTTCAAGTCAGATTTAGGCATAATTTCGATGATCATTCCAGGTCAACCCAACATTCAAGGCTAATTCGGTCTGCTTATTCGAATTTGTTGGTCAATAAAATATCGTAAAGTTTAACTCACGACAATAACAATCTTTCATTTCATAGTCCTTGGATTATACTCTCTGTAGTGATCGGTAAAGCACGAAAAAAAGCCAAAAAGGGCATGAGTGGAAAATATTATCTTTTATGAAAACCGGTTCTTGGGATCTTGCCTCTTATGGATGCAAAAGAGACCAAACGCCACAACTAGAAACTTTTTATTCAAAGTTATACCTTAAAACTTGCTACTATAAAGGCCAATGCGTATTCAATGGTCGCCACTCTCCTAACATAAAGTTCATTTAAGTTTCGATTTCAAGAAATCGGCATGGACAAGATGGTAACAATGCTGTGGCGGATTTGGATTTGGACTAGAGTCCGAGTGCACTCGAGTCTTTTTGCTGAAACTGACTGTAGTAAAAGACGCGAGTCCTCTGCCGGACTCGAATCTTTTACCACAATCGAGTCTGGGGAAAAGTAAAAAAAATCAGAGGACTCTCCCCAGCACTAGTCAGCAACTCACGCTCTTTATTCTTTTCATGCCTCCTGTTTTAAGAAAGCTTGGAAGGCCTCACTCTTCTCTTCAAATCGGTACCAATACAAGTCGAATTTATCAAACTTGTCCTGACCATATCGACAGTCTTTGAGCCTCATTTTATTAACTCTATGCAAAGAAAGCAACTGCAATTGAAAATAAAAATCGAATCTGATATTAAAATGCCGTCTTTGTTTTTAAAACTTTCATTTTCTAGCTGATTGTGACAGGGATAGTAAGGAGACCTCAGTGAGGGAGAACGGGAAGGAGAAAGACGAAAAAGGGCAAACCGAAATAGAACACAAAACAGACATGGACATCAAGAAAATAATAACGGTAGCTGAGTAGTCTAATGTACCCAGTAGAGGCACGACATGGTTCCCCAGAGGGCGTGGGTTCGAATCCCGCTTTCGGAGAAAACCTAATAGAGACACCCAACCCCAACAACGGAAATAATTCGCCCGCCCATGGGGACGTTTAGGCAAGCTCTGGCAGGTACCTTTGTTTGCTGGTACCAGTGGCAGTGATGCATGTTTGGGGCTTCAAACACGTTTTTGAGAAGCTGACCCTTCCTTCACATTGCTATATGAGGAAAGGTCAGATTCGTTAAAACCAGTTTGAAACGCCAATTTTGCATCACTGGCATTGGTAGGCAAGTTTGTTTGCTGGTACCAGCGCTTGCCTAAATGTCCGAATAATACGACGAGGATCAAAGTCCCTAGCATCGGTGCCTCGAGTTTCTTTTATTGGAACCCATTATCGATAAGGTATATCATAATCAAATCTGTCCAAACTTTAATATGATGCCGCCCTTGTGCTCATTATATATGAACGCAAGAAGCATTGTTCAAAATGCGCAGGTCCTAGAAACAATTGATATCTTAAATTTAGAATCTTAACTTAATGGCTCATTCTCGTCCCTTTGACTTCGAGATGTTGGATTACCAAGTTGTTGCGTAGAAGGGTGGAGTCGACACTTCAAATGGAAGGGGGAAGGTGTTCCCATCATCGCCTAAGAAAGATTTAAGTACCAGGAGACTTCTGTCGACGGTGCTCAGATGAGTGCATTTGTCAATTCAAGTCCTAATTCTTTGTACCGTGTACCTGTATCTAAATCAATAATCCATTCATGGAGTTTTTGTTCGGAATTGGTCGTATGCCAGAAATAGCAGTTTGTAACTTCAACCGTACAAATATTGTTGACCATTACTGAGTGGTTGTTGGGCTAAGACTGACCAATATGTTCCAAGCATCACCAGATAGGGTATCTAGGCATTTATTGATCTCATGGAACTTATGGTCTGGTTAATAGAACTATCCACCATAAACATACGTGGAAGACGCGGACATTTTTTTAAGAGCACCATTGATTACGGAATTCAGACGTTCATTCCTTGGAGACTTCGACGAAACAAGAACAACCCTCTGTGGTCGAGTAAAGACTTGAGCAATTGAAAAAAAATTAAAGGATCTCTACAAAAAGTTTTTTCAAAAATACTGTCTCGAATGCTCCCCACGATGAACACGCACGGAGGTCCGTCAAGGAAAAAATAAAATTTGAAGAAACCTTAAGCACTAAAAACAGTCAGCAAAGCTTTTTGGGATATGGCAACAACTTTTGAAAGAGAGAACAAACGGTTGGACCTATTTGCAACACAAATGGACTGATATTCACGGGGGCCACTCGACGGCGGAAATTCTGACCAATTATTTCACAACAGTTTTCAGCGACCACTCAAGCAAAGCCATTGCAAGGAAGGTCCATTTGGCAATGTTTTTCTCCTAGGAGGTTGCAAAATAACTAAAAACAATAAGAACAAATCACGCAAGCTGACCCGATAGAATATATCTGTCGCAGTCCTCAGGAGAGGCTCAGTGATGTAGGTTCCATACCCTTGGCGGCAATATTCAACATGTAATGCAAGAATACTACTAACCCATACTACGAACATCAGTCTTATTCACAAGAAAACGGCAAATTATCGCCCCCTCACGAGGGTCTCATTGCAAAATCATAGAGGCCCTCATCAAGAAAAAAATTATCAGCTTCCTAATGGATCTGATCAGCATGGATTTCTACCTGCCAAATCCTGTAAAAAAATCCTCTGCTTGCTTGGCGTTTTAAGATTTTGTAACATCAGCAGTTGACTCGGGCACAGGGCTTGATTTGATATATTTGCATTCTCCCAAGGCAGTGTTGGGACAAACAGCAAGTTTGCAAATTAAATATTTCAAATCTATGTAGGGAGTTCAGATCAGGATGTTAAAATTACTGTGTTGTACCAAGCGTTCGGAAAAAAAAATCGCTTTTAGCTTAGTTTTTGCTCAATTATTCAACGTTGCCCTCTCAAACAGGTAATTCCTAAATATACCCGAAGCAGAAAGAAAATGAAGATAACTTAACTCAGCTCTATCTGGGTGGAAAATTGTCCGAGAAAATAACTTCTGAACGAGAAAAACGAAATTCGATTCGCACTCTTTTTGATGGTGGAAAGCCCCCGACAGAGATTTCTGAGCTTTGGCGATGTTGATGTGGTCGTTCTTACACTCAGCACCACGAAGCACCTTGTCTCCGCCTTGTCACTGGCCTTTGTGGCTTCTGATGGCAAGGCCGCCCCCTGGTCTGGTTTCTGTTCACGGGAAATAACTAAGTGCAGACCTTGGAGGAAACTTTTTGCCGAGGGTTCAGGCCAACTACCCTGATGGAAATGTGGTGCTCTAACAGAATTGGGGCATTGGCACACACCACCAAGGTGGCTCAGTAATGATTGGCAGCCAACACCTGTTATTGGTCCAAGAACGTGTGCACACCCACCCACCCCTACTCGATACCGGGTGGCAGAAATGTCTCTGGACGCTTTCTCAAAATCGTTGTTATTGAGACCGAATATATATTTGGCACCAGAAAAATATGCTGCTTTCTAATCGGCCAATTTGTTTTCGAAATCATATCAATGATTATTTGGGTGAAAACACAAGAGGGATGCAAGGAAAATCTTTCCTCGTTCTTGAGTAAGGAAATATGGCACCCCTCCTCCTCAGATTTGAACCCAATGGACTTTGCCATCTAGTCAAATCTGGAAAGAAGACTAAGGGGAACAATTTTGAAGAGTCTTCCCGATCTCAAGGCAGCCCTCTTAACAGCTTGGGCAAATTTACCTGAAGCAGAGGTCCGTGCCTGCTGCAGAAGTGCTCGTCGACATTTTCGAACCGTAGTCAAAGAGCGAGAGGGAAATGTGGAGTAATATATTAAAAAAACGAATTGAATGATAATGCTTAATAACTTTGTGTTTTACACGTTTACTCCGCAACCTGCTTCGTTAGGCTTGAAAAGCAATTTACCGCGTCCGGTTTTTTCCTGTCACCCGGTAGATACGAAGCCTTTGGATTTTACTTGGATAATACGGACACAATGATGCCTATCCAAACTCTATGGGGACAATATGACGGCTGTCTTTGCTGGCCGCGGCAGGTTAACCTCTCGGGCCTTACCCTGAATACAAAAAGCAACATAATCCAAAAAAGAATAATTTTAAGCGAATGCGCTCAAATCTACCTAAAAGGTTTCAAATGAACAATTAGATCAATGTGTTTCAATCACTTGTGGTGAGGTATTGAAGCAAGGCGTTCTACAAGGTATCAGCATTAGGTTAACGATTATACTTTGAATCTAATTCCAATTATGGCAACAGCTAATTTTGTCACGCCGTACTTATAACCCACTCCTACGTACAATTTGGGTCTAAGGTCAATATAGAAAGCAATTATTTGGTAGATCAAATGCGTTGGTGGTTTTTAACCTCGAAAAAGTTTCATGATCGAATTTCATTAGACTGCTTATTTTGCTGAACATAACTAGAAATGCAAAGAAATGTCAGAAATGTCGATTTATTCTAAAAATAAAAATGTCCATGTGTTTATTTGTCTGTTACTTTATCACGTGTTTAAAGATGGAATAAACAGTAGGCGTAAAACCATTGAATATAACGAATTGAGGGGCTCTATCATCCAACATAAAATCTAGACCTTCTTCGCCAAAGCTGTGCCCATTACACGGTTTTTACAAGTTGCTCCTTCTAAATAACAAGAGAATTCTAGAGGGATTTTAATGGCGATACTGGTATTAAGCAACATTAAATGGTCAGCCATGCAGCTTACTAGTACTTTATGCACTATAAGAAAATGAAAGTCGTTCGGTCATTGTTTTACTTGTCTTTAAAATGTACGTGTACATTGTAAGAAATCTTTGAGTGGGTGTTAAAGAAAGGCTCATATCCCAAGCTATCTTTAGACTTGGAGTCTCCAATATCTTTTGAACCACATACCAGAGCATTGAAAGCGACAAAAATGTTTGATATCTCCTAGGTCATAAGTCAATTCGTGCGCTTCCTTTACGATTAACTCTCAATATTGCTCTCCACTCTCTCTCTCTCTCTGGTCACTGAATTGTCGTATATTATTGTCTCTATCCTACTCTAGAAGTGCGACGCATTCTTTCAGTCTTCACATCTTTTGAACAGTGAAGAATTTTGCCGTCAGCCAAGACCGCGACATCTTCATCGGCTTGAAGTCGGAGGAGCCAAAGGACCACCCACGTCCCACGGAACGACGAACAAGCAGAGTGAAGCAAGCGAAGCAAATGCTTTTGTGCTCATGCTCAACACCACCATCCGCTCTCGAAGCATCTCTCTGCCTTCTACTAGCTCTAGTACAACTACTCCTACTACTACTGCCTCCACTTCTATAGCGCTAGCTTGTACTTCTGGCTCCGGATAGATGACGATGATTTTAGAGGGCCACCCTGTGAGTGGCAATTGAGGTGCACGCACCTATGGAAGAGCACGCCAAGCGGAATGGATCACCTACTTCGTTCCTGTACTAGCATGATGCCTTGTTGGCCTGAAAGGTTTTCAATACACATTTTAACCTATTTCAACCCTCTGGAGCTCTGGAGATCTACAGAGGGGATGGGAGGGAAGAAACCATCTATTAAGACATCCAAGTGAGTCGAGTACAATGTGATCATTTCCTGAATGGGTTCCACCAAACGAACTTCAGTAGCATGGCTCTTATATTAAGAAAAGCTGAAAATGAAAAAATGCCAGCTATTGGAATATGAGATTGAGTCGGGGGCTGAGTAGAAACGCGTCTATTTTGGGCCATTTTACAAGCACCTATGTGGTCACCGGCGTGATTTCGTGTCCGTGATTTTGTGAACGGGGCGTCAACCAATTTGAACGGCGAGCTGCGATGTGATTCCCCGTTCAGGATTCGTCGCCGAGCTCGACCACCTAGAACTCATTCCGAGAGATCCACCTATGACGAAGAACAAAGATCA
The DNA here is from genome assembly GCF_007210705.1 of Tigriopus californicus. NCBI lineage: Eukaryota > Metazoa > Arthropoda > Copepoda > Harpacticoida > Harpacticidae > Tigriopus > Tigriopus californicus. The sequence continues at coordinate 5,134,906 of NC_081440.1, read as the reverse complement.
CGCATCAAATATGGCCGAGTTTTCAACCAGTTTCAAAAGTGCTTAATTCAACCTTGATTTGGGAAAAATATCTATTTTTGTTTTTATGTGATTGAACAAGTGCAAGTGGTGCTATTACTCTCGTTTTCCACAAAGTTGGCTCAAGGTAAGGCACAATTCAAGGCTTACCTTCTATCATGTTTTTTTTAATTTGGGCTGAAATGATCTTTCTGAATGTCTCGCATGGGCTCCGATTTCAATAATGACCCGATGTTGAACTATGCTACTCCTAATATCTTTTTCAAACAAAATAAAGGACGTTCGCGGTTCAAAACGGATCTAAAATGGCGACTAACTACTAATGCCTATGGACTTACTTCCCTTACGCAAAACACGTCAGGTTTCAGTTCCCAAAAATATTTCGAGCAAGTGTTAGGGAATTCAGCAACTGACAAAAATAAACCGTATTCTAGTAACAGTGGTACCCATCGCTCTTTGGATTTGTATTTCGTTTTAGGTGTATAGGCCTTGATTCGTCGATAGCAAAAAACAAGTAGGCCTGGCGACTATCAGTGAACTCGATAGAATTCTAATATTTGCTTATTTCAAGGCATATATTTCGATGGATGTTTTGATTCTTTTCCTTGCTTGGACATGTATATTCTTGAGTAATTATTTTAGCAAAAATACTCCTATCAATCTTTGAATCAGCCGAGCTGTGCAAGAATAGATCATCAATACGATAGGTAGTTACTAAGTGCCTTTTCCAATTATTAGATGTTCCAAAAATCAATTTGAAAGATGAAATCTTTCTTGTGCTTCGTTAAGTTTAAGAACATTTGTTTGAGAAAGTTCCAGAGAACCTAAAATCTGAACAACCTTGGCTTAGCTTCTTGAGAATCCAAAGTCATTTAGATATTGAGAAGCTATATTTGTTTGCTATTTTGCTGTGGTGGTAACCAAGGTATGTTTTTACATCTCTTTTACACTAGGGTCTTGGGAAAACCAAACCTGCTTTTCGTGTTCTTGTTATCAAGCCCTGTCTTTGTTGAAGGTTTCCAGGGCAATTCAACCCGCAATAAAGATTTATCTACAACTCTAAGTTGGTCATGTGGTCATGTATCAATCCAAAAACATTGGGATACAATGTGGATGTCTTGGCCCCAAAAGTTTTACAACCTCAAATTAATTCTGCTTGTCGTACCACCATTTTAACTGCAAACATACATGTATCTTTAATGTGATGGGATGTCTTTTCTTGAATTTCGATATCGAATTCAAAGGAAATCTGAATTTGATCATGTCATCCACAAGCATTTGTAAAAATGTGCTGTTTTGGACCGTCGTCAAGACTAATTTGTACATCATAGCATGATGTAGGGCCATCAAAAGGTTCAAGAGTAAAAATGAGATCTCAAGTCTTTAAGTTTAATTCGGATAAAAATATCAGTGAGTTTTGTAATAACAGATTGCAAGGCATCGTTCATGTTTATTCTGGTAGTTCTCATTATTCTGCTTAGCATAGCAGAAGGAACTTTTGACTTTATGAACTAATTCTGGGGACTACAATTGTGTGGTTCTATGTACATCAAACTAATAGGCTCAATTTGATTCTACGTCAAACGCTCAAGACACTTTTTGTCTTAATTTTGACCTCATAAGTTTCTGAGCTTCTTGATTGAGGGGACATATGAAAATTCTCGAACTAAACTTTAGCTTTGTGGCAACGAATAATCAGGAAGAAAATGTTTTCAATGATCTCTCTGAAGCGCGCCTGTCGACAATTCTGTTTTCAGTTGTGATAATTTCCCTAAAATATAGAGAAAACATTTGATACCCCAATTTGAGCACTTAAATCGATGCTAAAACGTTCTCAAACCAAACACCATCCAACTACAATTTTCTGATCCTATGCTCCTACCCTTTGGCACATCAAATTTGATTAGATGTCATCTAATACATGAGAAACGTCTTCAACCATCAAGGAATAAACATACCCTTTTCCAATTAGACGCCTATGTACATGTGGTCTATACGAATTTGCGAACAAAAGTGACAAATTGAATTGGCCTAGTGTTGGACACTCGTATTCAACCATCTCTAAAGACATAACGTCGGTAAAAAAAAACTATTTACAAAACTTATTTTAGTGACCCATTTCGGCCGACTGGACCGGACCTTCCTTCCCTTCTTCGGGTTGAATTCAATGAGCCATGATGACAGACTTGTGAGATTCCGCGTCTTCATTGCACCCTCAATGAGTTCTTAAGAGCGATCAAATGATTGTCACACTGAAAGATGAGTCTCCGTCATGAGAAGCAGATTTCAACCCTCTGGTTGTCCAACAATGTCGTCACTATGCGAGACATTTCAAGACTTGGAGAACCTCTCATCATTCCCACGGTCTTTAAATACGATGGCGAAGTCAAGCTTGGTAACGTTCGACCAACACTAAAGTTGAACTAGTCTAAGCCTTTAAGGAATCATTTCTTGCCCAAGGCTCGGATCGAAATACTCGAATGACGATTGAAAAAAAGTAGAAATACTGAAGGGTTTTCTAATAGCAATTCACGTTATAAACAGTATAAATGATAAATGGTATCCATGGATTCACGTACGAAAGAGCACCATATCAAGGTCAAAATTGTACCAGAAATGGGTTTACTACCTGATCTGTAACTAAGAGCTAAGTACTTTTGTTCGAGTGGTGTTGAAATTATGTCAGTTTAATTGTATCTGGGACCTTGTACAAGGTAATGCTTGGATATTTGGTCCCCGTGGAGATTTTCTATGCAACGTACTGTGTGTGTATTTTTCGTTCTTTGAAACACAGTAATTGGATGAGAGTCACTCAAATCAAAGTGAACTCAAGGTCAGGGCCCAGATTTCCATCATTACATTTTCGAGGAAAAAGTGATAATGCCTCGAAAAAGGGGGGAAATCTTTTCTGCATCCACAACATATGCTGGGATACGCTGATTTGTCACGTATGAAATTGTTTTATGTATCTATTTTGTAAGAAAGTTAGTCCAGATATGCATTTCAAGTCAAGCAATTCTACAATCTAAATTGAAATCGCGGTCTCTGTGGAGACCTCATGGAACCACGAAAAGTGACCCCAAGTTTTATCGTACAAATGTACAAAGCTTCCCAATATACATTCATAAACGTGTCTTTTGTAAGATATACGAACTTCAAGGAAACTCGTACCGAAACATTTGAAGAGGAATCTTGGTTCCCTCAACTTCCATGGCATCCATTTGCAAGCGCCATTAACTTTTCACTCTGTTTGTTCCAACTCTCTGTGTCCATTTACCAAAGAGGCAAAGAGCCATTTGCGATTTCATGGTTCCATATTCCAGCATATCATGGATTAGCATGCAAAGATTCACGTTTCGAATGATCCGGTCCCACGACCAAGTATCCGTAATTCTCAGCTTACAAATCGGTATGCCAAGCATTCGACAAGAACTTGAACGATGAACCTCGGACCTGATCAAATCGGACCAAAGGTATGCCGTATAAGAATTCCATTGAGCCAACCTTAGACCGAGTTATGTGTTACTCAAGTCTTGTCTGTTGACAGCCCTCTGGCAAGGCAGTGTCCAGTTACACTTCCATAGACTGTCTTCGAAGCAGCTGTCATATTACAGTGGTGGGCATTGTTCATTATTAAGCGTTAATTTGGTCAAATAGTAAAAGAAAACATGTTGAAATGGGATTTGATACAAACCACAAGTACGAAAACATTAAGGTTGTTATTTGGCGGTTGAATTTTTAATAATTCAACACTCACCTTCGATTCAAACATTCTACTACAATTTGAATGCCAGGCAGTATGTACATTTAGGACTCAGTTGTAATGGAAAAGGAGATTCATAACAGGATTGAAAAAAAAAGAGTCGTCGATACGATCTCGTCATGTTTCAAGAAGTGTGCCACTTGGAATTCCAAACGAGTCATTGAAAATGATTTGAAAAACATGAGCGCCGAATTCGATCTCCACGTCCGATAAGTTCAATCCGCTTCAGCTCCCCTTGAAATTTCTTGGCCTCGTCCACAGTCTCGATGAACTCTTCTTCTTCTTCTGCTATTGCCTCTCCCCCCCGAAAGTTCTAGTTCACAGTGCGCTTAAAATGATAATCCTGGACTGATTTGGCCATCTGAAAATATGAGGAAGAGCTCCGACTCAGGTTATTAGATACAGGACATCCGGGCGCATTCTGGCATGTCTAATTACTGTTTTAAGAATCAGTAGTTTCAAATGTCACTTGTACAATAGCAATTTTATAAGAACTTGGGTTAGTTGCCTAGTATGCATGTCAAACGTAAGTTTAGAATTATTATAATGCCAATGAATGATGAAACACATCGCTGGAATTATTGCTCTATGTATTGAACCTGTCAATACTAACCTGAAACCTTTTTTTTCTAGAGGGGTTGGAGCTGGGGATCGAGAGTACCGATTTTTGTATTTATGAGCAAGACATGATTTAGACGATAAACAACCCATTGGACATGGATTCCTGGAACTGCTTTCAAACACATTTCGAGCAGATGGCCGCAACAAAATAAACCCATCAGAAAATTTGACCCTGCGAGAATAGAGTCAAGAGAGATCTTAAGAGAACGATAGATTTTCAACGCATCAGAACTCGTTTCAATTGCTGTTGATGATCAATACATCAAGTCATGACTTGTTTCAAGAACTAGAAAAAAAGCCCAACTCTTCCCCTGAACTGGATGTGAATTCTTATTACTGGCTTTTCCTCTTTTGGCCATCGCACTGAATGAGATAACTAACTACCCCTCTTTTAGTTTCCTCTCCCTTATGCATTACACTTCCAATTCATAGAACTTGCATATATAGAGGGCTTTCCCAATCCATTCTATAGTTCAATTCTAACATCTACTTTTTACTCTCTGCCCTTCATGAAATGCTGCTTCATGAAATTTCCTTAGAGTTACCTTGGCAAATTGCGGAAAAATGCAGATTTCTGTTGTAACGTGTCTGTAAAGCTACGAAGAAGAAAGAAGGGGACAATATTTTTTGTGTGATGACGAATCAGAAGCTTAAGAACACATTTAATCAAATTTTTGCTTTGCTAATGCGTTCAAACCAATTTTTGGTAAACTAAAGCAAGATTGAAAGCAAAACTGAATGGACAACGCTCTATGCATAACAACTCTATCATCAGCCTTGCATAAGATGAACTCTGAGGGCAGAGCTTACTATACTGCCAGTCACCCTATCCTAATTTCTTATCATATTCCTGTCAAGATTGCTCCCTTTGAGTGATTTTTCCTCGCCAACTGAAGTTTCTTTGAACCTTCTGAGTCATCTCTCTCTCTCTCTCTCTGACTTGCAAGTTCAGACAGCCATTTTTGCTTCTCTATTCCCACCGGAACCCTAAGGATGCCGAGCATATTTTAAACCTTTACAGAGCTCGTTACATAACGACAACTCCTTCGTGCTATGCTACTCTATGTTTGTTAATTTCGATCGAGATCGTAATTCAGAGAGCTTTGTGCCTCACATGTCTCATCTATGGAGAGAGAGTTCAATTAGCACAGTCACGATTCTTCCAGCTGAGAATCCATTAAAATGGAAAATGAAAAATTAGCCTCCCCTCATGGGCGTCTGGATTTCGAATCAAACTAATGATTTCCCTCATTGAGTGAAACTCCAAGATGCTCGATCATATGGAACATGTTTAGAGCGAATTCGCAATTGTTTGGGAGTGGTGCACAAAATCGTCTTTGACACCCTTTGACAAATGCGCTACCGATGTGTCCACAAAAGTTGATGATTTTCCCCCATTTTGTTGCATTGGGTCGCTTGCATCTCCAGAATCTGCCAACCAGAAATAACAAGACTTTTGAGAAGACCCCGAGAAACATTTTGGGAAGCTTCAATCAATTGAATTTGCTGGTTGTGTCCCCGCAACCCGGTTTTGCATCCCCGTCCCTCAAATTTGATGCATGTTTTCCTCAGAAATGCTAATATATCCCCGAAATTGAAGAGACGGCACTGGTTTAGTGAACGTGACAATTTGGGGATGAAATGGAGGGAGGGAGTCCATGATTTAGTGGGCTGACTCCATGGCTTGCTTTACACGACCAGTTCGTTTGTCCTCGAAGAATATATGCTAATATGAGTTGGTGCTTCAACTTCAACTCATGTGTGATTTTAAAAGCCACCTTCAAAAAATCTGAGACGCCCTACAAACCTGTGACGACGGGGTGAAAAAGTTTGAGTCGTTAATCTGGGCGAGGAAACATTTGTAGGCCAGATTTTAGGATTCACCACAGGGTCGCTGTGGCAGGCAATTATTAGAGGGAGAAAAAGGTATTTCAAATAGCTCGACAGAAGGTTTGGACTAATTTCAAATGAAATGGTGATGGTAACGCTGGATTGAAAAGGACTAGTTGGTCTCGGCGATCCGAATAAATTAGTTTTATTTCGGCTTAAGCGGAGTGCGAAACATGTGAGATAAGAGTCAACTGATATGGATACGAGGTGAAAGGCAGATTGGACATCTTTTGCACAATGTAAAGAAAGGTCTTCTTCAAATCTGGTTCTTTCCGCTTAAAGTCAAGCCCTCTTTTGTTGGAATCTAATACTTATCTGAAAGTCTTCGTTGACGGGAGAGAACCGTTGAATTGATACCATTTGAGTTCGACGATCAAACTGCAGTACAACCAATCCTCCAAACTTACATATACTTGATAAGTTTTACCTCATGCTTTATTAAATTGGAGCGATGAATCATTGTACAATTGAAGCTTGAACTTTAAATCTCTCGTCAATCAAGATGTGATTCATTCATAGTGCATTAAAGAAATTAGATAATGTTGGAAAAAAAGTGTGGTTTTTAGTCTCAAAAAAAAGTTTTACATCTGAAATATATTTAATATGTCCTGATAAGTCATTCATCAATCAAAGAACAAGTTCAATCTGTCAAACTATCATAAAACTAGTATAGCATTACATTGAAACTTAAAGATTGCTTTTTCGGGGATTTTCTTTATCATTATAAAGATATGATAAGACGTCCGTTGTTCTCCTCTTTGTCGATAATGGTCTACTAAACAAGGGTACAATTTAGGAGAAAGCTTTCGAGAGGCTTGCTTGAAAAAGCTGCAACCTTATCTATGACTTATGTGACACCCAAGCAATATCTACCCAGCTTTAAGTCTCGAGTGCCAAGATGAAAGAGGCTTCAAGTTTCTTTGAAAAATGTAATACCTTCTTTCTTCGGGAAGTAACTCCGATTGGATTAAGCACGTGTGCATATTGACAATCCCAGGAACGATGGTTCCATCCTTCCAAGAAGTGGCAAGGAATATTCATTTCTGTGGCCTCGAGGATTTTTGTTCTACTTCCGAACGAGAACCCCGAAATGAAGTGAATTTGCCAGTTCTTGCTCAAACAGAGTGGAGGTGTCTCAAATTGAAAAGTGCCTATTTGTTTGCGTAGCCCCGAGCTCATTGCATTTTTCACATTCTTTTCCAGATTTCGCCAGCGAGACCCTAAAAGACCGAGTGAGTCGTTATGTGACACGTTTCGGCTCGTAATATCCATCTCATCGTGGAAAAAAGGGCACACTCACCCATGGGATGCGTTTGGAGCAAATCTCATAGAATCTGTGACCTCGAGGAGGACGATGTGGTCCAGACCGGCGAAAGTGGGTCTAACGGAGTAGACCACACACTTGGGAAGAGGTCCAAGAAGAAGCAGAGCAACAACAACAAGTCCAATGTGAGCAAGTTCAAGAGCTTCAATCGGAACTTTCGCCATCGAGCGGTGAAAACGAAAAAATCCAATTCCATCTCGTCCAATGGTGTTCGTCACAATGACGACAATGAAAATCCCAAGCCTGTGATCCAATTTCAGCCCAAACCAGATTCTCAAACTCCATGGCAACTCTCTCAGCAGCAAGTATGTCCTTTGAATTGTTAACTCCTTAATCGTATGTCATGGAGAGTAATGATAAGTTCAGATTAGTACTTTGTGCGTCTTTTGCGGCTGAGGTCCCTCAGATGAGATCTAAACTAAGAATGTCTTGAATTATGAAACATAATTGATTTCACTATTGTCATTTAGCAGATAAAAATCGCTTTGTCGTTACATTGGATGGAAATTATTGTACTTAATTATCATAAAACAAACATCATTGAAAGTGTTATCAAAACCAACTGTGCTTTATGTTTGGTGTACACAAACAAAGGAAGAAGTTAAAGAATGCCTTTTTTCATCAAAACAAAGTATTTCATAGAGGTCAACCATGTTGATAGTAAGAAAATCAACTCCTTCCCGAATGGTCCATGGTTAACAACTCCGCTTCAAATCTGCCCCCAAAACCCCAAAATAACCTATCTTGCCGGTAATTCTTCTTATCAAAAGAAAACACCCTTCACCGGGAACTGTTATCTCGTCTAACGTTTAATCAACAATAGGCAATAGGGCAACATTAGATCTTCCAACCCAGTGTGTACAGTACAACCCAGCAAACAATGACTCGAGAACGGGAAACGGGATCGTGAGGGCGATGGAGCGTGAAAGCAAAAATCACTGCAGTCAGGAGAGAAGAAGGGATTAGCATTGGTAGAAAGTCAAGAAGCTCCCTTGGTCCTCTTGCACAGTATAGAAAAAAGGCCAAGCGCGTTAATCCGGAAAGATCCCACTGCCAAGGCTTGGCTAGGAAAGGAAGAAGAGCACGCAGGCACGAGCGCCGAGCAAGGAGCCCTGGCTGAGATTTCTGCCTGCTGGATTTGGCCTTTGATATAGTGGTGTTTACATACATACTGTACTGTAGTTTGCCTATCCAGTGAATAGTGACGGAATGGGAATCCCTTGATTGGCATTGGGAATTGATCTCTTTTAAGCCTTTCTTCGTGTGAGTTATAAATTGTTGAGTTGTGTAAAGGATGTGCGTAGGCTTGAGAAATTGCGTGCAATCTACCAAGCACGTGCTTTGAGCTCGTTTCGAGCTTGTCTTACATTTATACCCGTATGTTGCTTTGCTCATTGTCGTGACTTTGGATTCTTTGAATGTTAAAAAAAAACTTCAGACCTGTTTTACGTTTGTTATGATTCATCTGCCTGCTTGATAAAGGTGTGTTCGATGGTCTGACATCAGGTGCTCCTATTGTATTTGCAGACATGTCCGTTTCCACAAAATCCAGCCCTGGATCCTCCAGTACCAACCTCGGATGAACTCCAATGCCCGTCCTCACCCAGAACGATCTTTTCAAGCACAGCCATTCAGTTGAAGATCGAAGAATTTGTCAATCCAATCCCGTCCATTGACTCCAAGCTCTCTCTTGGCACCATATCCGAAACTTGGAAGAACAGAGCCGAGTGGATGAAGTTCAAGGCCTATCTAGATGGTCTGGATGAAGGCCAGGATAGCATGGACCGTCCCATGTCTTTGGGGAGATATGGTCTGTTTCTCGAGCTCCTGGTCGAGCTGGACCAAGCAGATCGGGTCCACCAAAGAAGCAATGAAGACATGCGATCGCTCGTCATGCGAATCCGCTATCATCCGGAGGATTTCTTCGGAATGGAGCGTTGCCTTTCGGGTATCGAAATGGGCATGAGACACAAAGTTTTGGCCAATTGCAAGGAGGTCGAGCAATCAGGAACGCTGCGGGGAGGAATGTGGGTGTTCGAACCAGTGTACCAACGAGTCTTGGACGAGCTAGATATGTTCCTCGGGAACTACAACAAGACTCTTGTGAGACAAAGTAGTGGTTAGAAAACTCATCATGAATCCATTCAGTATTCTATTCACAGCACTGTTCACAATTGAATGGATGAGCCCATGTTCTAATGTACCTTTTGAATAAATCATCACGTATCAAACGTCGTCTCATCCCTGTTAGGTTTATTTGAATGGAAAATACTGACACACACGTGCTCAACACTACTATCATCATTTACAATAAATTACATCTTATCGGCTTGCGAATTAGCTCCTTGCTCTGGAATTTCCACCTCATTTAATACAAATTCAACTCAGCCAACATGCCTCAAGCTGTCAAGATAACTTGGAGCATTGCTAATCCATGTTGTTTCTTGACAGGAACAGGTGTTGGATCCAAGAATTGGCATCCTCAATATAGCGAGTCACCCGGCATGTCTGTCTATATACAATTGCGTTAATAGCATTTTTTCTTTACTTAATAGCCTCATCAAAGAAATGCTCAGCTTCTGCCCGAAGCCATTCTCGGCGAATTTTCGCCTTTTTGGGTCCCCAGGCCTCATTGGGTTTCCAGCTCAGGTTGAATTTCTGCAAAATGGAAGGGAAATGTGTTTGGTTTTACTTTTTTGGGGAGAGGTCCCTTGAATGGGGGTAAATGTTAAATGTTACCTCTGAGCAATCGTCTCCTTTCACCATACAGATGGAGTAACACAGCCAAAATGGAACCTGGAGAAGAGCAAACAAGACGAAGCCCATTCCACCATCTGAAAAGAAATCCATAATTGGTCATTCGTTATTTTTAGGTAGCCAAGCAATAGAGAATGCACGCGCCAATATTATCAATGACTTTTGGTAATGAAAGCTAACAGCTCGTTACTTGTAGTACAGACTTGTAGATGATCCATTCTATTTACGAGCTTTGGTGACGGCTTCTCAAATCAGACTCACTAATCTTTGAAGGAATGGGAAAACAGTAGAAAAATCAGAGCCAAAGAACAAGAAATACGAGCTTTAATCTTTTTGGTTAGAATAAATCTTGACATTTGGAGGTACGGAAGTCTTTTTTGAGACTTGGTTACATCACGATCCACTGGAATATGGACGGGGATGCTAGGGTCTAGAATTAGCAATTTAAAAGCCAAGCAACGCATTGTATTTTCCTCCAAGAGAGACTGGCACCAGGTCATTGTTATTGCTTATTTTAAGTTTCAGCTCAATCGAACGACTGGGTCAAAAGTTATGCGGTCCCAAAGCACAGTAAGTATAAGGGTACAGATTGAGTTTTAACCCTCTTTTACCACAAGAGGGCTAGTCCATTCATTCCGTGAAGAGTTGTGTACTCAGCTTTGAGAGGGGATAACTTTTGATCCAGATATTCGATTGAGGTGAAAATTGAAATATGTTCTTGTTTCGACCTGGAACCAATCTCATTAGAAGAAAAACGCAATGCCTTTTTAAAATTCCGGATTGCCAATTCTCGACCGCAGCATTCCCGTCCATATTCCAGTGGTTCATGGTTATACTTACAGACGTAGACCTCTGGTAGTGGCACTCCGGAGTACTCCAACCACTCAAATTGGTAGATGGAATATATCAGGATCAAGGTGAGGGACACAGGAACAAATATGCCCCAACAAAACTTCCAGTAGAGACCAATTTTAACTCCTTCTATCATGAAGTGAATGTCCCGAATAAACCGGCGCATGCCTTGAAAGAAAATTCAACAAATTAACCGACGCAAACCATAACTTTGAGAAATGAACTACAATGCTTACCGTACAACCAACTAACGCCGATCACCTCCAAAATGGCCAGAGAAAAAATGGCAAACCCCCCTCCCAGGTAATCAACCAAATTCAAAATATGTTGGCCACCCTGAAATGGTAAATGCTCTAATTATTTCCAAAGTGGTTGTTACTTTATAAAAATGCCCACTGACCGGTGTGATATAAACCAACCCGATCAAGAACCCTATGACACAAATGATGAACGTGACTTTGGTCTTGTTCCAATTCGGTTTCTGATCGCATACGATGGCAATGACCCCACTTGACAACCCGGTAACGGATCCCAAACCCAGGGTGATGAGCATCACAAAGAACATTACCGAAAAGACCTTTAAAGAGCAGTATTTGTAAGATCTTTGAGAATGAAGACAAAATGCAACTTCAAGAACCAAGAGTCAAGATCACCTGAGGGTAGAAGTCGAATTTCCCAATGGCCATGGGATATGAGATAAAGGCCAAGCCCGTGCCACTGTTGATGACTTCGTCAATGGGCTTATCCAATTCCTCGGCCAAGTTGCCCAATATGGAAAAGATTGTAAAACCGGCCAGAAGAGAAGTGAAGGTGTCAGCAAAGCTAATGATTAAGGCATCACGATATGTGTTGTGACGAAAGTCGTTGTAGGAGCTGTACGTGATCAAGGATCCAAATCCAACGGAGAGTGAGAAGAAGCTCTGCGTCACAGCTGCATACCACACCTAAAAAATCAACGAACATTGGCAATGTTATGACCTCAATTGAATTATTTTCCTCATCATGAGTAGGCTTCCTGCCTTGACATTTAGAAGTTGTTCCCATTGTGGCCTGATGTAGAACATGATACCCTCATATGATCCTGGCAGTGTCACACCTCGGACTAATAAGGTAATGAGGATCACATAAGGAAACAAAGCAGTGAAGTAGGCCACTTTGCCGGAAGACGCAACTCCTTTCCAAAGGGTGAGAAACACCAGAAGGTAGCATATCGCTAAACAGATCACCAACTTGTAGTCGGGATACCCGAGTCCATCTTCAATACTCTTCTTCTCGTGGAGAACATACACTCTGGAAATTGGACCAACGTTAAGCTGACGTTTTCGGAATGGAACCTACGTTACGATTGTTACCTGAAATATTGTTCTGCAGAACTAACGGATTCCAACTCGGTGTTAGGCTCGTATTTGCCACGGTCAACTAAATCTTGAAATGCCAAGGAGGAATTGGATCCGGATGAAACGCACAAAGTTCCATTTGGTGTTAGCTCGTTATCGCATACCGTCCAAGGGAGCTCGGACGAAAATGAAGCCCCCAAATAGAAAACAGCCAGAGCGATGAGGCACGTATAGTAAGATATTACGGAAGAACAGGCAATCATTTGACCAAAACCTACGCCTATGAAAAAAAGACAGTAAAGGAGAAAAATTGTTAACAAATGAAGAGGTTAAAAGAAAAGAAATGATTTATGTTATTAACACTGTTCATCGAGGAATGTCCTGCTATAACAAACTCTCCATTCATTTCCTTTTTCTCCCATAACATGATGATGATATGATCATGCTAAAAGTTCATAACCATCTCGTAGATATATTACTTGCCTCTAAAACCTGGGACCATATCCCAGACCTTGACGCTCCCTCGACTGGCGAATTGACCCAAGGCCAATTCCATAAAGTAAAGAGGCCGTCCGATGGTTAATAGCACGATAATGTAAGGTATGAGAAATGCTCCGCCTCCGTTCTCATAAGCCGTGAAGGGAAAGCGCCAAACATTGCCTGAAAAGCCCAAGAAATATGAGGCAAGGTTACTGTCAATATCCAACCACTGTCATTTTATTTCAAGTACTCGAAGCGTACCTAATCCAACGCTCATTGCAATGCATGACAGGAGGAACTCGATTGGGTTTGACCATTGTTGACGGTTCTCATCATCATCCTCTTCGTCGTCGAGGTCGTCCTCAACCTCCTTCGATATCATGGATTGGGACCGTGTTCCCAAAGAGTGCTCGGAGGAGACACCATGAAGAGATGGCTGGACAGAAGCGAAAACACTCACTTTTGAGAAGGCATTCAGTGCTTATTTCGATAAGAAGTTTTGACTTACCTGATCTCGAACCACCGCCTCTTTGGTATTATGGGCACTTGCTTCTGACATGGTGTCATAGTAATTGACATGCTGTAAGGCAACAACCAAGATCATTAGGTTTGCTTGTTGGCCCAATCCTATTCATTGCTCATTTTTTTTCCTTCTGATAGTCGTTGGGAATATGTAGACTAAGACATTGCTCCAGTGGCATTTTCTAAGTCAATCTTGGAAAAGGTTTTTGACCATGATTCCTGATTCGTTCTACATTCATGTGTTAGCCAGATCCGCAAATTCTAATTCGTTGGAGGATCAGGTGTTGTGAGACTTGAAGTGGAATTGAAGTTTTCAGCTAGAGTTGTTGGGGATTGAATTCCCTGAAGCGGAATTTTATTATTATCATTATTTTTACCTTTTTGGCAATCTTAGTGTGGGACAAGGTAGTCGACTCATCGTCAACTTTGTTATTCTTCTTAAATATCGTCATCGTGTTTGGAACCTGGCTTTCAGGAACAAGGATGCAAGGTTCCACTCGATTGTCCTCATTGACGAGATCAGGGTCATCATCTTCGTCGAGATGGAATCCGGCGTTTGTCACGCCTTTTTCAGCCTCATTTTCTTTCGAGGTCGAAGAATGTTGGCTTAAAGATTCTTGCGTTGTCTTAGATGGATATCCACAATCGGGTTGTCTATTTTTGTCCTCTGTTTGAGATGATGTGTCCTAAAAGCCAAATATTTGAACAAGTGTTCACGGATATCATAATTTCTGATTCAACATTTGCCCTCCGTCAAGCTACAATCGTGGTTTTTGATCATATATTGTTATTATTTCATCAAAGATGATGCCCTAACAAGGGCAAACAATGGCAAAAATAACTCGGCTTAATGATTGTGATTTCCCCTCCCTATTGATACTTTCTTTGATCAATGGATCTTATTCATCATTTGATTTTGAGTCCACAGAAGCCTGCTATTAATCTGATGGAGTTTTGGAGGTTATGAATATTCAGCAGGTATGAAAAGCACGAATTAAGGGAAAAAGGGGTAGGTCCATAAGGCCAAAAAATACCTCGATCTTTGCTCGGACATTCAGCTAAGCATTATTAATTGTTCGGATAGCAACAAGATTAATTGATTTTTCTTGATAAAGTAAATTGAATATGGGTTTGCAGAAACTTTTATGTCAAATTTTGGCATGATCCTAACTTTCGTTGTCGAGTAACAACCAATTCAAATTTGGCATTATCTTCGTACTTGCCCGAGTAATTCCAAGGAAAAAAGGGTTCGTAAATCGTTACAATGACCAATCTGTTCTAAATTGCCCTTAGCACTGCAAATTATTCAATCATTTTGAACATCAAACCCTAGGCTTCATATTGCCACAAGCGAAATAGGTCATATACTAAGCATCTGTGTCCTTGTGCTCTGTGCTGATGGAAGATGCATTTAGCACCATCTAGCAAAGAACTGCTCTAGTTTAAGGCTGATAAAGGCAATGTCCCCTTTTACAAAAATAGTAGGAACAACTGAGGCAGCAAAATTTGTATATTACATATCTTAGAGTGCATTGTTTATTACACAACTTAGGGGATATTAGGACGTATCATATCAGACTTAACCTATTACTCTCAATGATAATATTGTTGATACTTTTCTGTAGTGACTGGGGGTCGGAGCAACAGCTTATTTATGCTCGATTAAGTCTTGAACCTTTTTCAGCAAATTATTGAAATTATTGGTGTTCACGATTTCTAATATTAAAATAACCTAAAACACAGGATTTGTGATATTTGAATTAAAAATTGACACAAAATCGTTTCTCAATAAAGTTCGGACACATATTTCATGGAGTAAAAATAGCAAATGATGAGCAAAAATCAAGTTGAACGTAAATTAGTTCACGTAAATTATATTCATACATTTTTTCGATTACAGAATCATCCTTAAATTTGGCAATGTACTACTCATTAGGTTCATATTTTGGTTGGTTCTCATTTGCAATTGAATACAAATGTTCCCTACCCTATTGTCTGATTTTTGTTAAAAGCTATTACACCCTTCATTCTTGCGTTAATCCTCTCACAATGATAAAACTGAATTCAGAAGAAAACAAATCCCGGGCTGTGATTTCAGAATGCTTTAAGATATGACTTTGAACATCTAAATTGAACATCTAATTAAGTCTAAATTGAAATTTCAGTTTTCGTGACTCAAACAGAAAGATAAAAAATTTTCTCAACCCCATGAGCAAAAAGCCCGTAAAAAGGAATACTGAGCCAATCTAGCCCCTGTAAGGTCACCAGCAGACTTGAATAACCCACTTAAAGGAAAATTTCCGGCCCCTTGTAAGGATTTGAATGCACATTCATATATATATTAGCAAATACTTTCTTATTCAACCTTGTAAATTTAGCCGTTGATTGGTCTAATTATGGTGCAAGCAATTGACAAGGTTGTCTTCTCATAAATTTACGATTCATAATGAAAATATAAATTCTCATCAAAAATACAGAATGGGCTCCAGAAATCACCAACCAACGAGAATGAACTCACAAACAAGGTCGCATAATGTACAAGAAACTTGTGATGTCAAAAATGTAAATGAAGCCCTTCAAGTATTCGTAGGGCGTATGCAGGCGTTGATCCAGTAGCAGGATTATAAGTCTTGAACTGCTGGGATTCCAATCCCAGTAGCGCTAAGGAAGTCCGTAAAAAAGGAATATCCAATGAGATCGATTTCTCGCAAAAAAAGAGGTTTAAATTTTTATTTGAAACTCACTTCATTAAATGTCAAATTGATTATTTTACTTTAACGTTAAAATAGATTGCATTAGGTACTTTATTTGTTAAAGTATCATAGCAATACATCTAATGGTCCAATGTCAAAATCTGGCCAATTATTGTAAAAAAACTTCAAGTTCAATACTAACAAAATGAAAGGTTCGAAACTTTGAAACCGTTGCAAGAAAGTAGATATTTATTGCTGCTGGGGCAAGTCCGGACTCGAGCCCGAGTGCGCTCAAGTCTTTCACTCGATTTCGGAGAAATTAGTCAGACTGGAGTCTTTTAGAAAGGACTCGTGAATAAATATTATTCATTCTTTCCTAGAACTTCTAAAGACGAGTCTTTATACTAGAACTGACTGTAGTAAAAGACTCGAGTCTAGACTCGGCGAGTCCGGCAAAAAGTCGAAAAATCAGAGGACTCGTACGAGTCTGACTTTTGCCGGACTCGGCCCAGCGCTAATATTTTTAGAAGCTTATAAAACGTGTCATATTTTGAAATTTATGTGAAGTATTGAATGCCTCACAAAACTTAGGCGATTGGTTTAAGAAAGAACCAGAGCTTTTTGAAGCCGAAAACTGACGAAAAAAATAACTTTCAAGATATCGTACTTAAAACTGTAAAAATCCTTGGAATTGAACCTACAGTAATGTTGGAATTGTTCGATCACCTTTTTCTCAAACAGAACCCCAAAACGTGATTCAATTGCCAGATAAAAAACGTAAGAAACAAACGAATGACAAAGTAAACTGGAGCATTGGTTTAAATCCGATATTTCTAAAAAAATTATCCCTCTATTCAATGCTATGTAAGCATTGGCATTGTAGGAAACAAAAATTAACCCACCATTTTGGCTTGAGCGATTTGTTGGAGTGTGAGCTCTAAGGCCTCGGCCCGTTTGCGAATTGATGACTCTCCAGACTTCATACCAAAGAGAGCTTTACTGCCTTGAGACCACAAGCGATAGGATTGATATTGGGCCGACCATCTCTATCAATTGCGAAGATCCCAATTGACGACACTATCCAAGTCATAACTCAGACCAAGACTGATCCCAAAAAGCTCGGTTGGACAACGAATGGTGTCAATTTTATTCTGTTCTGTTTTGCCCTGATTTCAGAGGAGCAACTCGACGTGATTCTACATATTTCCCGAAGATTACACATCCTTTCCTCGGAATAAAATTCAATGGATTTCCACCACTTATGCGCTTATCGTACAATCAATCACGGGCACAGGATGCCAACTAACCCCAATACTCAAGTCAGAGAGCTCCGATTTTGCGGGGAGGAGGGGGAATTGATCGTACATTCCTCCCAAACTGTTTCCTGATCAGGCATTGATGAAGTCTTCTCGGGTCGTGGTTGGAATAAAGGGTAATTAATGTTTCTGCGTTTTATTCAGTAACAGGCCTATTTTGTCATTGTAACAGACCAACGACTTCGTGAGCTCCTATGTTTACCGCAAGACAGTATTTTACGTTGCAACACCTCTCCTGTAAAATTGTGCCACAAATAGAACACGAAGATTCGATCATAATGAGGACTGTCAAGTCCATTCATTCGACTCAATGGAAAACGTTCTGAATCCATAAATATCTCCAAAGCTCCAAATCTTATTTACTGGAGCTTCTTATTTTTGGCTGATTTGCGTTTCTTGTCTTCCAACACAGCGTGATCACGTTTGAATATGATGTCCGATATCCGTGGGACCAGGTAAGCAATGAACACAATCAAAAACGCGTTCAGCACGAATTCCAGAGCATAGAAAAGATTCAAATCCTTCCTGGGCATCATGGAATGCACCAGGGTCGAAACCATGCCCCAAAGAATCCCCAAGGCAATCCTGAGTCCTTGATCCGACAAAGAATACAATTCGGATTGCTTGAGTTCATATTGAACTTTTTGAGACGGGAGAATGCAACCGAGAGCAAAAGCCGCTCCACTGTAACGAACCATGGCGTAGAATGGCGTGGTATCGATATGGATCCATTCCTGATGTTTACACCACTTCAAGGCCTTGGCAATGGCCCAATCCGGGTTGACTCCTTGAGCGAGGAGGCCTTGATAGATCCCCAGGGCTGAGATGGTGAACAACAATGACTTGATGAGACAAGTTAGTCTCGAGTTGGTGGTCATCCATCCTTGACTATGGTAAGCCAGCTTAATGACAACAATCCCTATAATCCCGCAAGAAAGCCAGCTCGTTAGAAGCAAGTAAAGTACACTCGTTAGATGATGTCTCAAGTCTTACCACATACAAAAGCGGATATGCATTGATGAGGAAAATGGTTCAAGTTGTAGATCCTGGACCCACTCACCATCAGATGCATCGTTATAAATCCGAACCAAACCAAACGGTTCACAAATATCCTTATGGGCGATCTGCAAATGAAACGCTACAGTTGAGGATCACCTTTCTCAACCGATGTTTGAACACCTACGTCTCGTTGAGTTTCGAGAGAATTTTGCCGCTGATCGTATCGGCCATAATCAACCAAATGACCAAATTAATCATGACATGACCAGAAGGCAATCCGGGACCAGTTTCACACGTCATTCGATTTTGTTCCAACAGAATCAACGAGCTTCGCGGATTACTGGAAAATAATTCGGCTTCGGGAATCCACCAATACGGTCTTTCTCCGAAAAGAAGCCTATAATTAGAACCTCACGGATGGAGTACTCAAGATTTTGGTCAAGAACCACATGTAGTACCATTTCAAGACTTGGTTCATCCACTCGCATAAAATGGCAGCTCCAAGGAAACGGATTCCGGAACGAAAGTTGATTCCAGCAATAATTGGAAAATACAGAGAGAATGCTAAACCAGGATCGCCGATCCGGGAGACCATTTGCATCCGATGGCTCAAATCATTTTCATTCACACTGTAACGGTATGCAAAAAAAACGTGTACTTGACAAACAATCGAGGACAACGAAAGACAGGGAGTAACTTACTAGTGTTGCACTTGTCTGATGGTAGGGACCTCATAGTGGTAAATCCGTTCCATAAAGGCTTGATAATCTTGGGAAAGCATTGTCTTAAAAGCTAGTAAAACCCATCGATGCTTGTGTACACGTCCAATGCCCGGCGAAATCAGCAGTGCAAGTTGAAAAAGATAGGTGTCACGTGATCACATGTTCATGACTGTCACATGTCTAATTTCGAAAACCGGCGGGGAGCAAACATTAGCAGTTTGTTTGGGTTTAGAATAGCACGTATTTGTGTGGTTTTGTGCATTATCACAAGTTTATGCGAGTATTTTAAGTCCGATTTAAGACGCTGAAAATCCAGGTAATAACATTTACGTATATCAAACTGACTCGGAAGACAAGTTCTAGAATCACGCAACTAGACCTTTTTCGTGCCATTGGTTCTTGGCTTTGATTTGAATCTCTGAATCCACATCAAAAAGCGGGTGCTCCTCTTTGACCTGGGTAAGCCTCGGCATAAAGCCACTACTACCAGTCACTACCCATTGAGGCTCGATTGGTGTTGGTGGTCACATTCCAGAGTTCAGCCCAAAAACGGTAGGCTGGATTGGTATCCTCCGGGCAGTTGATGTCGCCCTCAGAAATCAAGGCAAAATGGTCTTGAACTTACAAACCATTCGGGTCTGGAGAGCGCACCCCTCTCCCCCCAAAAATCGTCCTACCTGTGGGGCGACCAACCAACAGCTGAAGGGCCTGCCCGACAAAACGATCCCAACCTTTTCCAACAGGTGGTTGGTTAGGTGCTTCAACTAGAGATGTGAAGAACCAAGGAGAGAAGCGTGAGAGGGATTGGAAAAAGACTCGCATTGCGACGACTCCACCGGACTCGTTGGTGCATGGTTGGTACTACATACTACATGCTACTACTACTTGAAGGAGCACCACCAAAACTCAAGCCAAGATGAGGTGCCTTGGCCCAAGAAGACTCCCTGGTTGGTTCCTTTTTCATGCCACCACCATACCCAACCTCTGAGTCAATCATAGATGTTTAGTTATCTGGAAGACAGTGGTGGTTGAGCAAGGCAGCCTTAAGGCACCAATCACAACATTTTGGCCTTCTTAAACCATCGTGTTTGCTTCCCTCGTGCCAATTCTTTGTCAAACAAACCCACCCCGTTTGAGTGAAGCTCTTATCGTCTAACTAGGGATTTAAAGCCCGTGAAAACGTGATTGTTTTGTTCGAAAAGTATTTGATGTGTTATCATTCACACCTTGCAAGTGACGTGTTGTGATATTCTTGCTGCCCATTTTGGAAAACTCTACGGTAAGCACGAAACCAAGTTTGAACTTCGATGATCATAAAACAAAGCCAAAATTGAAAATTCAACCTAACACGGTTAGCCATTAACAACATAGGTGTTGATCAAGATGAAGCATCCGACACAAGTACAAACTTGTTCACGTCTATTTTGACAAATTGTGTGAACATCCATCTATATTTGGCAAGAAACGAAAGCCTCGTGCATGATGTTTCTTGTTATGGAAACATGCTCGAACACCATAAATCTGAGCCGGCAATTTATCATATTATCCATCCACCCATCCATCCATCCACCGATGGCTAGCCAACTCCAAACGCTTGTGATGTTTAACGAACGTGTTGTAGTACGATAGTTGGTGGTGCTTTCAGTATTGAAATGAGCCGACCATCTTGAACGGAATATTTTTACATTCAGCCTTTGAAGGTGATTAATTGACTTGCGATTCTCGAAGCCCTTCAGTGCCATGGTACTTGTTACCCGACAATGCTGAAGGAAACAAAGCAACTTTAAAGTTGAACTAATCCATTTTTTGCCATTTACACACACACACGCCCATTATCCTCGTATCGGGTGGGTTGGGGCCACGGCATTTGATCCAGTTTGCAATCATGGCTTGCCTCTGACAATTCCGAGATTGATCAATGTTAATAGTCCCTCACCACCCCACCAGACATGATTGCCAAAGCTTGAAGTCACGGCGGATCCATGACATGGCCTATTCTTGCAATATGACAGTGCGTGATTGTCCGTTATTGAAAGTCGGCAAGTGATTCCCTCAAGCTGAAGGCCTCTTTGAGGTGAGGCGGGACTCCTCTTTGGTTTCTTGATGTCATAATAATGAGTTCAATTTTCGTAATTACCATGTGAGTGCGCATGGCAGAAAAGAAGGAAAAAAAGTTTGCTCTTTGGCATGAAGAGTTGAATTAGTGACGGGTATGATTCACTCGAGCTCGGCCAGGGTTAAATTCGCAATTTGCCAGGACATTGTTCAGTTGACCTTAGGACCCTCCAACCTTGACTCCTCAACTATCTTCCGAGATCCATCCATCCCTCTTGATATCAAACGATGGCTTCCCTACGAGCATATACGTATAGTAAGTACGATATACATATAGAAGGTAGAGGAAAAATGACGTGTTTTGGCCATGAAGCTTAATGAACATCATCTAATCAAGGGGGGGTCAAGTGCGATGGACCACCAGGGTCTAAGCGATGCTTTCGGTCAATCCATTATATTCAGAAATTTATTTGCCTGGTCAATTTTGGCCATTAGATCTTGCCCCTAGCCTGTTGGCAAAGTTAAATCCTTGTCGTACAAGATGATGATCGAAGGCCCGAGGCACTACCGAAACTATCATTGAAAATCTGGAAGATTGGCACTCAAAAAGAAGCCATTGATGGACCTGGTGGCCCCCTGAAAAAGATCCGTCAAATGAATTTCAGTGCACTCGATTCTGCGTGTGCGATTAGATTCAACTTTTCTGTCGAGAAGGATACGCTTCCTGAGGACTTTTATGAGTCAGGAGTCGTTTCTTGATTACCTCTTACCTTGCATTCCATCAAATGGTCTCAGAGAGGAACCATCAAACTACTTCTCGATGAGCGATTCCAATAGAATTGGCTATCCAATGACCTCAGTTGAACAGATTACAATAGAAGTTCCTTCAAAGATACTTCAACAGCCTACAGATTCAGGCCATGTTGGCACAGGGTTGGTGGTTGTTTTTTTTCGCCTTTTAAAGTTCAGCGTAATGTGGGTAACCAGTTTATGTACTCGCTACAACTACCCTGAATGAAGTGGGCAGAGCGAAAAACCAGATTGTTATCAAAATGCGATTCGAAGAAAACACGAACCAGCTCGTTTCCTCACTCCGATTGCATCTCTTTTCCCTCATTTCGCTCCATTGAATCATTTGACATGGTATATCAGACAGATCTGAGATGCCAGCAAAATGGCAAGAGCCTCTCGAATCGAAGACCATCCCTGCAATGATTGAATCACAAGTCAAATTTCCTTTCCAGCCGAGATTCGGCTCAAATCTTGACGACAAACGAGACAGGAGACCGACAGCTTGTGTGATTGTACAGCATTCATTCAGCAATCAACTCCATTGTCTTTGGTGTGAGAGACTCATTAATGATTTCACACCACGAGATAGAGACCAACCAACCATCTTGTAAATCAATGTTGACATCTCGTGAAAGACATTGAATTTCATTTTCGAGACGTGCCCGACGGAGACGGAAGTTGAACGAGATCTGGAAATCCACCACGTCAAGGAGGAAAGAAATGACAGCATTTTATGGGGTTGGTTTCGGTACTCTATCGTTGTTCCTTCCGTTTTGTGGTGTGATCGGGGAATTTGTCCCGCTTGATGATGAGAGGGATTCTTTCGCCCTGCCTGTGTTGTTGACTGGATTTCCTTTCTTCGTTATAAAAGGGAGAGGTTTCCATCCTTCCAATTTCCGCTCGCTAATAGAAATTTATACCTTTATCTTCGTAGTGCAACTTGCGCAAAGAGCTTCGTACTACACAGCCGGATGGTGGAGGGGCAAGAAAGTGCCAGTGAATCGAGATAATCAAAGTGATGGGGAGGGTTATTATTATGATGATGATCATCATCATCATCATTATCACCATCATCGATGGGATTCCATTCAGCCAAAACTTGACACCTCGTTGGTGTGTGGGTTGTCGGGTTTGGTAGGTTGGCTAGCTTGCAGTCGCTGTTTCCGATAATTCAGTTCCCACCTCCACCCACTTGAGTCGTCCGAGAGACAAAACCCATTGTGCTTGAATGAAGTCGAGAGAGAGACAAAACCCATTGTGCTTGAATGAAGTCGAGCGAAAAGGTTTTTCCTTTAATGAGAAAATAATGCAGTCTCAATCTCACTAAGACAGCTAGCTTTTGTCTTTGAAATGAAGGCCATGGTTATGGACAGTGTTGCTTGGAAACATGTACCAACATCGAGTGATTCATGGTTTTTCTCGTTCTGGGGAAAGAAGTTCATGTGTACGTACGTACACATTCATGAAGTCCATTGTTCGTATCCAGCCCGTGTTTATGATTAGATGGATGGAGGGCCCAAGACAAATTTCTGGCATTTCAAGGCAATGCTCGTTTTTTCTCTCTCAATCGAAATATGTGTGGCCATTGTGCCTCACATCTGAATATCAACTCAACCTTGACTGAAGACCCTCGTCATTCCAAGACTTTTGAGGGGGGAGTGATGCTAATGGCCCGGTCATTTGTAAGCATTGTTATTGTATAGCCCGTCAAAAAGTCCTCGAGTGCTCAAGGTGAAAACAAGCTTTATGACACACTTCCAAAGGCACTGCCAAGAATTGCGAACTCAAAGCACTTGAACACGAACGAGTCCTCGGTAAGGAGGGAGAGAGGCCCGGTGAAAGATGAGAACCAATTATGTGATTTCACTTTTGGTCTTTTCAATGACCACAATCCCCTTCCTCCTCCGACGACGTTGGTTTTGTCCTCCCCTCTCTTAGATCGTTCAAAAGATAGATCCAACAGATTCATTGATTTTTTTTGCCCTCTCGTCTTCAAGAGGGCTGGAGTTTGTAACTGGTAAGATTTCACTTCACATGGTCCTGGACGGATTTTGGGATGCATTTCGTGCCACCAACGGGAAATTTATCGACTTCATCAAGCACCAAATTATCTGTCTAACTTTACTCTTCCTCAACAACCACTACCACCACTGGTTTCGACCTGGCCCTGACAACCTTTAAGAACCTGCCAAGAGCCCAATCTTCGAACATTATAGTTCAGTTTACCTCAGCCAAGAAATTGATATCTTCCCTCAACATCCCACCCAATGTTTTCTGTTTGTTCCAAAACCAGCATGACAGAAAACACTCTCTAGGTGGCAGTGATTGATCAAGTGGTTTTCACAGGTGTGCGTGTGTGCCCATTGGTTTCTTCGCAGAAAACAAGGAAAGTTTGGACAATTCTTGGCCAAAACTTGGCTTCCATTTCAGAGAGCCTGGTGATGCTTGCTGAATTGTGTTGCCTCTGTTGTGAGCTAATGACACCAAATTATTGGGTTCACCTTGCTCCATCCGATTCACGACATCGACTCCACCATGCTCGTGCCCTATCAATTGATGATTGTGATGAAGAACGAGACCTACTTCACAAAACCAAGTTTGGATTCGACAGGTAGTCGTAGTTGTTGTCGTCATCGCCGTTAGAGATCAAGTTCAAGCTCTCGGTCAGCCAAAATCCACAGCTATAATTTGACTTAGAATCGTCTACACGACCAACCAATTTGATTTGCTGCCCTATATGTAAACGTGGTACTGTTATTCATCGCTTTGGAGAGGCTACCTATTTCGATGGTAGAATTCAAAACGAACCATCTGATTACGATTCATCTATAGACATGAATCTCAACGGTGAAATATGAGTGGAGACTTCATCCTACCATCACGAGCGAAGACGACCACGTCAATGGAGTAGGCACTCTCTACAAAGAAACAGAGAAAAATATATCTGATTGAAACCTTGTCTCATGGAGTAGTGAGATGAGGATGATTTTTAATATCTATCTATTCTTTCCAATTTCAGATGCGAAGATCGTGATGAGCAGAACATCTTCATCATCATGCAGAAGGCAAGCGTGAAGACTCTGTCCATCATTGACACTCTTAGTGAGTTGGTTCAAAATGAAGGCGAAGCCACACGTCTGGCCACCCCTTATCAACAAAAGAGGAACAATGGATCCACGTCCATCCTACGGGTTGCACCTATGCTGAAGCCCAGAAGTCCCAAGGTCAATGTCCCATCGGCAGGAACCCCAACCAAAACGTCATTGAGTCCGGCCAATCCTCAATACCTGAATTCATCCCCCAAGAAATCGCCCAACCCGTCCAAAGAAGGGTTCAACATGAGTGCCATCAGTCACACCAACGGCTCACAGTTTCCATTGAAGAAATTGAATGGAGGATTCGGGGCCAAGAAAAAGAAACCCACCATCAATGGCGGCGGCGGAGGTGGACGATTCCCTTCCAATTCAAGAGGTCAAACTCCCGATTGGATCCGAGATATCTTTCTCCAAGCCAAGAGAGGCATTGTGGATAAGTTGGTAAGAAATTTATTAGCATATCGGTTCATCCAAAAAGTGACTACCCGAGCCTCCAGAGGGGCTCTTGTTCAGACTTTTTTGGCAGCCATGAATGCGAAGGTGTTTGGGCGAGGGAGGGTCGAATGAGGAGATATAAGCGAAGTTGTACGTAGATGAATAGATTAATACCAAGGAGGAAACTGAAGACATGGCTGTTGAAAAAAGTGAATTACATCGAGAAGGCTATCGGTCAAACCCTGCTGGGGTCCGCCTGGCTCACTGGAATGTAACAAATGTTTGAAAAAAACTACGCCGTCATCTGATTGAACACCTTCAGAGGTCCATTTTGGAGCGGTCAGTTATTAGTGCAAGGCTTGGTATAGAATGGATGGGTTAACGCCTAGGTCTTCGATTCTGAACAGAGGGTGATGGCCATATAATGAATGCCAATGGGCCACTACTCGAGTACGTATTTCAATTAATCACATCATCACATTTCTGAATGCCAAAGAAGCCAGCTAATGTGCCGTGTATTGGCATTCTGTACGATTTTTTTTGTTATTCATCTAGCGCTTCAAGAGTGTCAAAAATGACTGGGAACCAGCTGATGCCAAAGGGATCTGACAAGCATATCATTGAGTTTGATTAATAGAGCTTTTGCCTCGTCATTTCAATGCCGTGTGGCCGTTTTCATGGGGGCTTCCTTACCTGATGAAACACATCGACAGGCGTTCATGAATCACTCGAGAAACTGTCATATTATCGGAGCCCAACAATTTCGATTGTTCGCATACCCGGACTCTTGAAACCTACTCACCGGCCCTCTTATCATGATTCATTCGTATGATTTCAGAGCTCGGCTTTGGAAGGCTTGGAACCCACCCTAATCAGGAATTTGACAGATCATTTGGGCAACAATCTCTTCCACGCGGTGTGCTCTTATGGACATGTGAATCTCCTACCTTGGTTGACTCGCCGATTTGGAAACGAGTTGAACGGGGCCCTCCTCCACGATGAGAACCGACACGGGCTCATTGCACCAATACAAGCCATTAAGGTAATACTTTAATTGCAACTCCCAATGATTAGTCGGCAGAAGAGTACGTAAAAAAGAGCTGACATGGCGGTTATGACTCGTCAGCTGTGATAGCTTACACTTCGTACACACGTTCTGAGTTTGATTTTGCTTACAGCATGGTCATTTGGATTGCGTTCAATGGTTGGTTCGGAACACCAATCTTCGTGAGTGGATCCACAGTCAAAATGGCGAACGATCCTTGTTGCACTACGCGGCAAAATATGGCAAGGTAGGCCAAAAATAACTTCTGCATTCGGCTTCTGCCACCGATCTGTGCATCAGGGTTAGAGTGGCAATTACTCCTTGTGCAGATTGAGCGCTCAAGGTTAGACTGGCATTCCGGGAATCTGAGCTTTGCAAAAATAAAAATCAAGGTTTACTTAGAGCGTCGTCGGTTAGTTGGTTTAGTATTTATGCTATGATGTACGTGCATTACGTTTGCCTTAAGGAAGAGGGTTTTTGCGCGGCGAGGAGAAGCGTTTTTCTTGTCAAATTATCCTCCTCAACTTAATGAAATTCAGAATAATCTCAGCTACTTCGCTTGGGTCAGTAGCAGCTCATTGAGATAATGGAAGTCGGGTGTTAGCCAACCACCCGTAAATGAGGTCACGCATGAACGGAGTTGGTATTCTTCGCTCTGAGGTCTTGAAGGCTCATCCATCACTTGGTTGTTATTTGAACTGAACTACCATCGATGACGGTCTCCAATCCTTGATGCATTTTTTGAAACCAACCCAGGTCATGGATGGGTTCATTCCTCTGCGGCTCGATTAATGTCGGACCAAAGACGAATCTGTTCAAAGTCGAAAATTCCGCCTTTTTTCTCATTAAGGAAGCATTACGAGAGTGATCTCGTGAAATTTGGAGGCACTTCCCTTGAACCCTCCGCCCAGATGCCCAGATCCCTTGAAGCCCAGATGCGAATATGATGTGAAAACTAATTGAAAAATCAGGATAATATCATAATGCGAAGACACAGGGGCTGGCTAGCTCTCACACTCAGGTTTGAAAGAGCGAGAGAATGAGTGAGTGGGTATTGCCCATTTTCGGGACGAGGCTTTAATCTGGAAATTAGTTGAAGGAGTGTCTCAACATGAATAAATTAGAGGGAGCCCTCTCATCGCCCTCATCTGGGTTTCACAATTCGACTTTGAAACCATTTGCTATTTGCTATTTGGAAACCCAGATCCAATCTTCCAGGCCCTACGTATGATTTGATTTCAGATTTCAAAGCATCACATTTTGGGCTGTTCTTTCTGTTCTGGTATTTCCATTGAGATCAATCCATCATGGTAGGTGATAGTTTCCACTGCAATCTCTAATGAACTCTACGGCTTGAGGGCCTTCAGCCACATGGGGATCGAAGATGACCAGTACAATTCTTGCTATGAGCAATTGTTGCTGCATTCCTGACATTCCTCACTCTTCTTGGGTGGAAGAAAAAGAGAGATTGAAATAGATGTACGACCATTGGTTGATGGGGCATGGAGGTTGGTTGGTTGGTTGGTTGGGTCCAACGGCTAGAACTCGTTCTCTCATCTCCAAGGCGGCCAAGATTGGCTGGGCCCGGGTCGTTGTAAAATGTGGTTGGAGGAAGGAATTCGTTAAATCGACCTGAGAAAAACGAATTTTATGACGCGTGCCGGGGAGGTTTCTTAAAATTTTACGCCCCATTTATTGGATTTCGAGGGCTGAACGCGATTTCCCCACATGGTATGAAATTCTTGGCCACATTTGTCATCTTGATGATTGCACAATCGAAAATCGTGACTCAAGGTTGCCTTTGTTTCAAGAGTACCTTCTTTAAAATTGGACATGGTCATCTTCTGCTGCCTCAAGAATAGGTTTTGGGGCAAGAAATTGACACTTTCTCGTGTGTTGAAATAGGCTCAAAAGCAAATCATCCAGTCATCCAAACGTACTTGAACAGTATCGCCCTTCGAGATAATTGAGCGCTTTGGACCCATTACGATCCTCTCAGAACAGGAAGGAGCATGGCAGGCATTGTATTTCATATGCATGCACCCATGACTTGGGGAAATGGATTTGCAAGTGATATGGAAATTCATAATCCAAACCGTTATTTCATTCAACGGATGGCAGGATCCTAGAAACCATTTCCCGGGAGATTTCACGCGCCGAGTCTCGAGATACGAATCCTGTATTTTTGACTTTGTTCCCTTTCAGAATGAGATTGTGAATTGGCTATCCGAAGAAATGGTTCGGGGCGACATCAGTGTGAATCAAGTGGACGTAGCCGGACTAACACCGATGCATTTATCGGCCCGAGAGGGTCATCTCGCCACATTATCAGCTTTGCTCCATCACGGAGCCCAAATTGATGCCAAGGTACGTAGACCGCGGTCAGATTTTGGTATGCTCATCATTGGATTTGGAGTTTTCGAAATGACTTTTGTCGAGCCCAACGATGCATGTCTAACATGCAGCTCAGATATGCACCTGATGGAATTACACTGTGTGTCAATTTCTGTGTACGCGTATCTTTTGGGGCATTTGCCATGCCGTCAGATCCAAAGATCGCGTCGTGTGACCGGGGTGTTATCTTAAGGCCGATCTTGACAGTTGAAGGATGATGATCAAATTCCGATAATCGGATTCGCTTGTCCTGACCAGAAAAATCTCATTTTATTTACAGAGCGACATGAGCTTAAGTCCGTACGATTTTGCTCGGATCTCAAAGAAGCGGGATTGTGCGGAATTCCTGTTGCTCTTCCAATCCTCTTTGGGGTTGTCCCAAGAGTTACTTCGCATTCGAAGTCAGGTCGACGCCCTTCAATCAGAAAACAATGAAATACGATCACATTTTCGGTGAGTTAATTGAGGATTCTCGCATTTAATCACTTCACCAACCTGCCAATAAATAATGCGAGGCATACCTGGAAAATTGCGGAGTAGGCGGACAGTGATTTATGATAGGGAGTGCTCCAAAAGATCGTTGCTTCGAGTTCAAGGGATAGTGCAGGAGTTTGACATTATTTAGTATCATTCACGCGAAATGCACGTCTTAACGGGCACAAGAGCTGAATTCTTCCCCCTTTTAAGAATAATAAAGTTTCCTGGCTCAATTATGTGACATCCTTGACGAGTCAATGCTGCAGATCTGATCTGTCGCGTGGAATTAATATTCATGTTCTTGAAAATACTTGTGGCATGAATTCCGTTGAAGTGTACGTTTTTCTTTTACCAGGGATGTGCTTTCTATTTCGAAGAAATTGGCCAAGGAAAGGGATGAAATGTGTCGGGAATTGGGACGGATGTATGATTCAATGATGGAACTCCATAACAACATGACCATGGAAATACAAGTGCTCCACCAGGAGAACGGATCTCTTCGCAAAAATGGAACGCATAAAAACAGGTTAGCCAATCCTGGTTGCTTTTGATTGAAGAATTTGCCATAATTGTCTTCATTGGTTGTTTCAGTGATTCGGAATTGAATTCCAACAATATTGAAGCGTGCACGGCTCTTCATGAACGGTGGCAACAAAATCAAAAAACTTGGTTCTCCAATTCCTTAGTGGATGCTGAACATCGTCTTATGATGACTGAGGAAAGTTACAAAAAGATCAAAGGTCAAAACTCCTTACCAAAGGCTCAAAACTCGGATTCCTCCTACAGCCATCGGTTGCTCAGGTAAGGTCGCTCTGCAAAATATGAATGCCAAAAGACCCTTAAAGAGTCTCGAAATTCTAACGTACACTGCAATTACAGAGACAGAATCGAGGAAATCCGTACCCATTTCATGCAAACCAATCCAAATGGTCCCAGGTTACCATCTAGTTCTGAAGAGGACGACTCCGATACTCTTGAGATGTCGGATGAGGATACATCTCCAGAGGTGATGGAAATGAAGAGACTCCGAAGGAGCATCGCTCAGCGAAAAAAATTAGCCACGCCCATTCCCAAGCCCAATTCTAGTGGGTCCATGGACGATAGTGTTTACAGCTCATTATCAAATGACATGTACAGTAAGATTGGCAGTCCAAAAACCTCGCAAGGAATGGGCAGTGGAGAACCACTTACTCCGACAGAAACCAAGAGGTCTCGCGAAGAAATCAAAACCATGATTAAAAACTTCAACCTCACGTCAGAGTCTGGCACTGCCTCGGTCATTGAAGTCATAGAACCCACGAGTAGTGAAGAGGAAGAGTTTAAGAAATCCATGCGAGAGATGAACATATCCTGGTCCAAAGCCAAGATGACAAGTTCCCCCGGTCGAAACAAACCCGAACTTCCCTCCAGACGATTCTCCTCCGGAGAGACATCGCCCACCAAGCGCTTACTTGAAATGGGCGTGCCTGTGGCCACTTTGGCGGAGGCAGATATGCCAGAATATGTCAATGAAGTGTCCAGAAAAGGAACCAATGACCTTGAGCACTTGGAGGAACACATGGTGGATACCACGTTTGACGAGGACGACGACGGAGACTTGGATGAAAAGAAAGACGGGAAAAAGACCACGTTCCTCCAAAAGATTGGCATTAAGACAAAGTGGAACAAGAAACGAGGCCCGAGGAAAGCCCCCGCTGGACGAGAATCCAATGGGGACGAAGATGATGATGAGGACGAGGATGGAGCCAAAGCAGAGGAGCACGTACTACCCGATCACTTTGAAGAGGACCAAGACGACAATCAGACCGCCTCTTTGAAAGCCAGCAAAGAGAACATCCTGAACCGAAAGTCTCTGTCACCACAATCCAGAAAGTCTTTGTACGGAAGCAAGACCACCATGTTGACCGAGGCCACATCAGTGGCCACGTCTGAAGACTCCGGAATCGGTTTCTTCCGACCCACTTCCAGTGGTTCCAACTCCAAGACAAACTCGTTAGACAATCGGAACTCCTCTTCCAGTTCGTCACCCAACCTCAACTCCAAAGAACTGAACACGCCCCCGGTGTCTGGTGAGTTTTCCAGCAACCGACTGGGCAAGATCGAAGAGGTATCGGTCACTTCTTCGGCCTCCAGAAGCAGCTCTGCCCTCCCAACTGAGTTGATGACTCAATTTTCTCCCGACAAAGCCCGTGACCGACACTTTAGTTCGATGATTTCGCCCTTGAGTTTGGTGCGGAAGAAGAGTCTGGAAGCTAAGGCTTGGTACGATGTTCCATCCGAGGACGAGCGAGAAATCGTAGACGAGGCCGACAGTTTGGCCAGTATTATCTCAATGCGAGGCTCCAGTGATGAGGACTGAAAATTGAACCTATTGTGAACATTGTTGCCATAATATCGCCATATATCCGAGCTCATTCACGTGTTTGTTTTGTCTTCGATCTAGGGAATTTCCCCTTTGATTGAATAAAGAAAGGCCTTGACCAAGGTAATCTGCCATTGTCACATGATGAGAAACAAGGGGCCAATGATTGGTCTTTTTAAGCTCTTGTTGTATAATCGTGAAAAAGTGGGAAAATCTTGTCACTTACGAGTACTTCAAGTGAAAGGAACAATGAAGCTCGCCAATTTACGAAAACAACATGAGTTTGTAATGATCAGAAATCTTGTCGGTCTTGATGTTGTAGGGTTAGATAATCTTTTACAATGAATTTGATTACATAGTTACAATGGAACGTTAACGGAGAAGGCCTTTTTATTTCCTAACCTATTTTATATTTTTCCAAGCTCAATTTTGATGCTCTTTTTGGTCAGTCGCTTGTCATGATTTACAGATTTCAATGACAGATCGGGGGCTTGGTGAAAATTTCATATTTGTATATAAACCACGAAAACAATTTTGTTTTTCTAAAATTACAAAAACTTGAGGAGGCTTTAAAAATAACAACTAGAAACAATTACTTTTTCAAAACCATGAGTTTTTTAGCTCAATTTCGTCTGATCATAGTCAAAGCCAATTTTTTTTTTAAATCGACTAGTCGTCACAAAATTGTCCAAATGGAATAGTAAAGTACTGTGTAAAGTATTGTAACCTTCTGATTTTCAAATTATGTTTGCCCAACTAATATTCTGATTGTTTTCGTAAAACTGGAAATGTCAGCAATTTTAGTTTGTCATACATATCCTAACACTTGTTTCAACAATTCTTTTTTTGTTTTGTTTTTGTGGACTTCCTCACCGCTACTGGGATTCGGATCCCCAGCATTTCAAGACGGAAAAAGTGTTAATTTTGCGTGATTTTATATTCATATAACATTCAATCCACCAACGAATTAGAGTTGGTGGATCTGGCTAGCAGGTGTTTGTTCATTATCTTAAGTAATTGAATGACATTCTCTTCTGCAAATTTGAAAAGCAGGAGGGGTGGTTAATCAAACTGCCAATGTCATAGGTTTTTTTAATAATTGAGAAAGAAAAACTATTGAACAATTTCATCCAATCTTCTGCTCAACTTCTCAACTACCAGAAAGAGACCTTCTTTGCCAAATTAGCCAATGATTACATGTATGAAATTTTAGACCTCATGTTTATTATTGAAATGAAGTCCAGCAAGTCATTCTTTCGGTCAGAAGTTGAATAGGACCAATTCACGTGTAGGAAATGTGGAAAAAGTGTTGATGCCTTTTGTCTCTTTGAACTCAGAGGCTTCTTTGTTGGGGCGTTATCTTGGTTTAAAAGCCACTCCCCAAGACCCATGGCTGGCCTTCAGTCTCAGGTACCTTGCCAAGGTTTTCAAGACCAAGATGTAATATTTTGAATTGATTTTGCGCTTTGGAGGGACAATATGCTGGTGAACGGGTCCACGGGATTCAAAGGAGCAAATGAACATGTTTGTCTTTAAAGATGTTATAGACTAGGCTTTGGAAGTTATCAATCACCCTTTGCAATCTAAGTCATTGAGTGTCTTTTAGTCTCAGGTGTAGCATAGTGAACCCCACTTTTATCCATTGCGCCAGCTTTTGTTTAGATATGCCCCTTCCTCCAGAAAATGGGTCCCTTGGATTTCTCTTATGTTCTTGTATGTACTTTTCTGTAAGGAAGATCAGTGTGACCTGACAGGTAATGAACTTGCTGAATGAAGGTTAACAATTTCATGGAAAACCTTGTGGACGATTTCAATGGACAAATACAATTCAAAGACAAAGGTTTTGGTTGTATTCCACCTTTAATTTGTCATTAAATTGAATCTACTGACATGTTTGAGCGAACGTTATTCTAATATGGACCAAGGTTAGAATTACAGTGTAAAAACAGCGCAAAACTGACATTTTCAATTTTCTGTAAGATTCATTTATCGAAATTTGGGTTGGATTACATTGCGAGTTAGGCTGTAATTTGCCTCTGCTCGACAAAAAAATCACGGTGTCATGCAAGACTTTTTGCTTGTTTTCCTTTAATTTATAAGTCAAATAGGCACAATCATGCTTTAATTAAACCATACTCTCCCTCTGTGGGCTTGGTTGGCGTCTAAAAAATTCCTAGTAAAGATCAGGTAGGAGAAACAAACCAAGAATCTCTCTCGTGCAAGGAAATTTTGCTAATCACATCTCCCTAACTACCTTCCACCATCAAGGTTTGAACCTAAGATGCTTGGGACGACGACCACTTCCAAATTCATGCTGTCCCTTAGACTGCCTGACCATAAAAGCTTCTTTAATATAAAGTGGGATCAAAGGATCAAATTTAGAAAATATTACAACTTTCAAATCTGGAGGGACATTTTTTCGAAATTTGTATTGCATTTTGTAGGCAAAATGCTGACGACACAAAGTTAGTGTCTGGTAGGATGGCCAAGATTCCGGTAGACTAGCAAAAGACTTGGATAGAATCTGCTCTTGGGTTACTGAGAGTTACAAGGCCCTGAACGGAATGACATTCCGCTCAATGACATTTGGGTCAACTCCTTTAAATACTCCACTCGTAGATAATGGAGGTTAAGATATTGGGCGGTCTCATCAATGAAAAGTTTAGGTGTGGCCCTCCAAAATAATGGAAAGTTCGATGAGAATATGCAGTTGAAGGTGGGTAAGGCTTTTCAAACATGTGGTTGGATTTATCGCACATTTAAGTCCAGAGACAGCATCATGATGCTAACTCTGTTCAAGTCGATTGTTCAGCCACATCTACTGTAGAATATGCTTCAGCCATTGGGACTCCAATGAGTTCAGCAGGTTTGCAAAAGGTCGAACAAGCCCAGAGATGTTTCACTAGGAACATCACAGGAATGAGAGAGCTCTCATATTGGGAGAGGCTAAAAAATATGGGATTGTACAGTACTCAGAGAAGGTACGAAAGATATCTGATATTGTACGTTTTCAAAAGCATTCATAAGCTTTGTCCCAACCCAGGATTTAGGGTCAATTGTAGTGACCGTAGAGGCTTAATGTAGCGTTTTGAGAGCACCTTCAAGCCCTCGAGAATCCAGGCTAGTTCGAACAATGAAGTCCACTTCTCTTCTTGCTCGGGTTCCCTCATTGTTTAATTTGCTTCTCTCTAATATTCGTAGGGAATACGTAGGCCTTGTTGATCCGGTAGCATCTTTCAAGTCAGACTTGGACAAATTTTTAGATAGCATTCCAGATCAACCCTACTTTCAAGGACTAGCTCGGTCTGCCAACTCAAATTCGTTGGTAGACCTAGAGCCACTATAACCAAATATCATATAAAGATGGAAAGGTAGTAAATAGACGAATTATAATAACCTTTCATTTTAATAGTACTGGGGATTACATTCCTTGTAGCGGTTAGAAATCCCCGTGGAAAAGAAACAAACCGAAAAAAGTACAATTTTTAGGACATTCATTGCCATTTCAATGTTATTTCATAGCATTATTTTGCCCCTTGCAAATCCAAATTTCAATTTAACCACAAGCTATTTTGTTTTGTTGCTTATGCCTCAAAACGTCTTAGTCAATAAAATATGAGCGTTTTTAAGGTGAAGTCAGAGAGATGAGATGGATTTGCTGAAATATGAAAATATTCCAAGTTCAACTAAATGAAATTATTGTTGACTTGAAAAGACCTGTCAGTAAAGATCATCTAGTTTTGATGTAGCCTCCCTAAGCAATCATAGCCTCAGTAGCTGGTTATCCACTTCGGGCTTTTCAATGTCGTATATGTTTTTAATCTAGTTATTTTCCGGCTCTT
Source organism: Tigriopus californicus (assembly GCF_007210705.1). Lineage (NCBI taxonomy): Eukaryota > Metazoa > Arthropoda > Copepoda > Harpacticoida > Harpacticidae > Tigriopus > Tigriopus californicus. The sequence goes on along the minus strand of NC_081440.1, from coordinate 5,099,115 downwards.
TAGTAATACCAGTTGGCGGTCACATTGTGTCGAGACCATTTAGTTTTGACTGCAGCCAATTTGAAGGATTTGAGCGGCCATCGCGGCCACCTGCTGAAGCAGACTGCAGGTGAAAAAAAATTCTTTTGTGGACTTTCAGAAAGTATCTTTGTTATTTCAGGAGTCAAGTTAAGTTTTCCAACAAAAAAATGACATACAACACTTGAAGGGACTTCTTCAAGAGGGAACGACGATTTGTCGTGTGCTTATCGAGTGGGAAAAAACAAGGCCAATTAAATTATCTGAGGTTGAAAAATCATACGGCTGAGGCTAAAAGCCTCAACCAGGAGGGCCAAACCTGCCTATACACGCCGGAAGCCAGGGTGTTCTAGCACCAAGCTACGAGTGATTTACATGATTAAGATATTCGTACTATGAAACATACTAGCAATTAAAGTCTTGCAATGAGTCATAAATTGTATTTAGTACCTGTTTTGATGCCTCATGTTTGAGACAATAATAACGACTCGCTAGATAACTTGGAAATTATACATCCCACGAGATGATTTTGGTTCGATTTTGGTCACATCAACTAAAACTTTCGCCGTTTCAGCTGACTCAATAGAGCTCTCCAGCGAAAGCCAGGCCTGCCATTTTGAAGCAAACCTTTCAATAAAAACCAACACGACTCCACTCTCTCATTTAAGTTCCACAAAATCATTTTAGGGTCAAAGAAATGGGTCTAGTGAGCATCGATAATCATCCGCCCATAAACGATGCCTTACATTAGCACCAACCTGATAGGTTTCAGCAATGATTGAACTGATCTTATGCTGTGTCCTCTGGACTGGGGATTTATATGCATTGTCGGGACAACTGACAAGATTTAAGGTTTATAGAAGATGTTTTGAAACGATGACCACTCAAACACATCTGAGTCGTCATTGGTCTCGCTTTTAGCCCACCTAAACTCCTGGGTGGCTCGATTTTTATTTTCTCTTCAATTTATGACTTGTAACATTTGAACGTCCGACGGCAAATAAGACTTTCAGGTGGTCATGTGTGGGCTTTAGGGGATCAGATCGACCTTTGTTGAAAGTGCACGCCCGAGCCGTGTCTGCTTGCATCAGACATGATCAAGGGATGTAAAGAGTCATCAAGATGGCTCATAGACATTTATTAACACTGGAACAATTCTGAAAGAATATCCTCTAAGTTC
>NC_081440.1:5016927-5097882 GCF_007210705.1 Tigriopus californicus | reverse complement strand
CAGGGATTTTGTTCCCATTGCCTGTTCATAAAGAAGAAATCAGAGTTGGCTTTTCAAGCGATAGCTTTTCGCATCACTGCCTTTGCTCCTACTGCTCTGAGTTGAATCATTCCAAAAACCAACCAGAGCTGGTCTTGTCATTCTTGATTTCCGTCTGCCAAATCTCGATCTATCATCTCCATCTCCGTCAAAGTAAGTGCCCACGCCCTTCCTGGGACTCTCCCACCTCGCCTGAAATAGTGTCCGCCCACCAACCCAGGGGTTCCGACTAGAAATCGAATCTGGTAGGATCGGCAGAGGGCAGCACTGAAAGCTTCCTGGTTCCTGATTTGGGAACAGTTCCTTAGATTAGAATGGTCAACAGTATTGGCCGGAATGACATTGGAATTGTCGGTCCAATTTCAGGAGGGCTGTAATCTCACTGCTCTAGTCACGGTTGGGTCAAGCCTTACTATATACTTGAAGCTTAACTACCGATGAAGGACGTGTGAACGTTACGATGAGAATTTGAACCGTTTCTAGTAAATACTTGAGAATACTCATTCAGTCTATCCCCGAGTTTATAAGTGTGAAGGAAGGTTAAACTTATTATTCGAAGGCTATTTTTGATCACACTAACCTGGTCGAAGCCAGTCCAGCTAATTACTTCTCACAATGAAGCCTATTTTTTTATTTGCCATGAAAGGACTTGGAGATAGTTGAGAGTTATCAGATTTTTTTTGATAACTACGTTTATTTGGCCTTGATCACGCCTAAAGCCTCAGCCCTTTGCTCTAACATGATCAAGATGAGTTTCTCAACGACCATGCTTGAAGACATCTTCGCCCTGGTCCGTACAAGTCGAGCTTTACCCACTGTTCTCCAGAAGTTAGTTGCCGATCTTGCATTTTTAATGCCTACGTAAACTCAACATCGAAGTGATGAAAATAAAATCTCAAAACCAATGCCACTGGTTACTGAGCCGGGTGTTAATGTAAGGTCTTTCATTATTCCATTAGACCGTTAACCATGCTCTGTCTGTTTTAGCGGTAGCTTGCCTTGTAGTTTGATTTGGTGCCCGCCAGTTCAATTTTTTTCCTGTATCTCGGCTTTCTAATTGGCTGAACAATGGCGAAATGCTCATGATGAACAGTCCTATTGGAGCTTGTTCTTTTTCACCATTGATGTACAAGTGATGTTGTCAAGGTTGGTCGGAATGAACTTCGCTAGATTGTGGAAAATGTACGTTTGAGGTTGAATCAATAGATCTAGCATCAGATGATTTCATTCAACATTCTGTCCTTGACCTGAAGGTTAACGATTCTTTTCTGGTGCATTTGGGGAACAAGAGTTTCTAATTGTAGGCCCATTGAACTTTCTTGAGTTTCTAAAAGAAAAAAAAATGTTCCTATCTATCTATCTATCCCGGTTGTTTTCAGATGCCCACCATTAAGCTCCAAAGCTCGGACGGCGAGGTGTTCCCCGTGGACGTGGAGATCGCCAAACAGTCTGTTACCATTAAAACCATGTTGGACGATCTGGGCATGGAAGACGAAGAGGAAGAAATCGTGCCCTTGCCCAATGTCAATGCGGCTATCCTGAAAAAGGTTATCCAATGGGCCACCTACCACAAAGATGACCCACCGGCACCCGAGGATGACGAGAACAAAGAGAAACGTACCGACGACATCACCTCCTGGGATGCGGATTTTCTTAAGGTCGATCAAGGCACGCTCTTTGAACTCATTTTGGCCTCGAACTACTTGGATATCAAGGGTCTGTTGGACGTAACTTGCAAGACCGTGGCCAACATGATTAAAGGCAAGACTCCGGAGGAGATCCGGAAAACTTTTAACATCAAGAACGATTTCACGCCTAGTGAAGAGGAGCAAGTGCGGAAGGAGAACGAGTGGTGTGAAGAGAAGTAACACCTGATTACTCATTGTACATCTACTCATCTAACTACTATTGTAATTCCCCGGGTGTCTTCTCCGCCCGCTGACCCCCTCTTCATTACCCACCCTATTTTGTGTGTTCTCGATGACAATAAAAATTGTGTCCTCGCGGGGATTTTCACCACTTATCCTTTACTCTCACATTGCCTTTCTCCTTTCAAAACAACGGATACTTTCATAATGCATTGAAATTACGATTAACACGGATTTTGAAAGTATAAGAAAACTCAACCTAATGGTGTGGTGTATTTGGGTTGGTAAAATTTCCAGAGGATGCGGAATGATATCGATGTTGGCAACAACAGCACTGATAATAATAGGTGTTCTTTATTCCTCTCGTCGGTGACGGATGACAAAACGAAGCGTTTCAAGCTGGATGTATGAAGTTTCGCATCACCGCCTATCTATTCTCTAAGGAGTTCAAATTTGTTGTCTAGGGACACCTTGGGAGCATCAAAGGCCTTAGAACTCCCTGTGGAGCCTCCGGAACGAACCTCCTCGAAATCATGACCACTGAAATGGAACGAATCAAAGATTCTATGAGATTGGGGAAACCGAATCATTCATATTTGTGCATGAGGTAAACGCAAACGAGAACTAGTGATGACAACCCCAAACATGCAAAGAAAACGAAGACATTTTTTGTTCCTGAAAACTCGTTGGCCAATGAAGGAGATCATATTTTGGCAACACAATCCCGAGATAAACATGCACGACCCCTATGGAGAGATGATATTTTTCCTTTAAGTCAAACAAAAACGTAATGACTTTCATATCGTAGACTGAAGTCGTATGTAGCAAACCAATGAGACATTCTAGAAAAGCTCCCAAAGTCAACATGTACAGGGTAGCTGGAAATAACGCCAAAAAATTAACTTGATATTTAATGACAAAATACGATGACAATTGCTATTTAGAAGTAAAAAAGCAATTAAAAAGCATCTTAACAAAGAGTTCTGAGCGTATCGCTCGATATGGCCCTCATTTGTGACCACCGCAGCAATCACCTAACTATGGCGGAGGAGAGCAGGCTCCTATATACCAAGAACATCAAGAAATATGGACTGTAAACAGGTTTCCCGTCAAATCTGCCCGCTTCGGTTTGGAGCAAATCAGAGTCCCTTTCCAAAATAATAAAAAGAAACGAAGATGGATGCATTCAAAGTGAGTTTCGCTTACAGAATTTAACTGTAAATTGGTTCCTTCCAAAGTTATATCGTTAAAAAGTTGGGTAGCTGACCTACACGGGGCCAAAGATTCCAATTTTTTGTAGCCATTGCTATTATCTAAGTAAAGGCAGATTTCGAGAAATTCGCTCCCGTCTCTTTGAGGGTGGAAAATGAGTTCAATTTGTTTGCAGATAGATGAAAGATGGCCATGGTTAAAATATGAGCGCGAGAAATTGTGCTTTGAATGTTTGCTTGGTTCGTGTTTTCAATGGTACAAGTGAAATTGCCGTATTTCTAGCCACTCTGTACATGGGATAAAAAAAAACAACACGATTCAATACTATAAAAGACCAAATCGGGGTGAACAAAACACAAAAGTGGAATGTAACTTATGGACCGCAACGAGGGAACCTACTCTTTGAGTCGATTGTTAGATTCGGACCAACAACTCGCGATTAAAGGGCTGAATAGAGAGAAACCAATTAGAGGTCAAGCGTTAGTCCAAGCTTCAGCAGACTCATCAGGAGGCATTCCTACTCCGGCTAAGACACTTACCCGGTATTTCGGCCCGGTTCCACAGCGCCACCGCCCAAGGACGGGAAATTGACCTCGCTATTGATATTGGGTGCGGCACGATTCCGCATACCAGGCCCGTGACCGCCACTGCGCATCCCCGCGAGTCTCACGGGAGCTAACGAGTGGCCGGCAGCGCTGTTTTTCATATGAGGCGGGACGTACGCGGCAGCCACCGAGGCAGCAGTGCTGCCCGATTCACCAGCCGATTTGGAAGCGTCGTGGGCAGAAGATGTGTCATTAGCGCTAGGTCGATTTTCGGTGCTCGAATCGTCGTTGGACGAGTTTTCTGAAACGAATGGGAAACTAAAACATGAATCGGGTTCCGATTACCGTGGAAAACTAACGTCAGTAATTGACCTATCAGTACATCATTGTCATAATTAGTTATGTTAAAACGGTACTACGTCAATGGCAGTTCTTTGATTGGACAAATGAAATCACAAGATTACTCTCACGTTATACTGGTCGAACCAGTCTTTTTCGGCCAGGCGATGCTCACCTGCGGATGTCTGGTTGTTGTTCTGGCCTTGGCTTTTACTCCAAACGCTCTCGCCCTTGACTTTGAGCACTTTCTGTCCGTCCTCGTTGACTTCATGTTCATCATCGTCGTGATTCTCTTCGGGATGCTCAATCATGAGGTTCTTGATCTTAAGGTCGCTGAAGTCTCTCTCCTTCTTGTATTCAAACCAATCATCGTCCGTCTACAGCGACAAAGCAGACCACCCCATTCAAAAGAGTCGCTATTCGTGATTAAATATTCCTTGAATATTACAATCATGCCCAATCAATAGCCTCAGTCCCTCTACATAAATGCTTCCCATATAACCCCAGACTATCACATCCTCCCCCAATAGTAACCATGTTCTTTTTAGCTTGTGGTAAATTTGATATACTGGGACAGAGTGCTAAACTCTTTTAACACCTTTTAAGGTTAAGTATGAAAAAAGTGAAAGTAAGACGTCAACTTCTTGGCAGAGAATAACGCGTAGAGGCAACCCATCCATTTCAAGATTCAGGCTAAGGTGCAACAAATGACCTCTCTTACTTGCGAGTTTTGTCTGGAATTTCCAGCCAAGTCAATATCGGTGGTCTCCAAAGCCAATTTGGTGGCCTCCGAGGTGGCCAAGGGTCCTCGAGAAGCCTGCTCACTGGCCGATAGCATCTCCTTGCGGTCTTGCTCCTCGAGGTTCTTGGCCAACACGTCCGTATTGGCCTTGCTGAAGCCCCGCTGCTTCTTCTTCTTGTCCTTCTTGGCGAAGAAATCGTCTAAATTGGCCATGATTGGAGTCTGGCAACCTGTAAGAAAACCAGACCCTTCATTCTTAATCCATGCAGCTTTCCACGAAACCCTAAATCCAGAGGGTCCACCCACTTCACCCACAGTTATTAGAAGCCACGTGACTCCCATGCCACCCGTTCGATTGCCCTGCCCTCTAGTGTTATCCTCCCTAGCCCCCATTCGCCCCCGGGGTCCATCAGCCAGAAATCGCCTGGCCCGTGATGTGAACTTACACGTGCGTGGCTGGAATGGACGAAGGGTGAGAATGACTAGCCGTTCCCGTGGAAATCCGTCTGGTTGAGGTCAATCCCGGACACACACTTATCACGCATGCACGCACCAAGCTGGTCCTAGCCCAACAGATTGTTGATCCGCAAACAGTGTTGCTGTGTTTCAATCTGAACCCATCACTTGAATTGTACATATTGTGTTATGGACTCCACGTATCAGAACATCTATGCTTTTCATTACGATCTCTACCTATACACATAATGACTCATGAGCTCTTCATGACAAATGACAAATATAATTCGCTCCAGATCGTCATCCCTATGCTTTAACTTATTCATCTTATGCACGCACATTTCATGTATTCAAATATATGAACTGAAATGGGAAAGCCGTCAATGGATATGGGTGTTTGTCGTGGCTTGAGAACCAATATTCAGCAAAAATAATGGGGTTTACCAGGGGTGTATTGAAACTAGAAATCTGGCCAGCCAAAACTTGAATTGGCTAGCCTATGTGTTCGACCTCGGCCTCGGCTTTTGTGCTACGTCGGTGTTCAGGGTCGGACCAAAGAACTTGATCAAAGAGTAATGCTCTCTGATGCTAGCGCTCTCTGGTGGATCGACTATAACTAAAATATGCGCCAGGACGTCAATTAAAAGAAACTCACGGAAAAATGCAATGTCGCGCCCTCATTTTAGGCATTTTGAGGAGGAAGAGCTTAGACAAACATTTCAGCCAACCTAGGGCCACAAAACTCGTACAAATGTCATTTGGGGGGGGTGGCTCTGTCACTATACTACTGTCTTGGCTCAATATGTATTAAAACTGTTAGCTTCACGAAAAGGGCATATAAAAATAAATGACAAAGCCTGACAATTTTGATGGCAGATTGTTTATGATATTTGTCTAGTTTATCCCGTCACAAAATGACCAAAAAATCGAATAGTGTTATTAAATTCGCTTACTTCACATGACCAATGGACCACCAGTAGAGCTAGTGAAAGTGTCGCAAGAGGAGTGGCCAAAAAGAAATGATCAGTAAACAAAATTGTGTTTCAATAGTTCAAAAGTCCAAAGCGCCGGTCACAATGATTTCCAGAAAGCATGAGGCAGAATGCGCAGAAAGCGTCAAGTAAGGACAGTCTAGCTACTGTTTCATTTCTGTTGGGTCCTCAGGGTCCTCACGACCCAAATAGGAGGGGAATTAGCACCACTAACTGAATCCACAGACCATATAATGACTAGACCTCGCATAGCCGAGGAAAAATGCGAACACTTGCCTTCTTCAGCTGGTACATAAATTTTGGTGTACAGTGACTCATGCTTTTTCATCGGCAAGCGTGGCCGGATTCTGAGTGAGTTTGTCACTGATGCCGTTCTTTGAAGACCCACCGATTGTAGGTCGTTCCCACTGATCAGGCAGTCACCCTCCTCTTTTTTGGTGTTCAGAGTTGTTGACTTAAAATCCATTTTCCTCTGCACTGAGATGAGGTCGGGGCCAATGCGACATCTAGTCGCTGTATGAACTGTGACTGAATCATTCTACATACTAGAGAGGTTGTTGTTACTTTTTAATTCAGCGCTTTGGGTCCGGCATGGCTCGGCCAGAGGGGCACGTGGCAGCAGCCCCGTAAACCCGCTTTTTTCAACTGATAGGTCCTCTGGATTCCTTAAAGGATAATTTTCTTTAGGCCAGGATAAATTGGATTGGTATAATCTAGCCCGAACTGATTCCAAATTCGATTTGACGGCAACTGTTATTCACGTAGAAAAAGCACCTAATTCGAGTGTCTGACAAAGAGCCAACACATTGGACATTTGTTTTCGGCTAACCACATTATGTATGATGTACATTAATTCTATTCAAATACCATTTTCCATATTGCCAGCACAACTCGTGATTGTTTTAAGTTATTCGGAGAAAAATGTTACTTGTAATTTTATTGTACGACAACTGAACGAATTTCCTTGGTAGAAGCCTAAAATCGGCGTGTTCTGCAATGACAAATCCCGGACATCATTGGCGATGCCAATCTTAATTTTACATTTGAAAACAAGCACTCGTATCTCACAAACAAAAATGGCTATCCAATCAATAGGAAAAACAAGGAGAGCTTGTTCTTATGAGTCATAAGAGCGGGACAATAGATTCTCCATGTTTTTTTCTTAGGCGATAGAGGGACGAGGAAATGTTAAAGAAATTATCTCTTCGTTAGAAAGCTTTGTAGACACATTCATGAACAAGTGTGAACTTTCTGTAATTATATCCAAGGTAATTAACGGATGTAGTTACATTTACATCTTAGATGTTTTAGAAATATTCTTTTACAACTTGTAAGATGTCCTTATGTAGGGGGACGGTGCGGATACAAAATGTCTGAGCCAACTCCATCCATCCACACTTGGCTGCCCTCACCTGAAAACTTACTCAGGACTAAAATCTGTGGACCATTTTTGCTGTGTACAACCTTTTCTCAACGTTGACCTACTTGGTGGAGAAAACGTCGTCATCACGAACTGTAGTTGAACATAAAGAAGTTGTTGGCCTTATTATTCGTTAAAAAAAGCAGAGCAAATATTAATATTTAATGAGTGTTTCTTTTTATTTCCGGCATTATCAAACTTAGTTCTTTTTTCAATTGCGAATAAAAAAGAGGCGGGTTGTTTCATCATTCCAAGTATCACTGAATAATAATTCAATGATACTAAACAAGGCAACATGTCATAATCAAAACACTCGATCATGAGACGAAAAAGAAAACCAGGATGGTTGGGATTTTAACAAAAACCCTCATTCATACCAAATACACATCATGCTGGCTGACCAATGGAGCTAACGGCACAATTTGATGACTTAATCAATAAAATGGAGAAACAAAAAGATGATGTCATCAACAAATATCACAATTGCGAAACCAGAAGTTTCGGTTAGAGGGCGGGGCGGGGTGGGGCGGTGTGGGGAGGGAAGGAAAGGACAAAGGTGGCTAAAAGGCAACCCATGCGGAGGCTTGGGATGGTGTGAGGAAGTAGATCAAACCATCGATTTGTTCCACTTCCACATTTTTTGATCATCCTTGGCGTCCGGTTTGGTTTTGAGATAAAGATGCAGATCGCCTCATCCGATTGCTTCAGGATATACTACTTTACAGTTCATCCCTAGGCTCTGTGTCGATTTCGGCGTTCTCCTCTTCCTCCTCATCCTCGTCTTCGTCTTCCTCTTCATCCTCGTCGTCCTCATCTTCAACGGGCTCGTCTTCTGGAATCTCTTCCTCTTCTTCGACCTGTTCGTCCTTGTCGATACCCAAAGTGTCTCTCATCATGTTTTCGATGTGGGTGGCGAAATCAACCGTGTCTTTGAGCATGTAACCGGATCGGAGGGTGGCGGTGTTGAACATCATCAGAGCCATGTCCTTGGCCACTTGGTCGTCAGGATTGTCTTCGACACGTCGGAGGAGCTCCTTGATCAATGGGTGACGGGGATTGATTTCCAAAGCCTTCTTTTGGTTGAGGTAGTAGTCTCGCTGCATATCGTTGGTCTTGGAATGGGTTTGCGAGGAGATGATTCGTTGCATGTTGGCGGTCCAGCCAAATCGGGAGGTGATCAATGCACAAGGAGACTTGTCCAAGCGCTCGGAAGCCTCAGCTCGAAGGATGTGGTCCTTGAGGGCATCTTCTTGAAGCCACTTGGTCAAGGGCTCCAATTTGTCCTTAAGCTCTTGCTTGCGTTGCTTGGCAGCCTCAGTCTCGCCATCCAAGCTAAATCCTTCCTTGGCCACGTTCTGGAACTTCTTACCCTCGAATTCGGGCAAAGCAGAGATGGCGTACTCGTCCACGGCCTCAGTTAGGTAAAGCACTTCATATCCCTTTTTCAAGAGACGCTCTACGAAGGGAGAGGCCTCAACCTCGGCCTTGGAAGAACCAGCCATGTAGAAGATCTGCTCTTGCTTGTCCTTCATGCGCTCTACGTACTCGGCCAAAGAGGCGAGCTTGCCCTCGGAGGACGGGAATCGAAGCAACTTGGCCAAACGGGATCGGTTGGCGGCATCTTCAATGACACCCAACTTGATGTTGGTGGAGAACTCTTGCCAAAACAAAGGGTACTTCTCGGCGTCAATCTTCTTGATCATGTCCAAAGTCTTACGAACCAACTTCTTCTTGATCACCTTCAGGAGCTTGTGCTGCTGAAGAGTTTCTCGCGAAACATTCAAAGGCAAATCATCCGAGTCGACCACGCCTCGGACAAACGACAAGTAGCTGGGCATCATGTCCTTGAAGTCGTCGGTGATGAAGACTCGTCGAACGTACAGCTTGATGTTCTCAGTGGTGGCACCATACTTGTTGAAGGTCTCGGAAGGCTGGTTGACGGGGACAAAGAGCAGAGACTTGAAAGTGACCTCACCCTCAGCCACGAAATGCGTGTAAGTCAAGGGACCATTGGTGTCCTTGGTGATGGACTTGTAGAACTCGCTGTACTCGGGGATCTCAATGTCGTTGGGCTTACGGGTCCAGATGGGCCTGGAATTGTTGATCAGTTCCCAGTCCCATGTGGTCTTCTCTACCTTCTTGGTCTTTGGCTTGTCTTCCTCCTCTTTTTCTTCTTCAACTGCGGCATCTTCATCCTCATCGGTCTTCTCCTCAGGCTTCTCAGCGGGCTCTTCGTCATCATCTAGGGGCTCCTCAACGGTCTTGGTGGAGCTAGCCCACATGTGAATGTTGAAGTTGATGAATTGCGAGTATTTCTTGATCAGATCCTTGACAGTATCTTGCTCCAAGTAGTCATAAGCCTCCTCCTTAAGGAAGAGCGAGATTTGGGTTCCTCGTTCCAGAGTATCACCACGGGGATCCTCCACCACCGAGTAGCTATTGGCATCCGATTCCCAGATGTATTGCTTGTCGTCATTATGCTTGGAAGTGACGATGACCTTATCAGCTACCAAGAACGAGGAGTAGAATCCCACACCGAATTGGCCAATCAAGTCGGTCATCTCTTGACTATTGGACGCATCCTGGAGCTTGCTCAAGAAATCGGCCGTGCCGGATTTAGCAATTGTTCCCAGATTGGCGATCAAGTCCGCCTTGGTCATACCAATACCCGTATCCGTGATGGTGAGCACATGATTCTCCTTGTCGGCCTTGATCTTGATGTTCAAATCTTCATTGCCTCTAAGCACGCTCTTGTCGGTGAGTGAGAGTAATCGGATCTTGTCCAAGGCATCGGAGGCGTTCGAGATCAACTCTCTCAAGAAGATCTCCTTATTGCGGTACAACGAGTTGATGATCAGCTTCATCATCCGATTGACCTCAGCTTGAAAGTGGTGCTTTTCCGATTTCTCCCTCAATTCCTTCATCTCTTTAACCGAAAGCCCATCCAACTTGATAGCCTCTTCCTCTCGGTTGACCACCTCGGAGTCGGTCTTGGATCCATCCCGCGATGAGCCCAAATCCTCCACCACGGTCTCGGTTTTCAATTCGTCGTCTTGGTTTTCCTCAGCCCGCACCGAAGAGATCGGGACCAAAGAGAGGCAAACCAGCAGGACCACGAGTCCCCAAGTTTGATTTTTCCACATGGTCAGGGCCTTTGTTCACCGTGGACAATCTCTAATATCTGGATGTGAACTTGTGAAGACTCCAAGAGCTCCCAATGGACAGATTGTGGATGACGTTCCTCTACCGGTCTTAACACTTCGACCTCCGGTGTGTGTGTGTGTACAGTGAGTGAGTGCGGTCTCGATGCCAGTAGTGCAGTAGTGAGTGCTATAGTGATACTTGTGATGCTCCGTGAACCTCATGCCAGCTGGACCAATCAGCTTAGGGCACACCGTGACACTCGGACCAATCACGTCCGAGAGAGTGGCACTCAAAGGCCGAAAGAAAAGCGCCATGTACAACAATCAATGACGACACACTAGAGAGAGAGAGGCTAACCCTGGACTACTTGTAGCAGAAGGAGGATCAAGGGGGCTACTAGAAGCTAGGTGGGAGGTTTGTTCTCCTGGACGCGTTGGGAAGGATCGGCAGCATGGAGGGTTTTCAAATCGCTAGGAGACCAAATTGGTTCGTTCGACTCATGATATAGGATATAGGATATAGGGACTTATTGATGTTAATAGGGTAGGTGGAGGAATTTTATCATTGGGAATATTGTTCTATTCAGGAGTAGTTTCATGGGGAAGGACTGGGAAACTTATGTGATGGGAACGCTTGAGGGGGGACATGTTGAAAGCACTGGACTGATGTCAAATGTATAGAAGCATTTATTGGAAGTAAAGTAACCAGGTGATATAATTATGCGTTTTGATGGGGTAAATGATTGAACGTTATGGTGTTGTGTTTGCCAGATATGAAATAGAGGAAATATACACTCTAGTACATCATTGACAGATCACACAAACAATTGACTTTATTTTCCTTAGGAGGAGTAGTTTTTGTTGAACACTTGTTTCAAGAAATGTCGTTAAATAATAAAGGTTTATTGGTTTAACAATCATGCTCGTTTTGTTTATCAAACTACTTCTCAGTCATGAAAGGTCTTATTGACTTTTGTAATGATTTAGTTTCATTTCAGTCTTTTAATCCTTCACCTTTATTTTGATGACTATATTGTGCACTTGTATTTACATTTTGTGGGTTATGGAAGATTAGCAAACAATTTTTTTTTTTGCCCATTGTTACGCTACTGCTAAGTGAGTTCTACTCAAAATATCTAGTGGTGTAAGGAGAGAAGTTGAAACTCTTTTTACGAGGTATTTTCAATATTAAAAGCTAGCAATTGATCAGCCTATATCAGTTAGTTCCGTTTTTTACTAAAATACAGTCAAATGGAAAAAGCATTTCTCTTTTATATTTAACCCTGTTCCCCATTATTATGATTTGTATAATACCTTGTATAATGCCAACAATTCTGATCTGGTGGGGGCTTCACCCTTTGCACCCCCTTTAATACATGTGCGAATTGAAAAGATTAAAAGAGCAATATTATGAAGTCCTCTTTCTATAAAAGTTGTGCAACTCCAGAATGATCCGTCACCAAACCTCAGAGAAAACGTACACTAAAACCAGGTTAGAGACAGGGAAAAGTGCCCACCGGAAAAAAAATCCACATGGCGATTGGTGGCTTGGCTGGAAGGGCAACCCTGTTAATGCTGTGCTTATTTGACAACAAATGGAGAAAGGCAAAGTGGGAAATTCAATTTGTGCGGGCGTTGTCCCTTTTAAGGTCTAAGTTTTGGATGTTCAAGTCAAAAGTATTGCTGCGACTTGTCATTTAAATAGCATAATATAGTGAATCAATCATATTTCGAAACCTATTTGCATCATACCCTGGGCTAGAGCAAAATTCCATCTTGGCAGTACATAGATCTCAAGCCAATGTCCGCAAAGTTCTTATTTATTATTAATTGACCACCAAAAGTATTTTAGAATAATTCAAATTGCCACCAAGACAGCTTTCATGGGACATGTTAGTTTCTTTGATTGAGATATCATTTGTTAAATGAAAACAAGCTGTTTGAATTCAAAAATCTTCAGGATTTCATCCAATTCTAGCTCCATTAAAAAACTGGTCATAAGCAAAAAAAGACCGGGGAAAATCATAACTTATCTAAGATACTGAGCCGTCATTGGTATTGCTCATAGCTTAAGCTGATGTGTCTTGTTTAGATTTTGTGCGAATGGCAAGGGTTATCGAAATCCTTGAGATCCACCTTATCTTAAAGAACGACTTGATGTCAGATTTGAAGCAATAATCTTAATCCTTTTTGTTTATGTAACTCTTTTTCTGTCCTTAAATGTCAAAAATATATCCCTGAAACAAGCCCTTATCAGCATTTCAGCAATTTTCTGATAAATATGTTTGCTGCAGGTGTACATGAAACATGTAGAAGGTGTTCAGAATAATACATTCTGCAAAACGGGGCTCTTTTTTGGCAAGATAAAACACAAACAATAATTAGAGACCAATGAAGAAACCTAATCGTGCTGTTTTCTACAACGCCACCTAAGATGTTAACAAAGTGAAGTATGTGAAGAAGATGGATCCACAAGAAACTATCGAATAATATCTTTGAAGTGTTTCGTCAAAGCAAACATCCTTTTATTTCTTCAAAATTCTATTCATTTTTAGGAATTGCTTACATGTGAGTATTCAGCCTTGAAAATTATAGTACAACTATCTTGTCATTTAAGAAAAGAAAATAATGAATAAAGAGAGAGAGAAATACGTTTAATTATAGAATGTAACAATATTGATGTCTGGACGATCCTTTCAGTGCAAGGTTTCTTGTTTCAATGCTGGGATTTCATTCCTAGTAGTTGTAGCTCAGTACTATATTGCTATTAGATAACTTTCAGCTATGCTGTCAAGACTTTCACAAATGTTTTTTTGATGTTTACAAATCCAAAGGAGCAACATTTGCTTTGATGAAAATTGGTTGCCGCTCATGAATGTTTACTATATCACTTAAAACACACATAATGGCACATCAGACAAAAAGTGCAGAATATCAATATCATTAAATGTGATAGTAGCACTTCTAATAGAAATTTGAAGAGCATGTATAAAGCAACTAGGTAGCTACTTTTCCATTGAAAGTCGAATATTCCAGTTTTTATCAAATTTAACCGCTGAATGCCCTAATGGTATCGTGGCGATAATTCGCTAATAAATGAAATATATTTTCGATCTCACATACTCATTTAATGAAACCGCCTTCAAATATCATATCATTGTCTGTTTTAAAAGAAATGTAACATTTATTTAGCCGTCAGCTTTTCCTGTTTAAGATATGATCAGGAACTCCAACTTCGTACGTTTATTGAGCACAAATATTTTATACATTGATTCCAATCTATGCATTTACAATGTGCTTTAACTGCCTAAAGATATTAATTTGAGTTATGATAGTTCACACACCGCATCAAAATGATTCATCCGAGTTTCAGAATTTAAATAGTAAGCAACCCCTCCTAATCACTTTTTTTTCTCCCAAAGAAAACCATCTTTCGCCGTCTTGTGGCGCTCCCTAACGGCATAGTGATTCAACAGCCAAGTGAACGTGGATAAATTTTGACAACACACGGTTGTTCCAGCTGCTACTGAGTAGCGTGCTTTCCTGGGATTTAGCCTGGAACTTCCGAGCAAGTCCATTGTTGTCAAATTCTCATCAGTATATCCTCAACAAGTGGAACAACATAGCATTTCAAGGAAAGAAGCAACCCGTGAGCAATGACAAGTGTAGGTATTCAAATTGTGGATTGTTCCACTCACACATGCGAGGAGGTTCACTGACCCAACGGCCCTTGTCTCAACCCACCTCATTCAAATTCCGAGTCTAAAGACCAGGGCAAACTGTAGTCACTGATGGTTAGTAAAGAATTAAGGCCAGAATAGATCCTCCCCCCCCCCNCCCCCGCATCCAAGATGCAAATGACTGATTTGAATATATGTTCCTCAAGATTGGCAATTCATGTAAGTGTGTATTGATCTCTTTCATTTAGAATCCCGGTTTTTAGATCAAAAGGCCAGCATCATGCCAGTTTCACTCCGAGGTCGCAAAGTGGAGGACGAAGGCGTTGTACCACTCATTAATGAGAATGATTCACGGCATCAAAGTCCGGACAAAATGGGACAGTCGGAGTACCAAGAAAAAAAGGGCATCAAGGGCGACGAGTTGAATGTGGCCGTTCTTCTGTTCTTGTACGTTTTGCAAGGGATTCCTTTGGGACTGGCTGCGGCCATTCCCCTGTTGTTGACCAATCGTCATGTCAGCTACAAAGATCAAGCTCAATTCAGTTTCGCATATTGGCCCTTCTCCATCAAGCTCTTGTGGGCTCCCATAGTGGATTCGTGCTTCATTTCCAGCTTTGGGCGTCGCAAAACATGGCTAGTTCCCGTCCAGTATCTGATTGGGATCACTATGCTTTTATTGTCGGCCAATGTAGACTTCTACCTTGGGGAACACGATCAGAGCCCAAATATCGTTGCTCTGACGGGCATGTTCTTCTTTCTAAACTTTCTGGCGGCCACGCAAGATATCGCCGTGGATGGTTGGGCCTTGACCATGTTGCAGCGACATAATGTGGGTTACGCCTCCACGTGCAACTCTGTGGGACAGACAGCGGGTTACTTCTTGGGTTACGTCTTCTATATTGGTCTAGAGAGCTATGGATTGGTCACATTGTCCGGATTCTTGTTCTTTTGGGGCATTGTGTTCCTATGTGCCACTACGTTGGTGGCCATTTTCAAGCACGAGGTGACGGACAAAACCAAATTGACTTCCGCCGAGGAGAATCACCCGGATTTGGGCGTGGTGGAGACGTACACGCTTTTGTGGAAAATCATAAAGCTCCCTCTGATGCCCTTCATGATATTGGTGCTTTTAACGAGTAAAATGGGTTTCTCGGCCGCTGACTCTGTAACGAGCCTAAAGTTAATCGAACAAGGAGTGCCCAAAGACAAATTGGCCATGTTGGCCGTGCCCATGATCCCGCTTCAAATACTACTTCCATTGGTTATCAGCCGATATACTGTCGGCTCCAAGCCCATGAATGTGTACCTGATGGCAATCGTACCAAGATTAATTTTGGGCCTGATTTTCGCCGGACTGGTTTACGTTACACCCATGTTCATGCTAGGCAATGGACAGTTCCCCTTGTATTACTACGGCATGATCGTATGCATCTACTCCGTGCACCAAATATTTGCCAATTGCATGTTTGTCAGCATCATGGCCTTCTTCGCCCGCGTAAGTGACCCGGCCGTGGGTGGAACCTACATGACCATGTTGAACACGCTCACCAATTTGGGCGGCAATTGGCCTGCCACATTGGCGCTTTGGGCGGTGGATAGCATCACGGTCAAGGAGTGTCAAGGCGGAGACCGCGAAAAGATTGCCCCATCCAATGTATGCGACGGTGCGGTTCAAACCGACTTATGCGAAGATTTCGGTGGGACTTGCGTGGTCTTGACTGAAGGCTACTACATTGAAAGTGTGGCATGCTTCTTCTTAGGTTTATTGTGGTTGTTGTGGGGTTGGAGGACCATCAAGTGGTTACAGGACGCAAACTTGGATGAATGGAGAGTGGTTGAGACCAAAAAGCAGAAAGTCTGACGCAAGGTTGAAGGTGTTTCTTATCATCCCTTGGCTGTCCATGACGCAGACGACGAAATTGAAAACGAAACAGAAACTGAGCAGGACGTACCTTGTTGACTTATGTTGTGATGCCACCAAGTTCGTTATTATGGCATTTAAACAGACTTTGGTTCATCCACGATTCCTGAAAGTAGGTCCAATGTTTGAATGTGAACCATCATGCTTTACTGAAATGAACGTTACTTTAAGGCTAGCAATATTGACTTGAGTTGTTTTAGTGATAGTTTAGGATCAAAGGGGCTTCAAGGGGGTCCAAATATTAATCGATCGACCAAAATTGATCTTAAAAAATTAGATTGCGGTCTTTTAGTTTGCTTCATGAAAGAATAATGATTCAGACGGGAAAGGAAATTTACTCTCAGCCCCGGAATACGCTCTTTTTTAGGTTGATTGTGAAACATGAGCAATTGCTAACATTATTTGACGACCAAAGCTTCGTGTTCATTTTGAAATTAATGCCATTTTGAATTTCTTTGTTTTTGAGGATGATGATGTAATCATCGATTGACCTTTTTCAACCGTTGCCCCAGGGGAAACATGATTCTTTTTCTTTCGGTTTAAGGCTGGTTTTTCATGAAATGGAAGTAAATAAACCAAGAGGATTTGACTAGATATACTTGTAGGCAGAGCTTTAGATTCAAAATGAATTGATTGCAAATGTGATGGATGCGTTAAGAGTTGCCCGCTGAATACTGACATTCAAGTTACTACAGTTGAAGCTGTTCTATCCATGAATTCACCCACAGTGCGATATTAGGCCCATAGGTGTTTAAAGGTGCTCTAGGAGTTCATTTTTGTTTTAGAAAACTTTCATATGACTAATGTTACACGTGACTAATCTTGATTTGGATTGATTACGATCAGAAATAACTTATTTTGCTACTAAGTAATTTGACCATAACAACTTGTGACGTACGATGCCATGAGACTAAATGAGATGATTTCTGCATCAATTTATCACCATTAAATGAATGTTTCATTTGGCACTTTTTTACATGGCTTATTGGAAATGATTATTGATATTGGCTTTTCTTGTACTACCACGGACGCGCATTTCAACATAACTCCAAACGTTTTAAATAAGGGTCCTCTGGACGCACTCCAGGAAACAGGAAAATCGATGACTTTTCAACAATACTTCTTGATTCATTCGATGCCGTGAAAATGAATTCTAGATAATACAACAATTGAAAACACAACCCATAGGCCTTTTCATAAACTCAACGACTGTCTGTTTGACATTTCATCTTATCATTCATTCTTCCAGTAACTTGTACATGAATTGAAGAAAACGGAAATATCCCACCTTTCTTCACTTCAATATTTATGCAGTTTATTGATCGCTCATAAGTGACAGATCCGTGCCAAAGTTTATGTTCCGCATGTTTTTCCTTGTTGCCCAGTCCGTTATGCGTTGAAACATTGGACACTCTTAAACACGGTGAAGAATGGCATGAATGAGAGTTCCATTGATAAACACCAAAACATACTGTTTGAGTCCCTCCAACAATAAAATCATACGCCAACGATGGAGCATTGTTGGGATTGTTACGTTTCACGTACGTCAAAGTTATCTAATCTTCGAATTGGGTTGATGAGACACACAGCGAAGCCTTTAGGCATGAGGAGGTACCATAATTGTCGGCAGTGGTAATCTGAAACTTTGTTCATCGCTTCTCTCATGCCCCCGTTAGCTACCAGGTCCATCTTGGAAACTTCAGTTAGTGTGTACGCGAAGAGTACTATGAAGTTCTTTAACAAACATCCGCGTTGGATCTTTCATTCCTGAACCAAAGTGTACATTGTACATCATGGCCAATATTGGCTTGCAGTCTTCATGACAAGTGGAATTGATCAACGTTTGGTGCGATCGAGGTGTGCTTGCTTATGAGAGTGAGTGTACTACAAAGGTTTCGAACCCACAGCTTACGTACATAATGATCGTCCATGAAGAGATCGAGTAAGGGTGAATGTGAATTCTTGAGTGGAGCACTTACCTTCTTGGGGAGGCCTACTGTACGATCCGCTACAAACAGTAGTCTCTCAACGGATTGTAACTCGGAAGGACGTGACTCCAAAAGCTCTGACGAGGAGGGAGAGAGTAGATTCTCGGGGCCTAAGTTTACTTGAATGACTCAAACATTGCGGAATTTTTCTGGCCTCTTTGCGTGAATGCTGGGTGTCCAGTTGTGTGATATTTGAAATCATGCCTACGGTGTCATTGAAACAACAAGGGACCGCTATGCCATCGATATCCGATTGCTTGGAAAAGAAATCCAGAAATCACAAAGAAGAGAATGGCCATCCTCTAAAGGCTCTCTCGAGCAAAGAGAAAGCCAAGGTGTCAATAAAATCAGCTTCGAAGACGGTCCAAAGAGGATGTCATTGGTTTTGGAAAGACATGAAGAAACGTCACCTTCTGTGGGTCAAAGTGATCTTCTTGTTCCAGTCCGCCAGTCTAGTGGCTCTCTATCCATATTTGACCATTCATATGCGGTCTTTGGGCTTTGCCATCGAAGATACGGCCATCGTGAATAGCGCTGTTCCTCTGGCAGACGTTTTTGGGCCACCCATTGCTGGATTTCTGGCCGACAAGATTGGCAATTTCAGGATGTTTATGGCCGTGGTCACATTTTTGAATGGTGCAGCCAGTTTACTACTCCTGGTCATTCCTGCTGTGAAGACCGATTTGGAAATGTGCTGCCAAGGCAGGCTCAACGAAACTGCGACCACCAATTTGGAATGTGTTCCTAGGGATTGGTCTGAGCCACCTTGGACCATCCTAACCACAGACGACATCAATGTTTCCTCAATGGGTACTCTAGCAGTTCACTCTCGAGATTTTAGATGCAATGATCCACAAGGCGCTCTGTCTACCTTCAAAGCCCATTTAGTACATCTGTCTGTAAATCAGACCCGATTCCATGAATGTGCCCAGAGTGATCACATGACTTCCTGTCGAGTGTCCGTGAATAAAAACTGGCAAGACTGGTCCACCTCATTTGCATCCTATTTGGGGGTTAGGGTCTTGTTGGACATTCTAAGAGCCTCATCTCTCATGCTTTTCGAAGGGGCCGTGGTGGTGATCATCAAAGAGCATGGCGGGGATTACGGACTTCAGAAACTTTTTGGAACAGCCGGCGCAGTCATATTCAGCCCATTGGCCGGCAAGATCATCGATTGGTCGTCATATCGTAGTGGTCGAGAGGATTACTCGGCGGTTTTTATCCTCTATTTCATAATTAGAGCCATCACATCCCTTCTGATCCTAAAGCTCAGCCTTGGCTTCAAGCCACCTGCCAAGAAAGTGTTCAAGAACTTAACGAAAGTTCTTTGCAAACCAAATGTCCTGGCTTACCTCGTATCATTCCTCACCGCCGGTTTACTCTGGGGGTTCTTGGAAACATTTCTCTTCTGGTTCATGGAGGACCTCGGAGCCACAAAGTTCCTTATGGGCCTCTCATTGGCAGTGGGCACATTGGCTGGAGTGCCAGTGACCATTTTCTCACGTGTGATCATCTCCAAACTTGGTCACCACTTTGTCATTTTGACCACCTTGGTCATTTACTCATGCCGAATGCTGGGATACTCCTTCATTCAGGAGCCGAAGATGGTCTTTGTTTTGGAGTTCCTGAAACCATTATGCACCACACTCCTCATCATTTCAGCCATGACCTTCGTTAAAGATGTCTCGACCCTCACAACCGTAGCCACTATGGAAGGCATTTTTGGTTCCCTTTACTTTGGGGTCGGCCGAGGTCTAGGGGGGTTGATAGGGGCCTACTCCTGGGAACTGATTGGGCCTCGTCTGACCTTTCAATTGCTATCGACCCTCGCTATGGGCTCGGGGGTTTTCTACTCTATTATTATGTTGGCTCATCGAAAGTTGAGAAGCAACAAATACAAGCTACCTCATAGTCAATCTACAAATGATGTGCATCCACCGGTTGGACCGACTGTTCACTCGAAAGTGAATGATTAAAACAAGGTGCAAAACGAAGGCTCTCTCTCCTAATGCAACTTGGTCTGGTTCTCCAGTCTCGACTCAGTGCCTCTAAATGCCAAATACCCTTGTTCTTCAATCAAATTTGAACCAACTGGTCCGCCTCTTCTTTGTGGAACAAGAACTGAAAGTTTTGCTCCAATGATCCACACCCAAGAAAATCTAGTTCAGGAAGCCAGAAAATGCATCCAAACCAGACAGAAACAAGTGGGGAAAAAATTGCACACCCGTGCGGTCGTTTCGGCAAACAACTTTAACATTTTGTGCATCACCAACTTAGGAGGGAGGAATAACCCCGCCCGAGGAATGACGGATGAAGGAAATCCGTTAACGAACTAAGGGAGGCGTGGTGTCCTAGTTTTACCTGTAGACACGACATGAAAAGGCTTATGTGGAACAGAAGAATGGCTCATTTACGTTTTAGCTGTTTTGTGTTTACGCCATCCTAAAGAATGGCAAACTACTCTTCGTGTATACCAAGTACCATCATAAATTCCGAGTATCTTGATTCATTCTTTCCCTCCCTTCGGGATAACAACGGCGGATCAAGAATCTTGTCAACAACTATTATCACGAAAAACATTGAGGAACATGTGCGCAAATGCTTAAGAGTCAACGACCTCGAGGGCTTTTTCCTTTCCAGTCTTAGGCCTTTTTAGCTTCACCAAATCATGCTCGAGTTCCTTGATGTGTACAGTTTTTTTCTTGCCTTAGGGGTATCCTTTGTTCTTCTCGTTCATTGGTGAATGAACTCTGCCCATGCATTATTTACTGGCTCACTAAGAAGTAAATGGACCCGTTTTTGATGGAATCAAAAGGCCCAAGACTCTGATGTTGCCAGTTATGATGCTTACCAAACCAAGTAAAAAGCCCCTCGAGGCTTCGACCTACTCACATCCTTTTTGTTCAGAAAAGTTCTTCAACGTTATTTAGTCTTTTTGTTTGTAAGTAAAAAGTTCCTCGTCATAAAAAGCTTACGCTTAGAACTCAGAATTTGTCAGATTTTTGGAAAGAGTCCAAAGCGGTTCGTTACAGAGAATAGAAGCGAAGGTTCGGGATTAAATCTAAGGTTTGGGAGTCCCATAATTCACCTCAGTGTCTTTGCAGATAATGTTGCCCTTCTGTTGTTTGAAACGTTTGTATTCATTTTGAGCTCAATTGAATGTATTTGAGAAAATAATACATTCCCTCAGATTAGTATTATATTATCTCTCAAGACAAAAAGTTAGAGAACCATGTCATTGACGAAAAACAAAATGACACAACATTTTGTTGCTTTAACAACGCATAACTCTTGATTGAATGTTTTGATCACTCAGGAAATTAATACCTATTTCCTTCTCAACACAAAGAATAGTGTGCATACAGTTATCGGTAGTGCTGTCTCAGGAGCCAGGGAAAAGGCCAGGGAGTTTTTTTTTTTACTAAGCAAGTCTGGTCTCGAGACGTCCAAGGCAGAGTGTGCTCACGGCAAAAAAAATATCTTTCTCTCTTTATCTTCCTCTTTATTTCTTCTTGTTCCGAAGCCATTGCACCCAGTACATTATCAGGCGAGATCACGTGCAAATGCAAGTTCGTTCGTATATCATACTAACACCAGTCTCCAATGCGCTTCAAAGTTCCCATAAGCTGAAAGGGACAAGAAAAACACGGTCCAGACATACGCAAAGCTCCTTTCGGTGATGGGCTCTATGTGTGTATCTCTCGCTCTCTGTGTCCCTCCTTGGTCCTTTAGCTAGATCCTCAATCTTCCACCCTACATCCTAATACTTTACAGACTAGACAGGATCGTCTCTGCTTAGCCCAAGGATCTTTTCACCTTCAAGCGAGTAAGGAGGTTACCTTGTCTAGTTCCTTCCTCCCCTATTTGGAACACTGGTGTGCAACGATTTTCGGTAAAGCTAGATCCGAACTTGAAAAGGCATGTTGCGGGAAATGGCAAAATTGCCGCTTCAGAATGTCCTTCAAGCAAGATGTTTTTGAGGCAAAAAAATGAACATTATTTGATGCTTAGTGGTTCTATCTTCGGTTTTATCTGCGGCGAGTGAGCGAGCGAGAGAGAGAGAGAGAGAGCACGCGACAGCTGTCTTTCCCATATCTTGTTTGGTTCCACGAGAATGAATGTGGAACAAGACAGGTTCTGAAGCAACCCAGACGTCTGGAATGGACCCTCTCTTTCTAAACTCCTAGAACGGAGCACTTGATTACACCTAAGGACCACGATACCAAGGTCTTATTCATCGAACTAGCCAAACAGCCCCTCTTGTCCCCCTTTTTCTTTAGATCTCTTAATTAGATACATGAAGCATGCTATTACTGTGGGAATTCATTTCAACCTATGAAGATTAGCTTTACTAGTTAAAGGACCCGTTTACGGTGTTCCAGCATTCCGGCAATGGAGGGTGGCATGTATTCCTTACTCATTCACTAGATGAAGGGGGGCGCCAATCTGTCTGGTTTTTGTTTACTTGTTTTTGGTCAAAATCTACTCGAGTTCCATTCGTTCCTTGTGTGCTAGAATGAGTTTAAACTTAGGAAACATTTTGATCAGTGTCTTTGTGCACCTCTTCTCTTTGGCTAAGGAGCATTTTGGATCGCCGTTCCAAATGACTAATTACAGCTACATACAACAAGAAATGATATAGGAAAAAAATGGCCTCATTAATTCAAAAGTAACTTGCCTCAGCTGTCACTAGTTTTTAATTAAGTTTCAATCATCAATCACCGTGGCAATTTCTTATTACATGATGGAGTTGTTAACAGATATAAAGCTCTTACCTATGTAAGATGGATACCTTATCACTACAAACCCACCTAATGAGCGACCAATTTTGTGACTTCGACCGCAACGTGTTCGAGTATTCTCAAAACCTCGAACTCTTTTGAGGGTTCATCAAACAAATATCGATTCCGAAAATATGATGCTCTTTCTTTACCATGCTGTCATTTGTTGGCATGAGGATAGTTTGAGCACTAACAGTCTTGTCTGTTCTTCATTCTATCCATTTCAGATATATGAAGCAAAGTAAAAAGCTGTCTGGGTAGGAGAAAAATCGAGTTGTTGCTCGCTTGTTCCAGATCCCCAAATTGAGGAACGCCACCAACAGCGAAGGCTATATAATCTTGCATTAATATTTTACCCAACTTTTTTTTATCGGCTTTTTTCCCTTCATGGACGGCTAGACGTCGAAGAAAAAGGTGGAAATCTATCGTACTCAAGTAAAAACTTGCTTGGCTCAGACATTTAGAGAGAAAGAAATGAGGGAACAAGAACATGCTCTTCAGACAGGCGATGAGCAATCATGTTCCACTAAATTTCCACAAAAGGCTTTCCAATATTCAACGTTCTCGAAGTACAACAGCAAATAGTTTTGCTCCGGGGTTTGGCCGGATAAAATTCGGAAATTACCTTATCACGAGAAAGCGAGCAAAAGAAGCGAGTAAATGAAAATGAATGTTATTTGGTATGATCATAAGCCCAAGAAGATGAGCCCATAAATTTTACTACAGGCGGAAGAAAGACGATAGGGAGGGGGAGGGGGGCGAGATCGATTTGGAACTCAGAAAGGGAAAGTCTGCTCTTGTCTCTAGGAACCACTCTTCCACCTAGAATTTCCACCCTTATTTTTGAGAAAGTAAGAGTTGAGAGAGAGAAAGAGGGTGGAGGGGCGAGGGAGAAAGAATTTCCTAGTGTTCCATGCTCCACAATTGGTCGTAGGGTTCTTACTCATTTCACAATCACACACCTCCATTAGAGGCCGATCTTTGAACTCAAGATTGATCAATTGTTTTTTATTCAGTTGTCAAGCATTCATCATTGCTCCAACTTATCCTGAGGTTGGTCATCTGTCAATTGCGGTCAATTTGTTCCAGGAAATGTGTTCCTTCAAATGTATGTGCATGAAGATAAAACTGAATAATTTGACAAGAGATATTTGTTTTGGAGGATCTGGTCTCGTTTCAACTCAAAGCCAATCTCTTGAAAGTGCTAACGGGCTTTGTTTTGAAAGAATGGATACAATGCACAAATGTTTTTATTTGGAATTTAGGCCAGAAAACAAAGCAAGGAACGAACACACAAGCTTAACGCACATTTATGGATGGCTCCACGCCTTCGACTTCAGGAACGTTCTCTCCTAGACCTTGGACCAATGTGCAATAGGGGTGTGTGTTCCTATCAGTCGTGCTCGCTTTTACACCCCTTCGACCCCTTTCATTCATCAAAGAAGCCAAAAGAAGCTTTCCAGTTTGCCCTTTCTTTTCGATCCTGAACTTCTGTACGTAGAAGGCCACGTGGCTCTACCGTTTGTGGAGCAGGTTCTCGTGAAGGCATGGAACAATGCATAGTGACTTCTCTGGGATCGCTTTAGAAGCTTCCATGTCACTTTGGAGATGGCACGTAAAGTGTAAAGCTGGGACATGGAATGTGTTTTTTTTTACTTAAGTCATAAACTTAATGGGCACTGACGAGTCGACTAAACGTGGACAAGAAATCGATTGGATTGAACAATCTCTTTGGGGAGAAATGACGCTTAGGAAGCCATAAATGAACCAAATCTGGAAGTTAGGAGCCTTGTCGGTTCTATTTTTGGTCCATGCTTTCCCTTTCTAACCCTGCTTGCACCCTTCCAGTGGATCGAAGACAGCGCTGGGATGGAGTTGAGTGGACCACACAGCCACGCTCTCATTTTCTCCCCTTCCATCTTTTCGACCGAGGTGCACGCGCGTATCGTACGTACTTGAAGCCAACGGAACGTAGTACGAAATTTACTATGTCGGCCAATATCGATTTTCTCCCCTTCAAGAACAGAGAAATGGGGGTTGTGCCAAAAAGCCACCCTTTCACCTTCGACGTTTTCGTTCTGTTTTCCTCATGAAAGAGTCAGGATTGCATGAAAAAAAAAGGATTCGTTAGCTACCCGTTTAAAGTTTTCTCAAGAATTACTCGTACGTTATATCAGTCAAAACTTGTGTCACATGATTTGCATTCACTTTGCATTATTAAAACTCTGTGTCCACATTATTTCTAACAAAAACTGTGAATTTGTTGTGCGATGGAATAGTACCAGGATTTTTACGCAAGTTTTCTTTCTAGATTGCGATAAACATCAGACCTAGTCAGAGGGCTGCCTATGCACTCTTCACTATCAATTGCAAATTTGTCTGAAACAAGTACCACCAAGGCGAATCCTTTTTGGTGAAGGAAATTCGATTATGGCTTCTTTTTGTCTAGCATTTGAATCAATCTCAAGGAACAATTAGTGGTTGTGGCAAGTACATGGATACAAATCTGGAGGTGCATCATGGTTTGCCTGGACGCCCTGCAGGAAATCCCATTCGATATCTTGATGAAAAACGCGGGGATGAAGAAGGTTCTCCACCAATTCCGATACAGAAATAGGGATTAGAGCAAAGAAAAAAAACTGTGTTGTCATGGTGACATAATCAAAGTTCTTACGTGGGGTACTGTTCTCACCTACCTTGGACAGTCATAACCAAATCTCTAGCTCAACCACCAAGAACCCTAGTTGAACATTAAAAGAGACAGATTAGTTTTCCCAATTCTATGGTCGTCCATCAGCACTTCATCCATCAAACCAATGCTAAACCACGAGGAAGAAAGGGAACCTCTCGTTCTGTATGTGATGTGCGTGTATGTCAATGCTTGGTCCTCTTTTTGCAATGGTTTTCCTGGTCAGAAACAGCAGGCTTAAAAACTCGTTCTTAAATCTGCACATCGACCCAACGCTGTCTGGCAACCCTGACGGCGGTAATTCTAGTCGCTCCTCCTCAGACACGACGAACCCACCCTAGTCTGGCATTGATCTTGAAAATTGAAGGGAACAAAGGTAGAGTTCTCTGGAAAGGGAAACAGCAGGAGGAGACGAGAGAGAGAGAGGGGGGGGAGAGAGAGAAGCGGGAACATAAAAACGGGCGCACCTAAGGAGCACACCGCCGCAGAATCGGCTGCTTGGATGCCAGACTGCTCTGCTCCTTGAATGCTTGCTTGGACCGACGCTTTGACGCCGATCAAGCTTCCAACTGCAAGAGGCGTGTCATTCATTTGAAGGGATGTAGATACAGAGAGTTGGCGAGGCTAATTCCGGGACATTTAGCAAAATTCTTTTTCACGCAGTACCCGCAGTACCAAGAATATGGAATGGCATTGATAACTAGCATACTCTTTTCCAAGTACTGGGGATGTCTCAGGGTGGAACATTAAAATTGATCCCGGGGATGACCATGTGCGTGAATGGATGAAAAGTATTGGCTTGGAGATGCGCAATGCGTGTTGCTAAGGCGTCCATCCCTCTTAAGAGTGAGATTTCCGAGGAAGCTCTTCAAGTATGGCGCCGATTCCGACGATCCTCTCCATGCAGTCCCTCGCCTTGTGGGCATTGGGCTACGCCGCAACTGGGGGTTCTAGGCTTCTAGCTCAGCTCCATAATAAAAACACATGCTCTCCTGACTCTTCGTACGGTTCTACAGTTGTACGTTGCCTAGAACTCAGGATAACACTGAGGGAGGACAAGACTCTTCGGACGGAGGATTGAGGGAACCGGGGGGAACCACGCACATTAGATGAAGGGGGACGATTTAAGAAGCACACCAGCCAAAGTTCCTTTTCCTCTGTCCGCGCTAACGGGCGCTAACAGACCCCCAAGCCGGCCCTTGAAAACACTACTACGCCGTAGTAGTCCCTGTGGATATAAGATATTCCATACTAAAGGAGGGAGGGAGGGAACACAACGGACGGACGCAGCATTTTTCAATGCGTAGCAACTTGAGCTAGCGTTGCTGGGCGGGGGGGTGAGGAGTAACTCGCTGAGCGACTTGCTCCACGGTCGCCAGCCGTATGTATGTATATATGAATGCGTGGTGTGCTCTCCGATGGACATGTGCATGTTATTCCGAGCTCCCCCCACAAAACGAAAGAGAGAGAGAGAGACGGATGAGACGATGTTGCCACCAGGGCATACAACACGTTGTAGTAGGTACACTCCCTTCCAGACGAGCGAAGCCTCTTTCATCGTGGAAAATTCCTCTTCTTCTAAGTCGCGCCCGCGGACCCGTGAGCCGCTTTATTCCATGCTTGTTGGGCTGTTATTCTCTCTTTGAGTGCGTCTGTGAGTCTCTCTGTCTCTCTCTCGCTTCTCCGAAGTCCGGACTCACTCACACTCTTTCTCTCTCTCATCGAAATATCTGAGAGAGCTTGATGATTGCAGTTGCCGACAACAGAGGGCAGAGATCGGTGTGGTTGGCGAAATACAGCGGTGACAAGGTTTTTTTCGAACGCAGATCCGAGTTCACGAAGAACGAGAACTCCAAGAGGAACACGATTGGCAAGCACGCCGTCTTGGTGATTTCATTGGGTGCAATACAAGAGACAACAGCTGCTCTCCGAGCAATTTTCCCGTACTAATCTAACAACTACCATAACAACAACTACAACTACAACAACAGCGGCGACTGTTGTTGTGCTGTTCCTCCAGCTGCTCCTCAGTCAAGTCTCAAGTCGCCATCCAAGTGTTGTTCAGAAGCCGGTTGTAGCTCGCTCTTGCAAGTTCATACATATGGAGTTAAGAAAAGCTCTCGGACGTTGTTAGTAGCACCAAACAAATTGCCTTAAGTACTAGTGTCTCAGTATATGTGATTGGCAATATCCGCGAGCCACACTTCCGAATCTTTGGTGTGATTGCGATCAGACTGGTTGGAACAAATTGGTTCCACAACAAGATAGGACATCAACAAAATACAGTGTATTGTTATTATTAGCCAACATATTTAGTGATCTTCATTGCATGGTGCAACATTCCCACATTTCATTATATTTACAATTCAAGGTAAGAGGTAGAAACGTTTTTCCTTTAAATCTACTTTGGACAGACAAACAAGATTGAGGTCTCTTTATTTGATTAAAGAAAAGAAACATTGCCATAGTGAGTGCTGCTCAATACAAATGGATGGCATTGAAAATGGACAAATCAGGTTTGGAGTTCTGGACTCTTAAGAAGCCACAATTTTCCATTTCACTTGCTGAAGCACATTCTGGCCGATCATGGCCACGTACGAGGAATGGATTGCTCTGTAATTTTCTTCATTTTTGAAGAGTGACAAGTGAGTCCTCTGGAATGGTTGTCATGTATAAATTTGACCCCCGAACGAGAGACGAGATTGAGAGGGGGCATTTTGGGGGAGGATTGGTACGTACAGAGAGGCGAATGGCCAGGATCGAGGCTGAATTTGAAGACTACATAGTGGAATGAGTTTTCGAACCCGGGATTGAAATTATCGTGCCATCTCGCGGTTTCGAACCTCTTGATATAGGTGAGGAGAAAATGGGTCCCCCGTATGAATGTCATCTGCGTGTCAGGGTGATTCAATTGAAGAGCCGAGACTTGGTCTTAGCGAGTAGTCGCTTTTTCGACGATGACCATAATTAGAGGGCTCAACATTGTGAAATGCCACATATTTGGAGACGACAAGCAAGCATGATGCGGTCAGAATACCGAAACTCGTGGAACAATTGTTCACTCAGCCGATAGAATATAGAGGTCAGTGAAATGGTTTCTTGGTTGATATTACAAGTATATTTGACTTGATGGTTTGTTTCATGTAAACTCTGGAAGAGCAGAAAATCCACAGCCATCCATCCCTTTCAGCTTCAATGATGCCACCTTCAATTTGAACTTCCTGAGTCTTTATCCTTAATTACGCTTCAAATACAGACGTCCAATTCCGTGCGCATTCAACATAATGCTAGCTTGTATCCATCGTTATTCCCAGGATGACATTGATGGCAAAACGCCACTCGTCTATGGCAACATTGTTGAATTCAATCGTGTAGTTTATGCCACTAGTGCAGTGTTTAAAAAATACCCGAGCATTTCGGTACATATGTGTTCAGAGCGAGCGAGTATCTGCATGAATCATTCAAGCCATGAGCCACTATTTGAACTGAAAGCCCCTCTCAGTCCCCAGGTTGTCCATGTGTGCAAGTGCAACAACGTGGCAACCTGACTAGGAAATTGCGACTCTTTCTTCTGGAGCTTCATTTTTTGCTTGGATGTACCTTCTGACTTGCTCAGCTCAGAGTTGCCTCCCTCATTTTCCCGCCAAGCACCTTTTCCATGTCGGCTTTGAGCTCAGTTCAGTTCAGAGGTCTTCCCCGCTCAATGCCATTCCGACAGCTGAAAGGGAAAAAAAACACTCAAAACCAGGGTTGCTGGACGAGGGTGGGTTTACAAGGTATTCTCCCAAGTGTTCAAACATGCTTCCTCCTGGTTTCCTGGCAATGGCAAAACTACGCTTCTGATATTTTTCATGTTCTTGGAGGCACATATAGTGTTACAAGGCACACAGCTTCAGGCGTATTTTGTTCCCAAGCTCTGCTTTCAAGCTCGTCGTCCAACCTGATGCCAAAGAGCAACAGCAACAGCAACCAAGTGGTCGGTTCATCTAGACGACCATGAAGAGGTTCTGGCCCTCTCTACCACTGCATGTACATTCCTTGGAAGAAGTTAAGGCAATGGAGATGTGGTGGTAGTGGTAGTGGCGGTGTGGCTGTTTGCTACACAATATCTTCCACAGAGCGCTTAGATCATTCACAGCTTGGGAATTCTTTGAAACCACATGGTAGTTGCAAGATTCTGTTGGCAGCTTTTGACGAACCTTGATTTGCAAAAAACGACTGCGGAGCAAAAAAAAAATCCTGGCGACTGAGAGTCGCTTAAGGTCTGCTCAACTTTGATCTCAAGCATGATGATATTATCCACACCCAATATGTGAGTAAGTGTTGCCCCTGAGATAAAGCAGGATTTGCATCCCGAAGATGTGACCTCAAAGATCGTTTTACCTCTCTGAGAATGCTGCTTTATTTACTCCAACGGCTCGTTGAATGTTGATGTATCCGACACTGCTCAGTCAATATCGCGCTTCCTATGAGTATGAGTAAGTATTTTTATGACGTTGTTAGAAAGAAAGATATTCAAGGCCAGATACCAAAGTAACACCAGTTGGACTTTGCAGCTTTCTTATAATACAGTCATAGCCAAATTTAACCTCGGTTAGTCTAGGTTTTGTCTTCTACCTCCAAATTTGGTTAGTTCTAGTTAGGTCGTGATCTGTTCTGTGGTTGTTATGTCATATCTCAATGAAGTCTAGCTACGCCTCCTCTGAGCCCTCTCTCACTCGCTCTGGGTCTGTTTCAATACCTTCCACTATTGAGATAGCAGCGAGTGTTCATGCCACGATTCAAGTAATCTCTTGGCGACCAGCCATGGGCATCCGACAACAGCTTCACGTACTACACATCATGCTAGCTGTCGTCATGTCTAGAATTTTGCTAGTACGACATTCACGACTACAAGAACACCATAGGTGCATATCGAGAGAGGCCTGTTTCGCGAGGCCTGATTGGTGGGTACAGACGTGCTGAGTGATCGCAATGACTAGGTGTCAAAGAGAAAAACACATGGCACCGCCATATATAGCCCCTATAGGAACTACCCGTCACTAATCTCTTTTGATTCGATTGTAGAGCTAATCTATTTCTTGAATTGCTGGATTAGAGTCCTTATTCGGTCGCTTTTGCTTTCGTGCCAATCCATAGTCAATGCCCTATCTTTAAGCTTTGCAATGTGTCATCCCTCGCTTACATATTCCTGTTCTTAAAAGTTATTGACCATGCCATTGAATGCATTGCATTATACTAATGGTCGCATGACAGGCGCGACTCTGCTTCATGGATACTGGCAGTCATTTGAAGAGACATCAGAAGCCTGAAAAGGTCTGAATCGTGTCCCTTTTCCGGCTTCATTATGTTTTCAAAGTGGTGTTTGAAGTAGTAGTACTAGTACTAGTAGTAGCAGTGGTGGTCATTGGATGTTCAGCGGGAACTGGCACGCATTATTTCAACACGTGGAATCCAATGCGTAGAGTACAGTCCTTGGGCATTTCCTTTCTCAAACAGCTCATTAGAAAATGCCCTCGTGAAAGCTGACCTTTGGAGATCAATGTTTTGTGATAACATGCGTCTCTGCTTCAATTCCAGGTGAAATGATCCGAACTTGACCATCATGCCTCAACACAGAAGTACCTACAACAAGAACGGGATCAACTCAATAAGTTCAGGGTTGAACAAAGAAGAACTCCTTGACAAGTAAGTTGGGATCTTTTTGACAACAATACCTGCTTGCTCCGTCGGTAACCTCCCCTGTCAAACTTGTTAAACCCCATTGTCCTTCCTGAGGCGAACATAACCACGAAGACGGTCCCTGTACTTGACAAGGTCGACCATTTTTACCTGCATTCAGCGAATGATACACATGCATTTGTTTCTTTCAATCAGGGCCTCTCTCTTGGTGCATACATACAGGCATGATGCATGATGCCGATGATGAATTCGAGGTTACTTTGCCTATCACCTCGGGATGCTATCAGCATCATCCTTCCTTCACCTGGCGTCAGAATAACCAATGTCGTGTGTCTAAACGTAGCCCTAATTTAGCTCTGCTTATCCTCTCCACCCTCTTGGCTGAGTGAGTGGATAGATGATGCGATTTCAATGTCGCTCGCTCACCTCGCAGATTATCCGAGTAGTCCATGTTTAAAATTTCGCGCCAAAACAATGGCAAGGAAGCAAAAAAGGACCTTTCAAGGCGACCTTGATCGTGAAGTTCGAACAACGCCGGTTTATCTCGGTTTTGTGTGCGTTACTGGCCCAATGACGCCGTCAGTCCAGAGCTCCCTTCTCAAGTTCTGCTCCTCCTTTGTCGCTTACTCTCTGCTTGAGCCCCTTGTGGCCACGTATCAAGGCAAAATCCTCGGGCTCCTCTCGTCAGTGCAAGCGCATGGGGGGAATCGGGAATCGGGGTGTGAGCGAGGTGGGCTCCGAGATGAGAGGGACTCGCTCTTTCAATCGCTAGCCAGCTAGTTAGCTAGCTATCTAGCTAGCGGGTAGCTCTGGCTATGCACTTGTCCGGAGATAGGTAGGAAGAGGCACGTTGGTGGCAGTAGCGCCTGATTTTCGTGGCCTTCCCTTCCAAATCCCTGCGATCCCAATCCTCCACCGCCTTTTTAGTGGGAAGTGGGAACAAAGAAAATTCTAGGATCGCCGCCGTGCGCTCGTGGTTGGGCGCGATTGGGGCCCAGTTGTGTGTGGGGGATTTTTCCAAAGTCTCAGAATTTGAGGCGTGTGTAGGGAACGAGGGATTCGGCCGGCCGGCTGGCCGGCGATCTGCTTTGGCGGCGTTGAACATGTGTTTTAGGCTGGCCGGGAGAAATTCCGAGGATGGCTTCAAAAACAACATGTAAATTCAGTGTTGGGAAAAGCAGCGTGACATGAAAGACCTCTCTGGCTAACTTGAAACCTTTTCTGTGTGCCGATTGATCTCTGTCCCTGACTTGGTGTTTTTCTACCTTTACCTTCAATCTCTCTTGAGAAGAATAATTCGAGTGACTGTGTTGTAGATATTGATTGAAAATAGTATAGTCTTGTATGATTGTGTACTTGTGCCTGTCCGCTTCGACATCATGCCTGTCTCGAACCTTGCCACATCTTCACTGTTTGCCGGTCTTTCAAGTGGTGTCATTTCTGTCACGGCCGAATCCAACAACAACAACAATAATAACACCAACAACAATAACTACTTGACGGGCAACCATTTCTCCAACTCTTTCCTGAACCGCAACGTCCACCCCACCATCACAACTCAAGCCTTTCAAACCTCGCCCACGTCTTACACCAACGGGGGTGGGTCACAGTTCCTGAGCAAGGCTTTGAATCCGCAAACCGAACAAGTCTTTCATTACAAGTAAGCCACCAAAATGATGCCTATTAGCACCGCGAATGCGTCTGGTTAATCTCATTAGCACGTCGTTCGTCGTCCACGGGCTCCACCGGTCCATTCGAGTGACCACACATTGTGTGCACTTGAAAACTGCGATTAAACCAAAGAGGGCTTCAAGCCTTCCAGGCGCAAGTTGAGGTGGAAAAGTACGCCAATAGTAGTTGGTTGCTTGTGAAGTTTATAGTTAATGTACAAACTCCTCTGGCCATCTGGGATGGGGCTCGGTCGCCCTCTGATTTCTTTTCGTAGAGTGGTAATGTCAGGTCAAGGCGATGACCAAAAAAAAGCCATTCGTGCAAGGTCCCAAGATGACCGGTTTGGACGAGTGAATTAGAATTAGGGTGTTTTATCTGGAGCCGATATATTCCTCTGAGTGAGTGGTGTCCCTTTCTCCACCACACAGAACACAACTAGCTCTGACAATCAGGACATATGCATAAACCACCTGCGAGATTCTTGACACTGCCGACTGAGTCTTTATGCATGACTTGCCGCTCCAACAAAAGAAAGAAGGGAGGATACGACATCCATAAAATGCTGATGACTTTGACATTGAAATGTTCCTTTAATGATTTCCAACTCGTGGACGAAATTCAGCTTACATTTTGTTTGCAAGTTGTATTAACATTTTATGATGACGACGACGACTCGTGAAACTTTCGATTTGGGAAAAGAGTGTGTCCATGAGTGATGTTGGAGAGCAGGCTCTTGAGCTTGTCGCTGTTAGCGAAGAGATTCAGGATTATTCGGCACCAGTTGATCTGATCCATTTGCCTCGATTTACTTGATAATAGAGTTGTCAAATAATCATATTCATCCTCTTTTGAAATGAACATTCCAGCCAAATCCCACACTTGTGCTGGA
Organism: Tigriopus californicus; assembly: GCF_007210705.1. Taxonomy (NCBI): domain Eukaryota; kingdom Metazoa; phylum Arthropoda; class Copepoda; order Harpacticoida; family Harpacticidae; genus Tigriopus; species Tigriopus californicus. The sequence continues at coordinate 5,063,825 of NC_081440.1, read as the reverse complement.
TTCCAACATTGACGCTGAACTTGTCAATGATGCTGCTGAAGTCAACTTAATCGGATGAACGCTGATGTTGATCGACTTAAATTCCTACTTTCCCTCAACGATATGTTGTGGTGCCAGATTCAATGCCTTATCCTCTCGAAACGAATCACTCCATACGAGTATTATTCCCATTCATGACTTGATTTTTTTTCTCTTGGTTCTAGATATCTCAAGGAATTCCGGGTGGAACAATGTCCCTTGTTCCTTCAGCATAAGTGTCAACAACATAGGCCCTTCACTTGTTTCCATTGGCATTTCCAAAACCAACGCCGAAGAAGACCAATTCGGCGAAGGGATGGAACCTTCAACTATAGTGCGGATGTGTATTGCTCCAAATACGATGAGACCACCGGACTTTGTCCCGACGGAGACGAGTAAGTTGACTAGTCATATTCTTAGTTTTATAGCCATTCGATCTTCTGGCTTTGGAATGTTTTCTTTTGGGGGGTTTCTTACTCAGAGTTTAGTGGTCACCATATTATTAGCGTACGGCCAGATTGCGTTGAAGGTCTTCCGAGACGGTTTTTTGTTCAGGTTCTTTGCTACCGAAATAGACCACTTGTTTTTCTTCTTCCTGAAATGCGAGAACCCCGCTTAATCGGTTCAATTGGCAATCAGCTTTTAAAAGATTTCCTCCCGATTTCCCTCCATAAATCTTTCCGTGCCTTTTGAGGATGAGTTGTAAAAGAAATCAATAATAATGATTAGAAGAAGAAGGAAAAAAAACCTTTGAGATCGAAAAATGACTTCTTCATCACCTCTCCACCATAATCAACATGACCTTTACCAATCACGGTTTCTCTTGGCGCCAAACATTGCCTTGAATTCTCAGTTTCTTCTCTTTCGTCTTCGTTTTCTTTCATCAGCCATGATCAGGGGCCCCTATCTCTCCAGTAGTTAAGGAGTGTCTACTTCGAGCCCTACAAAGACCTATGTATGGATGTACCGACTTCCACTGCTGTTCAATGTACTATGACGCTGGTTTGTGAAGTGAGGAGGAGGAGGAGAAGAAGAAGAAGGTGGGGGAGATTGAGGAGGACGAGGACGACCGATGATGTTGGTCCGTTAGAACATCGCTAGCTCGCAATGAACTTCTGAGATTACACACTCCATGTTTCCATCTTGATCGAGGATTCGTTCGCCGATCTCAATGTCAAGGGCCCCTTCATAGTAATGGATTTGTCAACAAAATTGTTTATTTTGTACTCCTATCCAAACCGTGGCTAGCTAGATGACTAGGATTGGTTCGAGCCAAGTGTGACAAGGACATTTGGGTTTGGGGTCCTTTTCAATTACCTTTTCACTCACGAGAAAGAAACAACCCATTGGCATGATCCCTTGTAAAAATAACTTCAATTTGTGTACAAAGGAAGCTAATCTGGGGAAAAACTTCCTGCCTCCTCCATTTTTGGGAAGGGATTATCTTTGTCTGGTATCAGGGTGGTTTTCTAGTGCCCGCAAGTTGTTCGAGCCCGTTTACCTTCATTTAAAAAGGCTCTGCTGCGAGATACTTTCTTTGATTACATCATTGTATTAGTCCTGAGTGCTGAGACGATATCAACATGGAATAAAAGGCTCCGATTCAACCTCAGTCACACGTTAATCAGAACGAAACTGAACGAAACCGAGCGAAGCAGGAGCTGTTTCAGGAGGAGCAGAGGAGCAATTTCAATTTTTCAAGGACACCACTCCAACTTGGATGATGTCTTTTCATGCTCGTATGCTTGCGCCAACAACCTTTTCGAGGTTGCCCAGAAAAGCTCTATGGTTGGGATTGCTTGAAATAGTGATATTTGGCACGAGTGATTGTTCTAATATGTAATTACTCACAATAGGGCAATTTTATTGCAAAGCTTTGAAGTTAGAAGTTGATTCTCCATAGCGATCAAGTCACCCTGATTTCGTCCAGGTGAGAAAACGTGGATTTAGTCTTCCATCCGTACTTTACCAATTTGATAGTTGGATGGACAAACAGAGGGCGAATGGAAGCAGGGAAATTGTCCAGGTAGACATTTAAGCTTGGATGAAACCAAACTGGTATCATTGCAAGGAAGTTCTTCAGTCTGTCATCAATGGCAGCAACATTTGTTCAGACGGGATAATTATCTATTGCCAGAAAAAATATCCAACCATCTCATGCCATCCCGTCTTCATTGAAGCAACAAATAAAGCAACAAAGGACATGGACAGAGGGAGTCAAGGCCTTGAAGCCGCGGAGCTCTGCAAACTTTAACATTTTCGATTCAAACGCGATCCTTGACTTGTTAGCTTCAGTTGGAAAAAAGTAACTTTTTGGCATTTGATTCAAATGTTTCTACCCGAGAGGGCAAACCGAACTATCACCTTGATAGTCTTCTGAATCGTAACCACAACACCAGCATGAAATGTCGCCTGGTTGCTTCATCAGCACCAACCATTATAATAGCTGAAGAGTTGTTGCTTTCTCCCGAAATTGGTGCACACCTGTAGCTCCATCTGCCTTGAGAATGAAGCGACTTCATGAATTATTTACCCAGAAATGCCTTGAAAAAAGGAATGCCTCCATTTTCTGACATGTTAATTATCGTGAATGAGTTGGAAGCGAAGCGATGAGAATCCAAGCTCAAGCCGTGCATTTGAATTGAAAACTGATATCCTTGTGTTTTCTTAACAATCTGATCTCAAAGCTCATGATGACGATGATGATGATGATGATGACTTCGTTGTTGACGCTAGAAACACTTGGAGATCGGGCAACTCAGCTGCAATCATCGTCTTAAAATTCCAAAGAAGTGGTCATTTTGGCTGAAGGACTGATCTTTCTTGACGTTCGGGATGAGAACAAGTTTATTGTATCGTTGGCCTTTAATCTCTGAGATACGTTGTTAAACTTTGTGTGTAGACCTGGTATGCATTAGTTTATGGACGACTAACTCAATATTTGAACTAGCATTACACACTTACAATAACAAGGTCTTACATGTCAATATGTTGTCATAATAACATCATACATTCTATGTTTCTTCATCAATGGAATTAGCTGAATTTCTTCCCTCTTGTCTCCCTGCTACCTATCCCATTCTATGCCTGCTACCTACGTACGTACGTCAGTACGTACACCCATACCCAATTATTCGGCCTTGTCTTGGTTCGTAACTGTGCTTAGCCCGGCCAAAGTCACCATCGTATTTCCTCCACCATGTCCTCTGCCTACCACAATACGTCATTTATTTATCTTTCGAACAGCCCGCCAAGGACTCCTCAATTTATGGAAGATTTCCTATCTCTCCGCGGAGTCTTCATTTAGCGTTGATTCCTCTTCGCTCGGTGTCTTATTTGCTTTGTTTGAGTAATTCTTGATCAAACCATAGCCAAAAGCTATTAAAGTAAGACATGATGAAGTAGATCCGATCCGTCTTCAATGGTCGTGTTCTTCCTAAGAAAAGAAATTGGGGAGTCGTTGGAAGTGTCAAGAGTGCTTGAAAACACCGATCTAACCTTGGGCTCGTTACACATTTCGCTCGTATGTACCTTTGGCACCTCCAAGGTAAAAGCTTCCGCAGTTGCCATGCCATCAAGTTCACAGGAGTGAGTGCATTGGGTCTCCATCTTGGTAAGGATATTTCATCCACATTGGCCTAAATACTATCAATTCCACAAGTTAGTGAGATGGTTTGTCAGTCAGTGAGTCAGTCAGTGAGTCAGTCAGGCCACTGTCCTCTTCACGTGTCGTGTCATAAATGAGCAATGGTCAAGGGTAACTAGATGTTAAAGCATTTCCTTCCTTCCTTGCTTCCTTCCTTGCTTGCTTCCTTTTTCTATCCTCTCCATGTTCATTCGTTCGTGTAGTCGATCCGCCTAGGACGATGCTTTGGTACCAGAGATGATGATGGCCTCTACCTTCCTTGTTCAATGTCAGCTTGACGACGAACGACCAAACTTCTTGCCAGTCAGCCAAGCAGGCAAGCAAGTAGGCAAGTAGGCACTAAACCAGATAGAGTACGTTTGGGAATCGGACGAAAAACCTGAGAAAATCTCGCTCTAAGCCGTGTTTGTTGCCTTGAAAGACTGTTGAATGGAAGCAATGGGAGAGGGGGGAGGGGAAGGGAGATTTTGGAGTGTGGAGTAGAAGTGCAATGCCATAGGTCGGTTTTCGGTCGTTTTTGGCATCGCCAACGGCAACAAGAACACATTTGGCCCTGACCATAGTGTCTTTGAAGAGCTCGCATGTGAAATGAATATCTGTGTGATCCGATCTCATTTCTAGAGATTTTGTTTTTCTTCTCATCCATCCATTTTAAGGTGTACGTGGAGCAGAGCAAGCATACTGCAGTAGGTAGCATCATGGTACATGGCTGGAGCATTGCCATGCAAATGCCACACAAACACGATGCTAGATCAAACTTAGATTGCATGCAAAATAGGGCGATGATATTTTTCTGCCTCCTGGAGTGAATCAAGCCCGCGTATGATTGCTAAATGGACCTCTGAGCTTAGTTGTAGGGTAGATTTTCGGCTTTGGCTTTGGCTGGGGAATCCGAGATCCGAGGAGCAGGCAAGGTCTTTGAATTTCATGAGTTGGAGGTGGTAATGATAATAACGTGGAGAAGTTCATGGTACGCACATGCATTTTTGGCTTGATCCAGCGTAGCATTTCCTGGATTTGACAAGGCCAGCCAATCAAATGTATCATTCATTCCAGGAATAAATCTCATGCAAATGAAGTTCCTCCTGATTCTGTTGACGAGCTGAAGGAGGCAGAGATTTCGCAGGATCACCATCGCGTATCCCGTAGATTGAGAATTGAGAAATGTTGGTTCACATTTGGTCGGCCATGACCTTGTCTAGTTGGAGTAGTTAGGAATATTTTTGGTGGTCGAATCGAGGGAGGAGATCTTAGGGCCAGTGACACGTAAAGAGGGGAAATAAAAATAGGAACTTTGTTCTTTGGAAAGCCGAAAGAAGGGAAAATCCTCGGCGCCATTAACTCTCAAAATGTGAGGAAAGAGCTCGTAACATATTCGTAGATAAAAAGTTTTACTTCTGAAAACAAGCTGACTCGCTCCTAGATCGATCGTGAATGGGCAGATTTACAGGAAAGCCCACTTTTCGCGGATAGCTTTTGATCAAATGTTGCTTTTACAGTCCAGCGTTCCCTTTTGAATGGAGCGTATTTTATTACCGGTTATCTGCCTGGAATTCCTCAGATACCACGATCGTTGTCATGGTCTTGATGGCTTATTTTGAGTGCCTATTCATTTTTGACTTGTCTTTGAGCGACTGATAAGGCAGCGGGGTCAGCTGACTGAAATATTGAATAAAAGCATGGTCATAAATGAATTGGATGGATTCTCATCCAAAGGTCGTCGGCGGAATAACAGTGCCTCTCAAGTGAAAGTACTGATAGATAACACTTACCAATAATAAGAGCGTCGTGAATTCACAGTCAAAATTAGGGGGGAAAGGGCTTCGAGTGGTCCAAAGGTGGTGATTAAAACCCTGATCCCACTTCTGTGCTCTGTACTCTCTGCACAAGTACGATTACTCCCTACCCCGAGTTTTCCTTTCATTACGAGTACTTGTTCGCTGAGATCGGATTTTCACATACTATCCTAATGAAATTAGCCTCCATTGATTTCGAATCACATTTTAATTATGATGTGTAGCCTAGACAATTACGTGGAAAAGCGAAAAAACATGCTCTCTCGACCCTCAACAAATCTCCATTAGCCTTACTTATGTAGTGAGTGTAGTAGTGGTCTGCCACTTGATGGCTTGGGCTGACTTAATCTTGGCATTTTCGGAAGAAATCGGTCAGACACAAGAAAATTGGATGAGGTGATTTCGTAATTTGTAACCAATTTCAAGATTGATCAACCCAGGAATTAAAAGAGAGAAAAAGTTTCGCTGGTTCGCAATGCGCCTTGGAATGCCTTGTGATCAATTATTGGCCCCCATCATCATCAGCGAGCAATTTTTGTCGATTGTCATTTGCGACATAGTCTAAAGTCCTGCTTTAAAAGTTAGGTTATGTTCCTTGTATCAAAACTTAGTAGAGGTTCTCAAATATTCCAACCAAAACATTTTGCAATCTTTAGGGCCAAAAATTAGGTCAACCCGAGGTTTCGGTTCTCTTTTTTTCTTCCTCTTTTTGAATGGCATCCATTTTCCAATTTCCCTGACAATCACTCTCAGACACCTCTCCACTCAAAAATATTCAATTGTGACCATGTCACTTACGCATCAAAGAACCTCTTGAGAAGCTGGAAATTTTCATTTTCCTCTCCATTCTATTCCCTACTTATCCCCCGTACGTACCTATTGGCAAAGACTCATTCTTGACTGGATGTGTTGGGATGTTGTTGGAAATCGATCGTTCGTTTTCATCTTGAAAGCTAAAAAATGACCTAATCATTTACTCCCCACACAATTTGGATTCTTGTACAGCTGCGATCGCCTGAGAAGCTCACACCTTTCGGGTGGCCGAGGTCGAGAACCATGGCACGGCCTGATCTAAATTTTTGAGGAAGCAAAGATTGCCGTCCGCATTGAGAAACCTGGAATGATGATGAATCTTTTACTCATGCAGTACGCCAGTTTATTAAGAAACTATCTCTTTCAAGTTGAGATGTCATTGTTTTCTGGCGGTTTCTACTCATGTTAAATGCTAATGGATTGGTTTTTTACTGTTGCGCAAAGTTCGTTTCAAGTCAAAAAATTCGGGGGGTCTACCTTTGAATGAAAGTCACGCTATTTCTCTTGAATGAGCAGAGTGGAATCTAATCCAAATCACTAAGTGAAGGCTTTTACCCCTGAGTGAAATATTATTATATATTTGCTGCAAATTTATTCCACTTGAGCCTTAAGTGTGTTTCCGAGCGAGTCTAAGGCAAGTGTGTTGGGTAATCTAGGGGGTTGCTTACCATATACGACAACGGCTTTCCTGACGGATGATTAGCATCATTAGGTTCAGAGAGCCAAGGGACCATTTGGCCATTTGCTCAAGGCACTCATCCAGTCCAAATTATCTCTGATTGTACAGTAGGTCTCGTCCGTGATTGTTCCAGCCCTCGTGATTGATACGGAATCCAACCCTTCCTACCCGGCACTTACCGGTACATATGGCGACCATTTAGATAGCTCGACAGGGCATTAATTTCCAGGATTTCGCCACAAAGATCATTCAAGGAACCGAATCCTTTTCTTCCTTCTTCGTACTGGAGAATCCATCTAGGAAGTCGTTTTCATGTTTGAATGCGACGGCTAATCCATCCACTAGAGGGATTATGGGCCACAATGCATATAAAAAGTGTTGATTGTCAAGGCATCATTGGCTTTCCGTCCTTTAATCAACCACTTTTTTGGAGGGATTTCCTGTCAGCTTCTGTCTTGATAAGAAATGAATATCTCTAGAGGAGACGCACTCTCCATCCGACCAAGTGTAAATGAAACCTCTCGGTAAGTGAGTGCATTTTCTGGCTCGAATATCAACCTTATCGAGCTTCTTCGGGGTTCTCTTTACTAATGGTGCTTATCGAGCCGTTGTTGGTGTGATATCAATCAGCATCCAGCATCCAAGATCCACTCCAAAGATGAACTGGCTTCTCGGGGGATGGAATCAAAAAAAGTCGAGTAATACCGGGTTTCTCTCCCCTAATGACCCTTTGTGTGCGAGAAGCGTGTGTGTGTATGTATGTACATGTGAAGAAATGTAGCAAACACATTCCATGGATTCGTTCGAGTTGCCCCGAAATCAATGATGGTGGCGTCAAGTTGCGCTGAATCATTTGTAAGTTGAACTTTTTTCCATTGGGAACACATCATCAAGAGCGGAAATCTGGAGAGATCATATCATCTTAGACTCTTTCGCTGAAGAGAGGGAAACGAACAAAGTCTCAATGTCCGGGAATGGTTGACTTGATTTGAGTATTAAAAAGTCTTTTCAGCCCGATAAATTCCCTTCACAAAAGGCCGAGAAGCACTATCAGGTGGAATTATGCCTATTGGAAAAGGAAGCATAAAAAATGTCAATCCGCTCTCGTTCTCTCTCCAATCACGCGGCAAAGGCCCCAGGAATGTTTGGAACGAAAGCCAATATCAAAGAGATCCTTCCATTTCTCCTCGAAAAAGCTGATTTCGCTCTTTTAAAGCTGATTGTTCGTTTGCCGGCAGACCCGCTGACTGAAGATCAGGATCAACGACGCCCAGTGCACGTACAGTACAGCAGTACATACGTACGTACAGTAGGGCCAATCTTTGAAAGACGAAAATCATTAGTTCTCACTTGTATTGAGCGAAATGTTGCCATAAATTCTTGATCCAGATCTTTTAGAGCCTCAAATGGAGTAGGAGTAAGAGGAATTAGGAGAAAAAGAGCCGGCATTACTTGATTGCCCAATACAGGGATAAGTTCACAACGCCTACCACACTCGAACGCACGGGATACCCCACATTTTTCTACCCCCGAGTTGCACTTCTATGGGTACTAAATCCCTAATCGGAATTCTTTTTTAAACTGGAATGATTAATTGGCCACGCCAACATCCTTTTCTTCCACACAAATAACATTTATTCACTTGTTCTCACACCACCAAAGCCCTCTACTCCCCCACCGCCCAAAAAAAAAAAAAAAATGAAGTACCCGCGCCAAGAATCCATGCCTGATAATAAGCCTGATTTCACCCCACCTCTACCCTTGATTATTAAATCGTTAATTCCGACGAGTAGTGGAAAATTGCCGGTCTACCAGTTCTTCATGTCGTTTAATATAGAGTAATCTTCTTTTGTGAGTTGAGGCTTTCTCCTGTCTCTGGAACCTCCATGTAGTTAGTGCACGAATAAGAAACTCGTCTCAGTCAGTCGGACTTTTTCCGGGAGTAGAGGGATGAGTGCATATGTAGACAAGACGACGGCTATGAAAACGCACGGGGTGTGCTCCCACTCGCTCGACCCTATGGTATACCGACTGCATTTTTCCGTTAATGTATCTCCCAAGGAGACAAAGACGAGCGGCTCACCATCCGTCTGCTCGTCTTCCTGGTCGTGGTTTTCCTTCCTCGTTCTCGGAGGTTCTCGGAGGAGGTGAGGCTTGAAATTCCCATAAATCCTTCTTCCTCTCCTCCTCCTCCTCCTCGATTGACGGGGCAACCACCTGTAGCCAAGTCACTCATGCACTCACTTGGAGAACCTTCTTGAGTTGAGTAACAAGACTATATGTAGTGTGGTGTGGGGACGTTGGTTGGGTTCATTTTTTCTTCTTCTTTCCTTTCTTCCTCCGACTCAGAATAGGGTTAGAATGTTGTTAAAAGGAAGAAAGAAGGATGGGCCAACCCCGTTTCCTTTGTTTGACCACTATTAATTTCGTTAAACGATTTCACCCTCCATGAAGATTTCTCTCTCGTACCTCAAGCAGCGAGGTGACTTTCCGCCTCCAGACTTGAGAGTTGAGAGTTCGTTCAGAATAAGAAGAACATCTGGGATCCGAATGGAAATTGCCGCCGAGTCTTGACATCAAAATTTAGAATCTGGAGCCCGAAGCTTTATTGAGGAGCCAAGTGACATTAATGGGTCCCCTTTTCATAAAATACGATTACGTGCCTGACTGGCTGACATTGCCAAACAAATCCTCGTCCACATACTTATTTCAATATGCAGACAGAGATTGCTCTCTTTCGCTCTCCTTGGATTGAGTTGGAAATGTGAATGCTAAATAGAGGTGGTTCCCTACTCGTTTGAAGATCGTATTGGTTTTAGGTAGGTAGTCGATGGTGATTTGATGGCCGAGAGCTCGAATGAGGGCTGCTCTGGGGGCCACTAGGGAGACAAAGAAAATTAGAGATGCATTAGTGGCCACCTTCTGCGATGACTCGGAAAAGAATTCAGAATTCAGAATAGGACCATTTTCATTAAAGGCAGTTCCAAGTTTCTTCTTTACGGTACATAATTTTTTCTTCTTCCTCTTTAATGTACGTACAGTACGTCGGACAAGAGACCTACTACCAATGGCGTTTTTCTCCTTTTTAGGGGGAAGGGAGGACGAAATCATCGCTTCTTTGTCCTCTTTGTTCGCCCTTCAGGATGGGATTTTTCCAAGGGTAGCTCACACATGTGAATAAAGAGTCGGTGTGCGAGTATGGGAGTGAGTCAGGGTGCATGCACTATTAATACGCGCTTGGGCGTCAGGTTTCGGCTTTCTTGTGGAAGCTTGTCACCCATAATATTGCTCAAAGTCATGGCTGGAGATTATGTTTCGCGCCTCGGGCTCAAAGTTGAATTCCTGGAACTCATTTCTAAGCACTACATGAGTGAATTCGTCGAGACACATTCTGAGTGGCTTAATTACGCAAACCAGTTGTTCAATACCTGGTGAATGGAGCCTAATGGCTTATGAGCCATTTCGGGTGCCATCACAGCCACCTCTTTGGGAAGCGAACCCCTTAAGGGTTGATCGTCATAAATATGCAGAAGCTTATTTACTCTGGCTCCAAAGAAGACCCAAAGGGGCTAACTGAGGTGAACACACTGGCTCAGAATTAATGGTCTTGCGCATTTCGATGAATTGCTTCCTCATTGTTTTGAAACACTCACCCTCTTGCGTACACAACACACGGAAAAGCTTGATAATGAAGCCGTAATTATCAGTAGCACCCTGCTCGCTACCTAAACCCTCCTTTGTCCCGAGCCACCCTTGAACTGGCTTGCCAATGGCTCTTCCGTCATACATGTAGTACATGTGCACGACAGTGAGGCGTGTAGAAAGGCAACTGAGAAAACATCTTGGACGGGGGAGCAATTTCTCGCATTGGCCATACTTCCTTCCGTCCCTCATTTGCTGGACGGCGGATACAAAAACAAGTCATAAACCTTCTGACTCCATCCTGAACGGCGTAGATGTAATTGCCCCAATGGCTTTTGTTACACCTCACGCTGCAGCAACACGCTCAATCGTCGTCCACGTCTAATATCAATTTCCATAAAATACTGCCGTCATGAACACCCATGGTCCATCCACCCCTCCTTCGGTCCCATGAATCCATGAGCTAATTAATACAGTTGCCGGGGCCGCACTCAAACATTCACAAGTTTCCCTCACACTGATGATGATGATGACCTTTAGCCGGATTTGGTGGACGGATTGTTGCCATGGGGGAATATATGATTGTTTCCTTACTTTTATTGAAGTTTTCCTCTCACATACGAACGAAGAGGGGGATAATGGAACAAGGGATAAGGGACGAATGGATAGTAGCAGAGCGGGGCTGTTGGCTCTTTGTTCAACCCGAGTTCTTTGTTGTTGGGAGGCATCACTGGACGAGTTTACGGGATGGTGGTCTTGGGAATTGGGGAGCGAAACAAAACCTGACTAGGGACGTTTCTCCGAATTTGGACGCTATTGTGCCCACTTCAGCCTCTGATTTGTTGCAAGAAAGTGAGAAAGAGAGACATAGAGTACATCGGACTTTTTTCGTATTCTTGAGGGCCACTGTTTGCTTCTGCCCTCCACATAAGAAAGGAGCTTGTTTTGGGTGAGCAAAAAGGACTTTGTGTTGAGTTGGAACCTCCCTCCCCAATAATGGGCCACGAGAGCTGTCCCACGAGGTACACAGTACTGTCTGACTGCCTCTCATGGTGTACCTACTTCCCCATCCGAATAGCACTACACAAAGAACATCAGAAATCTGGCAGGGAGGGGTGATTCTGTCAAATGCCAACAAAACTCTCGACAAGGAACGAGTCTCGGCTCTCGAGGAGTGGTCTCTGAAAGACGCTTGACAGAGGGATTAGCAATTTTGATTTCTTTGTTAGGCGACGTGTGGAAATAACTCTGATGTTGGTTTTGGTACTATGCTCATGGATGCGTGTTTGTTTGTGCGTACGCATTTTGAGCGGGAGATAAGGGTACAGCAATGGCACACACGTGGATACATCCTTCCACTCAAGAACGAAAGAGAGAGAAAGAGAAGGAGGGGAGGGAGACGAACCGCGTAACAAAGAAATCAAATGATGAAAACAAAGGTTCGAGAAAATCGCGATCAATTACACACCCATGCACACACTCACACACACACACAAAGCAAGTGATATCATACGGACCAAAGTCCTCTTGTGTAATGCGGAGGGGTTTTATTGGAGCCAACCGACAGCATTTGAGCGAGTGAGTGCCGCCGCCATTTTTTCCACGTGTCGCTTAGATTGTGCACATCCAAACACATACATACTGTACGCCAACAAAGATCATTTGCCATTTGCGTTTTCTTTGTTTCTCGTTCTCGGATTCATGCGAGGGGGGCATTATCATGCTCATCCTCATTCTCATGTGCATTTGTTAGAGTTAAAAAGGGATGAAGAGCTTGAAATGTGAGGAAATGAGGCTCCAAAATACTGACCCAGATCTGTCACCCCTTTCATGAGAGGCAAGTCGTGCTAAAAAGGTCGAATTGGACTCCTGGACTTTCTCAATCCGTGGCAATTACTCAATGCCATTTGGCTATCAGAGGATATTTATTAAGATTCGATTAAGGCGTTTTCTTAAATGTGGGTGATTGTTCAGTGGTTCGTTGCGACCAATCAGGTCTCAAAAAACTTGGGCGACGGTCAACATTCGGATCTTAATGACTTTGCTCACTCTCGCGCTATTGAACTATTGATGATTCATTTAAGCCACGTTGAGTTTGGAAAGAAATTCTTGGGTCCATGATGTTTGGGAGGGGTCTTTCAAACTCGAGCTTAGGGTTAGTAATGATGGTAAATTTCCCCCCACACCGGGCCCCAAACCATCCAAGGCCATTAAATTTGTACCAGATCTGAATGGTTATTGGACGAGAGGAGGGCCTTTTCAGAACTGATCCATTGCAATGGATGTGGGGCGAACACACAAAGAAGAAGGCAGTCGTGAAAAAACATGATTCATAACTATACGAATTGATGCTTGTTAGGGGCCTTTCGTTCACATTTTCTCGCACATTTTTCTAGATCAAGCTGGGCAATTAGGAGTTACTGTCCGAGATAGAGAAGGAAAGGGAGGGTATTCAAAAAAAAATCTTGGGCCTCGTTAGTGCCATTAATTTGGATTTTCAACAACACGCTCGGGTTTTTTTTGGGTTGATCGTTTGCGTCTATTCTGATCATACAATAAGGCGCATCCTTTGTTTGATTGAAGGGGGGTTTTCCCCTCGTTAGCCAACCTAGAAAAGGGCCGTCCGGCTTTTGAAGTTGGAATTAGAAGCAAAACATATATTTGGACGTATTTGTACCTTTCCGGATCTTCATCCTCACGTTCTTGAGGTCAAGACAGGACTGTCTCAATAATCTTCTCATGCTGAACAAAAACATATGCACGCTCACATTGGTAAAGGGAATAAATGAAATCCTGAGAAAATCCAGAGCACACCCAAATCCATTGGTCATGCCTGGATCTAAATCTTTCAATTGTGAACACTCCAAAGCAGACTCCTTTTGTTTGCCAAGTTGACTCGAACCCATCAATTGGAATCCCTCACTCTTTTTCTCTCTGTCTCTTTCCCTTGGCGCCCGTATGTCCTCAGTCGCTTCAGATCCGCTGAATTATGCAAAATTGAATTGAGTAGAGGGGGGGGGGAGTCCTTGTTCAAAAATTTTGCACCACTTTAAGGTTGTGCAAAGCACGAGTACGCAGCACATTTTCCTACTTTTTTTCAATAATGGGTTGGTTGGTTGGTTGGCTTGCTAGCCCACTCGTTGCCAACCTATCGTGGCGGGTTGAATGAAATGATCCAATAAAGAATAATTTGAGAGCCATCATGAGGAAGAAAAAGGCGATAAGAAGTCATAATGCACACTTCACGGGTTCGAAGGGACCCAAGGTACAAAGACCTTTTCTAATGTTCATCCATGGAGCAAAGTTTTGGTCATTTTTCTTTTGGCAGTTAATTGAGAAACCGACCGCAAACCTGATCAACAATCCATCGTCTCTCAGTCCGTATCTTGCCACAACCACACCAACTTTGGTTCATAGATATGGCTGAGCAAATACTTGGACGCGGAAAACGAGCCTTGAGCGTCGTGTTCAGCATGCCACGTGCGTTTTTTTTTTTTATAATCCACCTACTACCAGAGTAACTTCTTCGAGTAACCGATCTTCTGGAAAAGGTCAAGGTTAGGAAAGAATTGGATTTAGTATTTAAAAATCGGGTTAAATTCCCCCGTGTTGTCTGGAAGATCTTGGATGAGAAGTTTTCGTCTAGGAAACTTGTCCTCGCCTTGTGTGTACTCGATTGGTATGACATTATTTTGAGTGGATGGAGTGGGGTCAGGTTTGAAGCTCTTGGAGTCCGACAATGAGAGGCAATTTCGGGGATTGTTGAAATGAGGGCAAAGATTTCCATTTCCCGGCTTGACAAGACGACTGAAAAAAAAAAGAACTCTTTGTGTGTTTTCCCAGCAGGCTTTGGTTCTAGCATAGGGACACACATTATCTCCAGATCCTCGGAGCTCAACTCCATAAACGAATCTCCCAAGCTAAATCCTTCTTTTCTGTTTGTGTTCTAGGTAAGTCCTCAGCCCTCGTCCTCCTCCTCCTACATACAACTGGTTTTCTTATTATGCTTTTGTGCGTGTGTGAGCGCATGATGGTTGAGAAACTTTGCTTATCTTAATGACGTGTTATTAGAACCACCAAAAACTTATTGGTGCTCGCTCCACTTTGAGATTCAGGGTTCTTAATGGACAAGGTTTGTCCTCGATTCAAAATAATTCCACTGTACGTCATAGAATGATTGTGATTCCCATCTTGACCGACCAATGGTTTTGTGACCATTCATACTCGCACACTAGATAGAACTTACTCAGTGGTATGTGCATTGAAATACTGTACGAATTCCCCCCTACCCTGTAAGTGTTTTGAAATGGCGACCTGATAGTGTCTAATGGTTTGTTCAAGTGGCTAAGGCCTCAAAAGGAGAATCAAATCAACTAGAAATTGGTATGACACCCCCTGAACACAGTTTATCATTGCGCACAACCATTTGGGTCCTTGAGTAGGACGGTATTTGCGATGAATCGGGCTGGTAGTGGGTGAATCAAGTAAGGTCTGACCCCATTTGAGAGTGTCATAAATCTTGTCAATAATGTGGAATAATGTCATGGGGCAGGAATCTCGCCATTGAATGCATATTCCTGGCACCCAAATCAATTGTGCCCATGGTGCATGAAATCTCTACCATCACTTTCCTTGAAGGGTCTCTTCCGTGCCTACGATTAAATAGAGAGCAGGCACTCGTGTGCTCCCGAGAAACATGAAGTGGCCTGGCATTGTTTCATTTAAGTTTTCCAAGAGATTGATTCCATTCAAGCCTGAGCCAATGCCAGATTTCCCGAGATATCGCTCTATCTCAAAGCATTGTGATCAATCCTCGGAGGCCAGGTCGGTGGTTGAATGAAACATCATTCAGAGGAGTGAGTGACTATCCATAATATGGGCTTGTCAACTTGGACCTTGCAATTGACTTGAGTGGCTGCTCTTGTGTCAGTCCTTTAGAAGGGGGTAGGAATCGCTCTTGCTATTATTATGCAGAAAAAGAAGTTCAGAAACAGTGCCTACCGAACGAATGGAATGGTGCCACTTGACGCGATCGGCCTTGTCATTGCTTATCATGAGGAAGGCATCATCGCTCTTTGTTGTTCAGAAGAAATAAGGCCACAGATCACCGTCATCCTTGCTGACAAAACTTGTGCAAGAACTCCCATGCAACCTGCCCTCTCATTGGCATTTGTTTTGTTTGAAGGGGGAAAGGCTACAACAACAATGAGTTCAATTCCAATGAAAATCACTTGTGCAACTCGCTCGCTTATTCAACAGTCGAGAATGAAAGAGAGAATCTAATCAATGCTCTGATCAAGTTGGGACATCCAGGTCAATCTGATGGGGGACAAGAGAAGACCAAGAGAGAGAAAGAGAGAGAGGAAAAAATTGGCTCATCTCTTTGATTAGCATTTCATGTGGGATCCATAAGGGCGCCAATTTAATAACAGTGCTTTGAGTATTTGGAATTTGGTAGCTGCTAGCCAGTCAGCCAACTATCGTCAGGTCTGATCTCCTGAGACGAAATTCCTATCCATCCATTCACTCATCTATCCCGGTTCGTTCTTTCTTTTCTTGGTGGATAATCTATTCATAGCTTTAAATCGAGAGCTTGTAAGGAATCCCGCTTTGATAGAACTCGGGTAAATGTCAATAAATCGAATCACTTTGAAAGAGTACAGGTTAAAAGAGGTCTTCCTTGAATGGTCCAGGAAATCATTGGAAAGTTCAAGATTCGGATGCCTTTTGTCGGGATGATCAGTCAAGGTGAATTTAGAGTAAACATTCTCTTCATTTCCTAGGTGGCTGAATTTCTCGGCAGGCCTAAAAGAAGTATCTAATAATCAAAGCAAGCGTCCGTCTTCTTCTCGTACCATTAGTTCGTACTAGAGCGTCCTACTCTCCCACCAACGTGCGTCCATTCACTGCCTACGACATTATCATTATTACTATTATCCTACTTTTTTCCACTGCTGCTACTAATACTGATCCCTTTGCTATCAAGTCGGTTCGATCAAGGTAGCTCCTCCGCCAGTAATTAACTTGTAATTACCAAGCCCAGACAGAATCTGAAACACATTTTATTTAACGGCTATAACCTCGATCAAATCTGAGAGATCTGCAAGATCCTGTTTCTATGTACATACATAAGTAGGTACCAATAGTAAGACGTACCAAGTACACTACCGTGTGTACCGGTACGTATGTACGTACGCTCGTCTCTACGTGCATTTATTTGCCTCTGTACGAGTTCGGCGAAGTGCTAAGAAATCCATCAGAGGGCGGTCCCTCCGTCAGTCAGTACGTAGACTATTGGGGGATCGTGTTGCGTAGTCGACCTTGCGGATCTTATCCTGGAATAGTTGGTGGCAAAATTGGGTTTGGGATTGTCTCGAAATCATTAGCATGCCGATCCAAGGTCGTCAGATTGTCGATCCAATCAAAGCAAGTTCGATTTCGTTCGAATTCCGTCGGGTTTTGAATTTTATACACACGTCTGCCTGCGGTTATCAATCAATATGCGCTCAGCTTGAAATTCTCCAAGCATAAAGATGACGACGCAGCTGCGTTCGGCTAGAAGAGCCAATGGACGATTCGAAATGAAGTTCGACCTTCTAAATGAGTCCAATTAGAACCGATTGATTACCCTTGTGCCGTTTTAAAGGGCGGATGCGAATGCCACTCTGTATTCTTGGGATTGTCTCTTGAATTTCCACATTTTCTGGGGTTCTCCACAAATGGATACAAGTACGATAGATGCTAGAAATCGACTGGATCTGACAAGGACTAACTTGTACATGTATTTGAGAGGTAGATGGAAGAGACCTTCGGTTGGGAAATGGCCTTAATTGTTTAGTAGATTACACTTTTGAGACTAAAATGGCCATTTATCTCTTGCTCTCGGAAACCTGCAAGTGCGATCCAACCGGAGAAGCCATTCATTCACCCTTTAGTTCTGGTTGTGACCAACCATCTAAGTATCCATCCATCACAGCAAATGGACTAATTTTGTTACTCAAAAGCTCAAGTGAATTCGCTCTGTCATGAAGAAAGTATCGTTCAACTTGTTCTTTAGGGAGCTTGTGCTGCCTTGAATGGGGCTCGTTCAAGTGAAGTTTCGTGTTGGTTTTTTTCACGACATGGCAAAACCTTTAGTGTCCAATACGTCAAATTTGGTTTACCTATGATCAATTTATATTTCAAATCATTTTCGTCCCAAGCGTAATCGAATAGCATTACCTCTTTTTTTTTTAACAATTGACAAAATCGCTTGTCTAGTCCACTTAAATGAATGCATAAAAGATTCAGTTCTTCTTGAATATGTCGCGCTTTAAACATAGCTGTCCTCTGAATATGGACAAGAGGACAACGTTACTTACCAGACAAATGAGGTGGAGGGTAGACTACAGAGACCACCAGATAATCACTGGTTTCTTCTCATTTCGTTTTTACCTTTCCCGAAAAAAGTCGTAAAGCGAACAAAGGAATTGAATGTTTCACTCAATTTCCTGTTTAAGGAGAGCGAGAAGAGCAAGAAAGTATCATGAAGCATAGCCGAGGCTGAGGATTTGTAAACGAATTGCGCGGATTTATTTCGTCCTATTCCTTCTCTTTTGGTCAATTCAAGGCTAAGACGACAAGAGCCAATTAGAGTTGGCAGCACTGCCGAAATCATCTTGTGCAAAAAAGATTCATTAACAACGCACGAGAAAATCACCTTGAATCATAGAACCATTGGGGGAGGATCAGTGTCGGTCCATTTTTCCTGCTTTGGGCCAGAATTTGAGCTCTCATGGCAAGGTCGCTTGAGTGTTGTAGACCGGACTTGTCAGATCATGATGCTCGTATTTGGCAGGGCAGCCATTATGGTTGCCACTCTTGGGGCCATGGAGAGGAGGTTATCTCGTCATGCAATCAACCAACCAACCAACCAACCAGCCAACCCAAAATGTCGATTTGCAAAATCGCACACAAGTCGTGGTTGCTCGTCATTAGCCTTGACTGGTGATTTTTTGCACATGTGGCCGCCTTCTGTTGTTACACTAGCTATGTGATAGTTGTAGCTGCTGTTGTTGCCGTAAAAGTAGAAGTAGTATGGGATGTTGGCAGAGATTTGCAAGTGCATTTTGGCAATGAACAAAAAATTGCAAGGATCAATGCTCTTCAAGGTGACAGAGAGCCTCATCAACAAGGAGGAAGTCATTTTTTCCCGCCGGATACGAGTCAAAAACGCACTCGCACCTATGTATTAATGAGCCTTTGCTATTTCCGTCTATTGATCATAAAACAACGAGAGCGAATGAACAATGAATATAAAAATGTAGGTGTAGGTGTGAGTGTACCAATGTATGCATAACTGGAAATCTACATTTTTATGTATTCATCGTATTTTCAAAGCTCCGTCTCGCATTCATTGCACTCGGAGCAATGGCATCCACTTGGGATGAGAATCATCCCCCCATTCGTTAAACTATTCATTTCAAGGCACATGCACACACACACTCACGCACTCGCACTCACTCTTAGCTTTGTGAGGTCAAAGTTTTTTCTTGGTTCATGGTTTCTAAATAACTCGTACGTGTTTCTCTCTCCTTCCAGATGTCCGTATCTTCATCGAACCGCAGGCGACACCGAGCGTCGATATCACCTGAAGTACTACAAAACTGGCATGTGTGTCCACGACACCGACAACCGAGGTTATTGCGTCAAAAATGGTCCCCACTGTGCTTTCGCACATGGCAACAATGATCTCAGACCACCTGTCTACGATATTAGGTAAGCACATGAATGAATTAACATTGAGAGTATCGAGCAAGGGTCGAGATCCCGAGCATGTACTCGATCTATTTGATGAGGGATCCCCTGGCTTGTCTCGTCGAAAATCCATTCTCCAGCCCATTTAAAACGATGATGGGGGAAGGCCAGGGGAAAAAATTGAATCGATGCATCAGTCGACCTTGTCCGAAAAAGAACGAAAAAGAAAACTGGTTTCCATCCACTTTAGTACATGTTCCTCATCCAGCCGTCGATTGAAGTGCCTGATAATGCGTACTATACTCCAGTATACTGCCATTGATGCTGCTGATACTACTATTACTACTACGGACTGCCACGATAGTTCAACCACAACAACCTTGACGTTCAAATTTGTTAGATACACTCACTCAAGGTAGAACAGTATAGCACTGAATGAGGGAAACGATCAAGAAGAAGAAGAAGAAGGACGCAAGGAGGGTCCCTTTTCGATTCTTTCTTTCAATAGACACGCTTGCATTGAGTAGGGAGCGCCCTGGCCCTAATCTAGCCCTACTTAATGTCTTTGTGGTTGTTGTTGTTGATAATGATTGTTAATGTTGTATATGGGAATTTGTTGCCGGAGGCTGATGCACCACTGTCAGGCCAAACGACCTTGCCAACAACGTATGCACACGAAGAACTGGCACACTTACGGACAGTCCTGCCGATGAACTCATCGGTTACGGGAAATGGAATGATTCCTTATGGCATAATTGCCTCTTGTATTAGTGAAGGTGAATGCGTCTGCATCCTTTGCCGCGGCCTCTCAACTCTTGAAGGACAGACATGTCGTATCCTTAATGACACTTAATGATTGGTCGTTATGATATAAATCATCGTTCTAGTATAAACAGTAGTTTTGATTTGTCCTTTTCTCCCCAGGGAATTACAAGCAATTGAGAACGGGGAAGTGGACCCCGTGATTGGGTTGAATAGTTTGGACAAGGAGAGAAGCATGGTGAACGATGATCCCAAGTGGCTGGACACCACATTCGTGTTGGCCAATTACAAAACCGAACCCTGTAAGAAACCACCGCGATTGTGCCGCCAGGGTTACGCTTGCCCACAATATCACAACAACAAAGATAAGCGAAGGAGTCCAAAGAAATACAAATACAGGTGAGTGAATGAATAAATGACATGGACATGCAATGTTTCCGCGATTTATTGCGCTTTCCCAGGCATAAAGCACGGGTGACGACTCCAAAAGGCCATTTCGCGCCCAGTTTCGAGTTGTTGCCGAGCGTTTTCATGACCAGACACAAGATCCGACTGAATTCGAAATGAGCTTCATTTATGACTGAAGGAAGAGGAATTACTTTTTTTTATTGCGGATGGATGAATGCTCATGGCAACTTGACCTTTTGGAGAAGATTTCCTCTCGAGTAGTTGTTTTTCCTGGAACTTATTTGTGAGCATGATGAGGGAGGGTGACCTTTGTCCGCCGAAGCAGCCTCGTATCCCCCCCTGTCAAATACTCTGAACCCGACCGTCGTCGACCATATTGCGGCAGTGTGAATTTGGAAACACACCATGAGTCAGCTCACAAGCCATGACTAACCCTGTGCAGGCAGATGACTAGACAACCATGCACGTACCCACACACTCGTTAACCAGCCAACCCACCCAAATTTGGGAATAATATATTACCCGTTTTTCCTTGTCCTGTGACAAATGAAATTTGAATATGTGAACGGCGCGAAAACCTGAAGTTCTTGAGCCATGGCCTACGTCATGATTGCCGCTTGTCTTGGCTATCATCTGACCGAGTTTGACGTAAACCCAACATTTCTCGTCACCAATGTCAATAGGACCAGCTCTGAGGTTTGGGGTTTAAGAGGAAAACGTTTGTGTTCGTTTGTCAACAATGTGTCACACAATGTGTCTCAAAACTTGTTTTTGTTGTCGCTTATTTCAGATCCACCCCATGTCCGCAAGTGAAATCCGGGGATGAATGGGGCGATCCCGTGGGTTGTGATTCGGGCGATGGTTGTCAGTATTGTCACACCCGTACCGAGCAACAGTTCCACCCTGAGATCTACAAATCCACCAAATGCAACGATATCCAGAACACCAGCTACTGTCCTCGGGGAGCATTTTGCGCCTTTGCTCACATCGAACGTAAGTCGATTGATTGCATTTCAAATTCTACATTTCCCACTTTAAGGCCCGTTGACCACACTTGTGACATTCGAAATTTATATGCAACACATTTTGGCCTGAGGATTCTTTGTTCTCAGGCCCCGGATCTATATAATGTATGGGGCAAATATGGAGTCTCTCATCAAAGCCCTAAGTCCAATTTGGCTGGCTGTCGCTCCATAGTCTGCAGTCATGAGTCATATTTGCCAAGTGGATCGAGATAAGAATCCAAATGGCAAGGGAGACCTTTGTTTGTCGGGCCAACGACCCAAAATTCCTGTAAATGAGATCCCAACAACAATGTCCATATGTGACGAACTATGAAAACGCCAATTCAGGTCAGATCCAACGATTACACACTAAGGCACACACACACACACACGCAATCACATATGTGAGAACAATATGTCGCTTCAGGACCGACTGACAAACCAATATTGATGTCAGAGAGCCGGTTAAGGCGTAACACAATTATTTTTAAACACTTTTGATTTACTGCACACAAACGCCGAAAGAGAAAAAGCGAGCGAAGGCAGGAGCGCGCAATTTAGAAGTTCCATTTTCATATCAGTCCGTTTTTAGTTGGGTAGAAGGGGATCCATTGCATTCATTGTCGTGTTCTCTGTTAGAATTGAAAGGCGAAGAAGCTCCGGTTTTGATGATGATTTCCCAACGCGCTTCCATCTAGTCGTCAATTGAAAAGAACTCCAGGTTTGGAGCCTCTGCGCTGCTTTGGTGTTCATTCTTTTTTTCTTCAACATGGCGTATTCAACCTCATGGGGGTATATCATTATCCTGATAGAAAATAGAACATCAACCTATCCTTGAGCTGACAAAGCTAAACGAACAATTGAATTTTTGCACTCCCGTGATCGAGACCAGCCACCAACCTTCTGTACCTTCAGTACGATCAATAGTACTGTATAATATGCACGAATGAGCAGCCAGATCATGTCATGGTCGTCTTAAATGCTCAGTTGGCTGCCCTGGTTTCTTCCCCTCCCCTCTTTGTTGTGGGCCAAAAGCAAAAAAAAAAGAATCTCGATTTTATGGAACCCCATAAAATCAATGACTTGTTCAGTCCGTTGAAGCGCCGCTTGGGTTGAGAGAAATACCGCCCAGTTCTCGGATGGGTCGAGCTACTACTAGAATACGAGAGAATGGGGATGCCAAGGCGACCGACGCCAGGGAGCTCCCAATTCACGACCAGAGCAGCAAGCGATAGATGGAGGTCATGAAGGTGGCGACCATATTGATGAGGGTGATGTTGTCATAGCACCACCACTACGAATGTTTGCATTCCACCCATTCTGAGAGACTGTGGAGCACAAGCTTCTGGATTTCATGAAGATCGACCGTCATATAGTATGTACTGCTCGCTTGAAATGAGTTTTGTTGGCCAGCCTTGGATACAAACGAAAGATTAACGAACAGAAGATGAAACAGAAGAGGTTGATGTTGTTGAATGTAGCCTTGAAATTTGTTACCCTAACAGGGATCACTTCCATTTGACGGAAATGGAGCAGAACTGATCATAACTTGAAAGGGGGAGAGAGAGAGAGAAAGAGAGAGAGAATAGAAAGGGTGAAAATTTGTTTTGAAAACAAATCTAATGAGTGCTCCAAGGCTAGATAGGAGAGTAACTACTTCGCTTTTCCCCTATTCCGTCTTGTTCTTCTCCCCTTTTTGCTTACTTTAGCCGTCCGTAGTGGGATGAGGGATTCGGGAACAATTGTGTACTTGGCTTTGTTGAAATATATTGATTGGCCATAAAATGGTTGTGCTCTGAGAGGATTGCTGAAACGATGATTTGTTCAAATAAGGAGGTAACCTCCGGCATTTAAGTGCCCGAAACTCGGCGGGTTGTAAAGGAAATCTTGAACAAAAGCATTGACATAGTGGTCTATTACCCTTGTGGACTCTTAAGGCCAGATGTAATCAGATATGCAAAATTGGATTACTTCCAACAAGTCTAGACAATGTAATCCAGCTTGGATTACATGATCTCACTTTCACATGAAAACTCACGATTCGTTTCATCTAATTTTCCGAGGCATTCCTTCCCGTTTTTGCCGATTTCATTTCCCTACCACCGAAAACATATCTGCTCGAGTCTCAACTCGTATTTGCCCTTCCTGTGTATTGATGAGAGATCAAATTGACGGGTTGAAGAGTTACCGGAAGTGGCCGAGGTACGAGATGAAGTTCCATTGCAGTTTTTTGCACACACACATAGACACATACACACATCCCACACTCGCCGAGAAAAAAAAGCCGGCCAAAAAAAGAGAAAATTGGCCTAGACCAATCAAACACGTTTACCTTCAGCCCAAACGAGAAGGCTCTGAGTAATTGATTCCAACGCTGGTCGGGTGAGTTTGTCCTCAGAGGAAAATCGGATCCCAACGACGCGTTCATAAAAGGCCCAGCAAGGGGGCCTGACTTATTGTATTGGTTCTCAGGAAACGGGAGAAAGATGATTTTTCTTTGTTCAGGGAGATCATCGAGTGATATTTTGTTGTATACATCCTCGGAAACCCCGGACAAAGACGGCTTTTGGGATGGTTGATTAAGATTTAGTACCTTGGCGGGAGGAGGCAGACAGCCATGGAAGGACATGGAAACGTCACGAAACGTGATCAAATCTCAAGTCTGATCGCAGACGATAGATAGACCATCACCTAGAATTGTGTGGGCCTGATTTTCCATTACGTTTTGTCAGCTTGGTCACACAATTAACCAAATATGAAACAACGGAAGCAAGCTTCATTTGTCTCGACTGATCGGACTGTCCAGGGACTTCAGTGCCTTGGCAGCGTGTCTTATCCGATAAAATGATGATATTTCGGAGGTAAACTAAATTAGACTCATCCTTAACTTTTTCAGAAGAAACCGTAAGTTTGGAGAGTCCCTCGCCGGAAAATGGGCACAACTTGGGTGACATTTTGTCTCATGCTCTACCCAACAGCGAAGACACGTCAAAGAATGGATCGGTCAATCACGGAGGTCGCATGGACCTGCATGATGTAAGTCTCTTCCTCCTTCTTCAGGCTTTTGTGTTTCTTCATCCAAATGTTCTTGAAAAGTGCACTATAGATCGAAGGATGACGGGAGATCTTCCGAGATCGTCCCCTTTTTCCTTTTGGGGGCCAGACGAGGATTAATTATTTCCTTGATTTCGATGGGAGAGATTGGTTTGGTATTCATGGGATTTCAACGAATGTGTCTTCTCGCTCTCTTCCAGATGAATTCCGAGTTAAATGGCACTTTCGTGGCACGCGGAGCCATGATGAGAAATGGATCGATTACGGTGAGTGGTCGTTCGATCGAGTCTCAATTCTTGCCTCCCCTTTGAATATTGGGGGCTTTACGCTGAAAAATGGGCAGCCGCACTCGCCTGTTTCGAACGAAAAAATTGATTCATATCCCGGACCTTTGAATGTGCGCCTATTACCTAACACTTTGAGCTGGCATTTTGAATAGCTTATTGAGCGTCTCATTAGCCATAGCTCGATCGATCCCCCTGGGCGTCATAACATTTAACGACCTACCCCTTACGCCACCACCACCATTGAACCTGATAATTGACCTTTGAAAAGTACGTTCTTTGATATTGCAGCCACCTTTTGAAGAAAACGGCATCGCCAGTCCCATTGAAAGCAACAAGCATCATCTCGGCCAATCTGGAACCGCGGCCCAGATGGAGAATGGAGCCAATTCCAGTATTAACAATCTCAGTTCCAGTATGGACTCGGCCATGGGCCCACCCCCTCCCCTTCCAAATTCCACCAACAACGGTTTTGTGAACAACGGCAATCCTGGGGCCAATCTCAGTCACAACAAGAATCGCTTCTTGAGCGGAGACTTGACCAGTCGCGAGGCATTAATTCGACGACAGATGTTTTCCATAGGTACGCATGGATGGCATCTTCTTGCTCTGTTTTAAGGTCGTTGAGTAGGAGGGCCTCTATTTTTGTTTGAACACTCGAAATCCATTCGGAAAGTTCGTGACAAAAGTCATTATTCACCAGGCTTGTCATTTCTGGCATTTATGGGTGAAGGAATCTGGTTTGTCTTATTGGCAGGACAAAAAATCATATCTCTTTGAAATGCCACGTGCATTCAGTTTTGGGAATGCCATTAGCCAGAATTGCGCATGCTGAGCTTAAAAAAAATCGAACGACTTATTTGACGTATATGGTTCTCCATTTTTTCCGCCTTTGTAGAAAACAATCCCAATCTGTCCCAAATGGAAAAGGTTCAGCGAAAAACGAGCTTGATGCTAGAGGTGACGAGCTCCAATGGAACCAATCCCACCACCTCGAGCAACACTACTTTCGCCAATGGATCCTTATTCTCAAGTTTCAACAACGCCGAGTCTCTCGATTCGATTGGTAAGTCCTTCAAGAATAAGAACTTAAATCGACCCCGATCATTCATGATTTTCGTGCTCACACGTTGATCCGAATCAAGTTTTAATGTAGAACGGAAAGAAGCTTGCTTAATACTGTAAAGAATGAAGACATTCGAGATCTCATCTCATTCCTTCATTCTCAGACAGACTAACTCAACTAAAGACGGAGGCGATAGAGAAACTCCCACTTTTGTTTTGAGGCCTGCCGATTTGATCTGATCTTCGGACTTGACAATGCAAGTGGTATGGCTCCCAAATGTCAAATGTCGCCTGACAATTTCTAACGTGATGAAATCAGAGTTGAGATAGCATTTATGAGGCTAGATGATATCGCTCGCTTGATTTGCCAGGGGTCAGATGGGAAGGCCGGTCAATGGGGTCACGGTGGATTATGAATATTGAATACCTTGTTGGTATTTAAGAGGCGCTCCAAATTGGCCTGTCTCAATCTCTCTTTTAACTTCACGATTAAATGTGAACCACAGCCACCCAATACCACGAGCACCAGCACCACCAGCGGCTGCTATTGCTAAAACTACTTCGCTTGATCAAAATGAGGATAAGGGAGCTATGATTTCACTTCTGATTTCACTACTGACATCAATATAAGCAATTCCACAGAATTTAATCAGATGGAAAGGACTAGAGGTCATAAAGTTCGGGGGAAGTATGTCTTTAATCCAAGGTCCACCCTTTTTTCTGATTCTGCTCATCTAGTGAATGTTGGTCCGCTTGGTGACATTGATCCATTTTGACTCGTTATGTTATCTCCATAACATTTCTTTGGAGCGAGGGAAAAAACGCCGCCCCGTTTCGTTAGTTGTTTTTCTTGATATTTACCGGTCCTCCAGGATGTGTTCAATCAAATGAGAGATCCAAATCATCTTCCGACTCAAGCGCAAAAGCTCTCGAGTAACCAACCTTTGCATAGTTTTAACCGAAACTTCTTGCTCGTTGTTGTAGGTAGTTTCGACGTCGGTCGGGAAAGATCAGGCATATTGTACTTTGAAACCCAGTTCTCACTTGATTTTGCATATCTTCATCTGATTGTCAATGCACGAGAGACCATTCAATAAATAAACAGCCATCTCTTAGAAGAAAGTCGCCAAAGCGGCGAAACGGCACCGTGTCGACATGACAATCTTGGACCGCAATGTTCGGTTGGATCCCGGCCAGATTTGAATGAGAACCATTTCTCAAGTTGTCCATCAATTGTCATTGCTGGGCTCCGTGCGATACCAAAATCCTCTTGGCCGAGTGTGCTGTATGCACATCAAGTCAGTCAAAGAATGAGGTCGTATGCCTGGATGAGCTCTTGTTGTCGCTTTATGGGACTTGCTTCTGAGACCCAAACCCCCGACAAACTTGGTCAGCAGCTCAAATGAATCTTTGTTCGTCCACGGAGGCTCCTCATTCATGGTTCAGCTCATGGTAGTACACCATTCAGTGTTCTACCTACCGTGGATGGGACGGTGTTTCTTGAGTTTGAACTTGAACGTATTAGCCTGATGAGCAAACATGGAGGAGGAGGAGGAGGGTCTTGGACCGTAAAATCATTAGATAATGGTCATTGTGCATGACTGGGGGGATGAGGAAAAAATTGGCTCATGTTTTGAAAATAGAGCATTAATGGCTTGTGCCAAGATCCTGGGTAGGTTTACAATTTCACGCCATTCTGATTAGCCGTTCAGAGGAGATGCTTTATTCTTAAGCAATTTCACCCAGATTGATTGTGCCAAGAGATAGTGATCGGAAAATAGGGTTTTTGACAAGACACCGTTTTCATGGTTTTCCTCCTCCGTCAATGTTTCAGGTGCTGCGTTCGAAGACCTCTCTGTGGATCCGTTTGAAGGGAGCAAGAGTCGGAAATCCTCCGGTTTCAGTGAGACTTGCACTACCAAGAGCCGTCAATGCAGTGGTTATGACTTGTCTTCCGGACCCAATGGAGGCGGGAATAAGTCGCGTAACTGCAGTGGCAACTCCATTACACAAGGCATCAGTGGAATCCTGAATGGATCCAATCCGGTGATGATTCCCGGATCAGGAGGCAAAATTTCACCCAGCGGGAACTCGCCTCTTATGCACACCAACGGCATTGGACTTGAAAATGGGCATGAAAACAATGTAAGTTTGGCCTCTTCATATCAACTGACCACCTATCTTTTGGTTATCTTACGATTTTTCCTATCTTTAGACTACTTCTTTGGGCATGAATCAACTTGGCTTGTTCGACCTGACGTCAGCCAATAACAATTGCCATGGCTCTCCGAAATCCAACTCCTCGATTGATCACCAGAAGGATCTAGAGATCGCGAGGCTGAGAGAGGAGCTCCAGGAGACTCGGAACCGATTGGCATCTTGGGATGAGGGCATTCTCCAAGCACGGAACGCATGTGAGGCCTGGAAGAAGGAATCCGCAATTGCCACGAAGAAAGCCGAACTCGCGCAAAGAGATCGGGAATCGGCCTTGCAAAAGGCGGTCCAATTCCAAAAGGAGGTGGAAACCCTCAATGGAGGACCCTACCTTCATGCCATTAAGAGAGTGGATGAGCTTAAAGCACTTCCTCCGGGTGTCCTCAAGGCCCTTGAATGGCAGTTGAGGAAGGACCTACAGGAAGTCGAGAAAGTAAGCGGAGAAATTTGCTTTTCAGCCACACAACCTCGTATGTTTCACGCTCTTTTTCTCATATCTTCCACAGACGCTAAGGATGAATGAGGCCAATAACCAGTGGGTATCTGGCTCTAATAACTCTACACACAACCGATTATTTGATTTCTCCACCCCGACGAGTGATATGTGGGGAAGTGGTGGTGGTCTTGGTTTAATTTCACATCAGCATCATCACATGTTCGGATCGTTGGCCCAACAATAAATGAGAGCGAAAAGCAGAAGAGTAAATCTATATATACATTTGAATCAATGACCAAATCAACGAGGATTCTCATCGCGAGGCATGATGAATTGATGATGATTTTCCTTAACCTATCAGATCACATGTGGACCTCTTTTACTCTCTTTTTTCTCTTTGCACTTGCTGACTTTGTTGTTGTTGCTACTCCTGCTGCTGTTGCTGTTGTTCTTCACCTTGAAGGAGAAATCACTCCTCCCGGGCCCAATTTGGAATCTTTTTCTACCCGTGTAGTCATTGTTTACTAGGCTCCTCAACGAACGTCTTATTATCATTATTATTATTATTATTATTGAAACTACTTCTTCTACTAACAACATCAACAGCAACTATTACCACCACCACCATTGCTACTTCATTATGAATACACTATTTTCTACTTGAACATCAGGAGCAACCACTCAAAATTTGTTTTATTCTTCCCCTTGTCTACGTACACTTCCAGTCAAAAGCAAGCATACAAAAAGCAAACATGTTTAGAGTGATAAGGATTTTCTAGATTTTATAAACCAACCAAATTTAGTTATTGCTCTCAAATCAATGTTCTGGTCCTCCTTTCAAATTGGTTCATCCTCAAAATCTCTCTAATACTTAATGTATGTTATATATGTATATCTTTATCAGATGAAATATGCCCACACACCAAAAGCCACTATTGCTATCATCATTATTATTATTATCATGGTCGTATATTTTTGCAATGAAAATATTACAATCTTTGTGTTGCTCACATAGTTGTAAAATGTCTCGCCAAGATGAAGCCAAAATCGCACACAAACAAACAAACACACTTACACTTCTCCTAACAACAACATCATCAATATCGATACTTACATTACATACACGAATATACACCCAACACAGAAATTGTATTCACATCTTAGGCAGAGTGGGTCTTTGTACTTCAGCTAATATATCGTACTTGTAATTAATATCCCTTCAAGCTCTCATACAATAACCAATCAATCTAGCAATGAGGTCTGAACCATCACTAAATAGTCATTCTATCCATAGAATTCGTTTTCCATATCTTTGACCTTTCCCAATTACTCCTTCTTTCCAACATGCGGGATTGATGAAATGCTATCAGAATGAAAAAAAGAAAATGCAATTTCCACCCTTATTCACTTCATCTGTACTTCTTCTTCTTGTATCATTATTCAACATTTATACTAATATTATTATCCATAGAATTCGTTTTCCATATCTTTGACCTTTCCCAATTACTCCTTCTTTCCAACATGCGGGATTGATGAAATGCTATCAGAATGAAAAAACGAAAATGCAATTTCCACCCTTATTCACTTCATCTGTACTTCTTCTTCTTGTATCATTATTCAACATTTATACTAATATTATTATCTTTATCACAACTACCACTAAGATGACCTCCTTTCTTATTTCGAAATTTGGAACTCCCTCCCAAATGATTTTGAACCACCACTCGCTTAAGCGATCTTAGTCAAATTTTGTTTCTCTTTTAGACATCTTGAATATTTTTTGGGAGACCTTGTACTTTCACGTTTTCATGTGTTTTCCTTCTTATATTCGCCCCAATTTGTAGTCTCTTCCAATTCGTAAAGACAACTGGAAAAATGGTCGCCTGGGTGACGCTGATTTTGTTGCACCCAGTTCAAGTCTGTTCTTCCTTCATTGTGTTGTAAACAAACCCTAGTTTTTCTCGTCATTTTATGTATGTTCCAAATAGAATAACTTTGTAGTCACTATTAATTATGAATCGTATTCAAATGGAAATAAAAGACATCAAAATCCACCCCATATTCTCATTTCACCTTTGTTTATTGTATCCTTCAAAAGGGCTTAGCTTTGAAATACTCCTCAACCGGAACTGTCTTAGCACCGCCAAAGAAATCCAAAACCAGAACATTTTCAATGTCCATCTTGCCAAAGAACCATCCATGATCTAAAGGAGAGAATCAACCGAAAAAGAATACAACAATGTAATGAAATTACAATTGAACTCATCTTACCTTTTGGCCAATCAGTCATCTCGGGGTGACGAGAAAATAGCGCATCTTTAGCAAAGGCCTCTTCTTTTGTCCCATGTGCTACTGTTTGAATAGTTCCAGTCAGTATGATATGGGCACAACGAGGATCCTCAGGGTCGTATTGTTTCTGATCACAATATTTCCCTTGGGCTAATGACATTGTAAGAGATGCCTGATTATTCTCCTGCAATGATATCATTTCCAGGATAGTAACTCAAGACTTAGAAACTAGTGCTCTAGGCATTTATACATTGATCAACATTGTACCTTAATATCGTGGACCGACATTTCCAAGGGAGTCAAATACATGTATGGGATCCCTGTTGACAAAGCCATGCTTGGTCCGTCACTGACACTGAACACGTTGGCAAAGGGATAGCCTTTGATCGGATTTCTGGCGGAGATGGTGGCCATTGCAGCCCAATCTTTGAAAGAATAAAAGTAGTATTTAACGAGAGCGAATCGATTATTCATCTCCTGTCAATTTGTCAATAACATCAGAATGCATTGCATTTTATCTAATTAATGGAACATAAAGGTCCTTATGATTTATCTTAGAAAATCTAAGCTCAAAATAAATAAGAAGTGTAGGCAGCTCAGCAAAAATGATTGGTGGCTGCAAATATCATCCTGAACCCAAACAAGACTTATGTGAGACAAATCATATTTAAATTTCTTCTTCGATACAACCACTAGCTTTGTTGAATAAAAACAAAAGTTCATCATAATACTTCTTCCTAAAGGATTACCCGAATGATGAGTGACATATCTAGCCATCCTAGCGGCCTCTTCATGAGGAGGTGGTCCCGGATCCAGAGACTTGGGTAAAGCAGGTGTTTCCGAATGGATTTCATTGTCCGAGACAAATATGGAGAAGATGGAGTCGAATAAAGACGGATTTCGCACCAAAGACTGACTGACAGTCACTCCGAAAGCGAAAATAATCAAGAGCAATGGCAATGTCTTCATCTTGGAATGATGGTGATGCAAAGGAAATTTCTTCGCAGTGCTCTCGTTTTTAAAGACGTTCCGAGAAAAGATAAGTTGCTTTGTGTTTGTCAAATAGTGTTTGGACTCGTTTGGCTTGTTCAATCGTTCCCTTCTTGGAGAATTCCGTAAGTGTGTTGCCAAGAAACAGGTCAACAGAGATTGCGTCGGCAATCTGAAACCTAATCTTGTCTGGAATGGGTTGCGTTGAATAAAAAACAGCCAAACTTCCGAGGGAGCCATTCTAGAATTCTGGATACACTGAACTGGATTGCTCGATTAGTAGGGCTGTCCAAAAAGGAGACCTAGTTTGCTATATTCTTGAATATTAGCTTAACATGAGATTTTGTTGTTTCATTACTTTGCTAGTGGCTCTTTTAAAAAGAGGAAACTCAACCGAAGCTTGGTTTGTCTGTTTATTGCGAAGTCAGATGGCAGCTCTCTCGCTCGGCCTGCCATCTGATTTTGGGTGTCTCAATTGAGGGATATTCCCGCTTCGTTGTCACAGCCCAACATTAATTATCACCTCACCCTCGGGAATGACCGCAGGTTCGCTTATTTAAGCTGTTAAAGCAGCAACTCATGCTGTAATCAAATACCAAAGAGAAGCTTGGACTTGGCTTCCCTGGGATCGAACCAGGATTCGCAAGTTGGAAAGCAGATGCTTTACCAATACGGCACCCTGGCAAGCCTAAACTGAAGCTATCTGCAATTTTCGCATCTTTTTGCATATTTCTTTGAATTTTTTGCTTCTTTTGTTGCATTTTAATTTGCAGTTTTTGCCCGTCGATTGGATGCAGATTACGGATTGTTTTGAACTGACGAATAACTAATTCTACCAAATCTCAATCCCTTTTCCAACTTTTTGGTATGCATAATCAAGCGCCAGAGATGGTATTTTCGTTTTTCTATTAACTAAGGTTGCTGCCTGTTCGACTTTTCTGTGCTATGATCGTTGTGAGCTTTTTTGACCACAAACAAAGATTAATCCTTACTATAACATGAATGAACTAGTTCCTATATATTGGGTAATAGAACATGATAGAAAGAATGACGATTTTATTTTTCGACCTAGGCGTGATTCTCGAGGGTATCAAGACGCTCTAAATGCTCGCGGAATCTCTTTGAACGGTTTGGTATAAGATGTCTTTTATACCTGTTTGAATGCTCTCTGTAGTTTCCAAATGTTTCTAGACTCACCCAATACAAAACTCTCCCATTTTGACATGGTTGTGCTAGATTATTTTACATTTTTCTACAAATGGGCGCAGAATATCCTAATTTCTTAAATCATCATTTTTATATTTGAAAATGCATAACGTTGGAAAAAAAGCAATTGTTAACATTTTCATTATTGAGCCATGTTGTGAGCAAGTCGAGTTCCTCTCTGAGGCTTGTCTCTTTTTTCCTTGCGGCGTTGTTTTTTCGCTCTTTCTCCCATGCTCTATTTCCCTGTTTGATGCCGGGGTGGACCATATTACAAATAATATATAATCAATGCAGCAAAAATCAGAAGACAGAGGTACAATTGGAACAATACCTTATTTATTATTAATAACAGCAAGCTTTCATAAACGATTTTCTTCAAGATTTGCAAGGGTTTCTGTAATTATCATCATCAATCCTTAAGCTTAGAGAATATTCAAAAGACATGTACAATTAACACGAAAATGCAGTTCGAAATTGTGATCAATGAGAGTCCGTTTACATTCATTGTTAGTCTATAATACGAATCAAGTCAAATGTGGTGGAGAAACAACAGAACTAGTTTTTTTACAAGCCTTTGCAATATTTGTCTTCATGCCTTTTGAAAACAAGTGCAAGAATCACTCATTTCCCCTCAAGAAGATTATTTTACACAATTCATTAACAGTATCCACAAAGTTACCTTATTTGTATCATGTATATACATCTACTGACAGGGTCACGCACGTATTTCATGAATTTGCTGAGAAAACGCAATGATAGAGACAATCGCGGTTAAAGAGTACAGAAACGGGGACAAAATATGTAAAGTTGGATGTAAGAATGTGGCTTGAGGAAGAAAACACTTTCAAAATGAAGTGAGGGAAAGAAGTCCGAAGACGAAAAAGCAAGTGAGCTAAAAGTATCAAACTACGGTGAGCAAGAAGATGTAGCAGATGTAATGAAAGGAGATGGTTGACCCATTACTAGCAAATGGTCTCCTTTTTGTCCGCTGAGGAGCCGAGCAATCCAGTCGCAGCTGTCGAGCCAGATAGATGCTGTGTTTGCGGCTGCGCCTGTTGGTGCTGGTCCCAGCTTGAAAGCATCTTGGACTCATGGGAGTGGGCGGGGAGGAGGGTGTTGTTGATAACCCTTTGCAACTGAGACGAACTAGGGGTGGCGTCATCAATCGAACTGAGACTGTATGAAGGGGGCAACGTGTTCTTGTCAGTTTGAGCCGCTCTTTGCGGACGAGGAGTGACTGTGGGGGTTTCAGTCGCCCCTAGGAGGTGGTGCTCTTCCTCTTGTTGGGGTGATCCGGCTGACCAACGGTTTTTGATGTTCCGCGTGACTTCACGGGAGGCATGGCGGATCTGAGTGGCCACGCCCCCTTGGATTTCATTTGGATGGCTGCTGGTTGGGGTCTTTTTGTTTTGTGAGGAGGTTGTGGTAGTAGTAGGAGTGGTCACCCTGAAGGAAGAGGAACCGGATTGCATGGAAACAGCTGAAACGAGAAACGTGAAATCGTGCTTGTCAATATTCAAACGAAGGAACAAGACCGGGAGAAGTGCTCAAAGAGGTAAAAGCACCGAAACGTAAATCACAAAACATATTTTTGCGACAGAAGTGTGAATAACGACACCAAAGCCATTTTAGTATAAAGGGTGAGTCAAACCATGCCGCCCAAATTTCACTCTGGTAGATCTGGTAGATCCCACTCACGTACTCACCTTTATCGCTCAAATCGATTGCTAAGAGTCTCTCTGTCAAAACTAAACTCTGATTCGCTCGTCAAAAGCTGTGAATTGGAAAAATATAATACAAATCAAAAGTGATTGACTGAAGCACGTGTTCCGTCATCTTGGAACCAAACAAAAAGAGCAAACGAAATGGTAGTGCAATTTAAGATTTCGACTGAAGATATTCTATCTCTTTATTCATGCAGAATGAGAGAAGCATCGTTAGCATACGAAAAGCTTCGCTCAGAAAGAAAGCTTTTACATTG
The DNA here is from genome assembly GCF_007210705.1 of Tigriopus californicus. NCBI lineage: Eukaryota > Metazoa > Arthropoda > Copepoda > Harpacticoida > Harpacticidae > Tigriopus > Tigriopus californicus. The sequence goes on along the minus strand of NC_081440.1, from coordinate 5,028,802 downwards.
TGGTGGCATTTTAGCCTCTCTGAAGTGCAGTAAGCTTTGAACGGAATGAATCATGCAAAGCCTCTCTTACCAATTTTGATTTCGTTGTTTTTGCAATCTCCAATGGGAGGCCAGCCTGCTTTTGATCGCAATTCCTCCTCCAATCTTTCGAAAGGAAGGTGAGGACCTCGAATATGAATCTTGTACCAAGGCAGCACTTTGGCAAATAGGACCCCATCGATAAAATAAATCTAGAGAGATGACGAACATATTCAAATCAGTATTGCATTTTCTGGTGTTTTAAGCCTTTTATCGAACAGCCTCTCTCACCTCCCACAGGTAACAGAAAATACAACTGAAAACCATAACTCCGACAATCACAAGGCGGAAGTCCATACTGGGAGGAATCTTGAAATTTAGTCGCTCTGCGAAATCCTGAGATTCGTACAGAGACATAAAAATAGTGGCAGCTACCGCAGCGATCGTCCAAACGGCCATAATTCCTATGGAAACAATGCGTGGTGTATGAAGTGACAATTCCCATACAGATCAATAAATTCTCTTTTACCATTTGTGAGCAGAGGTTTCCTGTAGGGAGATCCTTTAGAAAAAACTATAGCTGCGACCACAGCCGCACAACAGGACAACAAAAATATGCAGGTCTGCTCGTAGCTGGGATTTGGAGGCCAAAGTCCCGGTTCAAATTTATATGGCACAAACCTAAACAAGTTCATTTAGAAAGTCAGACAACTCAGCCCTGCTGTCGTAGTATTGTAAGCTATTGAGGTTAAATCCTACCATGATTGCATTTGAACATAGAACCAAACTCCGACATAGCCGAGTGTCTGGAAGAATAGGAATGAAATGACCGAGAATAAGGGCAAAAATGAGAGTAGGTGCCGCATGGGTTTCTGTTTGATCAGGATCTCATGAGGGCCACAATTCCCAATCATGATGATAGGTAAAGCGGCCAGGCCAATGTCCACCACCAAATACTGATTATCACTTGGTTCAGTGCCAATCTAGAAGAAATGGAAGCCCTTCAATTTTGAACAGGGTTTAATTATAACCACGGGGAGACCTACGTAGAAGATCATAAGAACTGCGATGAGTTGGGTGAAACAAAATGCAACTCCAAATTTGAAAGAGGCAAACGCTGAGACCATGGTGGCACGGCCCTCCCGGATGAGATATGGGACACAGCCAATATGAACATTGCGTGAGGTGAAGGGAGCTGCTACAGAAGCCTCTGCCATGGAGAGTGAGATCCCAGCATGAGCAGTCTTCAGAGCTCCACAATCATTACAACCGTCCCCACACATGATCACTTGCCGGCTGAGGAAATAACTCCTTTGTAAAAGTGACACGTACAAAAGATAAAGATGATATTTCTACCCAAGATCCTTCATGCACTCGATCAGATGGATTTTCTGTTCCGGCAGCATCCGAGCAAAGATCTTTCCCCGTTGAACGATACGATCCAGCAATGCTTTGTCATTGTTCCGAATCAATCCAAAGGTCTTGCCATCGCAAGCAAATACGTAATTCTTTTCTTGGACTGACTTGATGAAATTTGACTGGAAAAGCACAAGAAGCAATTCATTACGTTAATAACAAGAAATACATAAGGATGACCTTACGTCATGGACAATGTTGGACTTTTCGTTCTCTTCCAACATATATGCCACATTGAGGCTAGGTGTGTAGGTATTGGGACTCAACTCGGCTTCTACCCGAATAATGGTTTGGTCTGGTTTGACCAAATCACAATCGCGACCTACACTAATAGCCGTAAGAATGTTGTCCCCAGTGACCATCACCGTGTTGATATCGGCCTCGTGCAATTCCTTAATTGCAGCATAGGTCTCGGCCTTCACAAGGTTCTGCATGATGATCAATCCCAAAAAATCCGCTTTCTGTTCCAAATCCGAACGTGTGAGATCATCGACTTCCTTCCATTTATAGTTGGCATTTAATGGCTTATGGGCTGCTGCAATGACACGTAGACCCTGCTTCGTGTACCACATCAATGTGCTCGAAAAATCTGTCGGAATTGTCTCAGGTTTGCAGGTGGAAGCGATCTTCTCTGGGGCTCCCTTGATGTACACATCAAATTGTTGGGCACCCTTCTTTTTCGTGACCGTGGTCATTCTCTGCACAGCAGAATCAAATGGATAGGTCTTGAGGATAGCGATTTCCAAATTGGAGGGAGCTGTCTTGATGTGACCGCTTCCATTTCTACTGCCTTTAGGAGGAGATACAAGAGTGGGTGTGGCCATTCCGTAGTCAGGGTTTATTCCCATATTGTGTTGTTCTTTTAATTCCTATCCATGAAAAACGTAGGCTTAGAAATAACCGATGCGTTTGGAACCAAATTACGGATAATAACTGCCTTACCCATTCAATGGCATCAAATAGTTTAACATCTAAAGGGTTTCCTGTCAACTCTCCCTTGAGTTCAATTAGAGAGTGACATGTAGCCATAGCCTGGATGAGTCTCGAATCTAAGGCTAGTAGAGTTGGATCTGCTTGAGTCTCTTGAAAATTGGCGTTTTTCGACTCGCAAACCCCAGCCAAATCCAAATTTCCTTCGGTTAGAGTTCCGGTCTGGAATGACGAGAAAAAAAATCACTATTTTGGTGAACAGGCATATACGTAGTTGCAATGAATGAAGGCATAGTGTACACTGAGTGTGCATTGAACATGAATTTTTGTGTTTCATTGTTTCATTTGTACCATAAAAAGACTTTAGAAAGCCGGTCCAGTTTTGAATTTTGGGCGGAAAAGCTGGATTTATTCCATGTTTCAATCACTCACTCAAGGAGGTTGTGAGGGTGACCAATGCACATCCTGACAACCTTAATTGAGCAAGTGACCAAAACTGGATGATGATGGGATGTACGAGTGGATGCATCGCGCCTCAAAACCAGATTTAATTTTAGCCGTCCTGGGTTCCCGATTCAATTATTACCTTGTCAAAAGCCACAACGTCAATTCCACCGCAAAGACAGATGTGATTGGAATGAAGACAGAAGATCTCCATTTTCTGGAGTCTTTTTTGAGCAAAGGCATTGTTGGCTGTCAGAGCTGCCGGGAGAATGGGTGGAACAACAAATGTCAAGATATCCAAACTGTTCAGCAGGCACTCTTGAATTGTTCCCTATTGAACGGCCACATGGAACAAGAACGAATATTAGGAATAGCACTACCAAGATGTGTGAAAGTTCTGGCACCCTGTCAATATTTATTGGATGTTTTCAACAAAGGAAAAGGGAGGGGGAAGTGGTTGATGTCTGCTCGGAGTGAAAGCCGATTCGTAAGGATTAACAGTTTGTCAATTTTGCGATTTATTTCCCATACATTCCCTCCACCACAAACTAAGAGGGGAAGGATGTTTTTTCCAATTTTCCAGCCTTACCCCATTTGAGATCCACATGTACAAAGAATAGGCCATGCCAATGAGCCCAAGTGAGAGGAAGACGTAGATTGACTTCAGAAAGTCCGAATGGAACTGGAAATCCAATGGAGGCGGAAACAAAATGGCGCGGACCAATTCACCCTTGGTTGTCATGAAACCTGTCACGACAAATCTATGATCACCAACATGTGCTCTCGGATATCGTTCAGGTTCACCTTACCCGTTCTAATGACCACAGCCTTAATGAAATGCCCCTCTTGGGCCTTGCCTTGAAGAATCTCAGTTCCACAGAACACAACATGTTGACGTTGAAGATCGTATGCAAAGTGGATAGTGTCCTCATCGGGAATGGAAATCTACAGAAAAGCAAGACTTTTGGCAAATATTTCAGGAGAAATCCACATGCTCATCTCGGATCAGAAAAGAAGCCATACCCATGTGACCGTTGTAAGTCCTGAACAAAATCTGTCGTACCTTAGTGATCGGGATCGACTCTCCAGTGAGCATGGACTCGTTAACAACGCAAGTGCCCTCCACCAAAACGGCATCACATTCCATCATGACCCCTCCAGTGGTTGGAAGCAGTATGACATCGCCAGGAACTAATGCCACGGATGACAATTCGGTCTCTGAAATAGGAACACTCATGGTATCATATCTGAGGGAGGACTTTGTCGACTATTCCCTTTCTCCAACGATGGAACATGGTCTCACTTAGAGTGTATGGTAGAAAGAAGCCTGCTTGTGACAAGGGAAGGGGTGGCTGATCTTAATTATATTCCATTGAAAGGCGGCTGTGAATTTATGAAAAGAGCAACTTGGGATAATCCTCATTGATCTTTTGTCCCATTTTATCACCAACTGTCAGCCTTGACTCGGGGATGAGGGATTTCATTTCCAAGACGATTTTCGCGCGTCTCGTTGATCCGGTCTTGGCGTAAAATGAGGAAAACTACCGGATGACATTTACCGCTTTCTTCAGATGTTATTTGTCCGGTTGTAAATACCCGGGGGGGATTTCATCTGGACTAAGTCCATTTGTCAAGATGGAACAACATGATCCCCACGTTTCCGTTCTGCTAAGGTCCCCAAGTCCCACGACTATTTACACGCCGGGAGGAGGAGCAGGAGGAGGTCAATAAAGCTCAGTGCATGTTCCAAATGAAAGGGGAAAGAATGGGCGACCCGACAGCTCTGAAGGGGATTGGATCGGGTCTCCAAGCAATTTAGGTTCAATTATTGTTGTTTTGTCACCCAATTGAGCACGGTTACTTGGAGCCAAGAGTATTTATTTCTGCCTCCAAATGATTTATCCTGTCAACCATATTGTGTCAAGTGAAAGTAAATAAGCTTTGGGGTACTTACGGGCTCCATTCCTCAATACGGACACTGAGGATTCGGACTTCATCTTGTCCCTCAAGTTTCGATTTTGCTACAGGGGGATAAATTCAGAGGCTTCTTGACTTGCTTGTCTTTGTGAGTAAATTCAATCCAATCTTACTTTTCTCGTTTCCCAAACACTGGCTGTCACAGACAGCACCGAGGTTATTGCAATGATAACAGCAAATTTCCAGTACATTTGAATGGACCATAAAATAACTGTGTAAGCTTGAAACAAGTAGAACGGATTTAAGGCCTGCAAAGAAGACGAGATGTAGCCTCAGAAAAGCTTTTTTCTTCTTCATTTATGAAAAATAAATTAAGCTTGAATCTAACGCACTTGAAGCAGAGGACAAATAATTCTAAGAGAGAAATATGCCGCCTTTGGTGAGGCCTCAATGAGTACTGCAGTTTTAGGAAAGTAGGAAAAAATTGTTTCGAATTTGATCCGCATTGAAATGATTTTGCGTTAGAGGTGTATTCGTTGTCCCTTTTAAGAATAATAGTTTCAATCATGACCCTTTACCTCGTGGAATACCAAGTAGAGCACCGGTGGCACACTGATTTTAATCAGATTCGGTCCATACTCATGCAACCTGTCTGTGACTGTGAGTTGGCCAAGTCCCTCTTTGCACTTGTGGAAATCCGATTGCTTCATGAACTCGTCCACGTTCTTGAGTTTAACGAAAGTCCGGGCTCCACTGTCCCAGACATATTTGATCTTCTTGTTGATGAAGAACGAACAAATTGGTGTAGCATTGTTGGAGAAATCCCCCGAGGGGTTGCACACCACATCCTCCTCAAAAATCTGCTCGAACTTGTCCTACAACGAGAAAAGCCGTCCAAGATGAACTTTCGGATGGATTACAAAAGAGACCTTGTCTCACCTTCAAGAGAACCTTCTTGGCCTCTTTCAAAGGTACTTTAGTGTAGACACAATTGAGTTTAATGTCCGCTCTCCAGGTCAACAAGATGAGGAACAGCCCACCTGTCAGAACCACGGTGAAGACCGTGAGCAGACATTTGAGGGGACTAAATGCAAACCCTTCCACAGTCTGGAAGGGAACGTGTGATTTAAGTCTCTGAAATGATTCACAGCCTTTTCTCTTCCCTCCCCCCTTCCTTGATATTTTTGGTCTCATATCAAAAAAGCCGAAATTACCCAATGAAATATGAGCCCATGGACCGACAGGATCGACACAATGAGCCGAGCACGGATGAGAGTCGGTCCACTTGAAAGTGGCTCTAGATGGAACAACAAAAGTAATTTGGTTCTGCTCTGTTTCACTCTCTCTATCTCTCCTACCCACATACGTTTCCTTTCAACGAAACGGGACTCAAAGAAGTTATGTAAACAATCAAGGGGAAGCAATTTTTGCGCCTCTTAACTTGTCAAGGGCCTTCATCGCGTGTGAAAGGAGTTAGTGCGACGACGATGATGATGATGATGTTCTCCAGGCTCTTTCGAGAGAAAGGGACTTGAAAGAATAACAACATCACATCACAAGCTCAACGACGAGAAAATGGATAAAAAGCGAAGGGTTTCTCGACTAGATATAGTAGTCTCGCATTCTCATGGGATTGCCAATGAACGGGTCCCATGGATTAATGGAGCTTCTCAATTGTGCTTTACATGGCCAAATAGATCAAAAGGGTTAGCAGTAGATAGTGCATACAGATTAATCAACCCTTGGCTCTTTGCAAGAGTGATAATGACTTTACTGTACACCAAAACAAGTCTAATTGACCCTTTTGAATGACACACATGTAAGAGATATTGCCATTTTGAGTTAAATAGAGGAGGTGCATTATGCGGCGATCTTTTAAGGTCAATACTAACATTTAGGGAGACACATTTAGATACACATTGAAGTATCAATTCTTTTTTGAAAGCAATTTCGCGGTCTTTTATTCCTTTGACCTTTTGTTCCTTATTTCCCTCCCATTCAAATCCTGTAGTTCATAGATGGAATTTACATTCTTGTCATCAAGCCTCCTCTACTTGATTTCATTAACCTTGATTCTACTCTAAGCATCCAATAGATTAAAGAGGTGGTGCATTTCACGATCGTCCTTTTGTGTGAAGGTTCGTTGTTCCACATGCATACCTTTTTAAGGGTCTGTCCATTGATTTTAAGTTCCTTTGTGGTATCCTCTTACTCGCTTCCAACTAATACGAAAGTTATGATGTCCCATTTACATTTTGATACAAAGCCTGGCCATGCATTCGAATAGGATCGAGCTGTTTCATAAGAAGATTAGCACTCAGAATCTTGGAGCGAAGCCACTCAAGTGACTGGTTCCAATGTTCCACAAATAGTAGGACGTCAACGCAAAAGGGAAGGGGAACAACTAATCTATTGTCCCTCTAGATTACGTACAACCTCTAGGTCACTGACAACTTACCATCTCGTCAGCCTGATCCTTATTCACGAGTCCGGACATTTTGATTGTTCTTTGGGTCCTTATTTCAATGTTGCAAGTTGGATGTCGAGTCTCAGGATGATTTTCCAGCCTCACACAATTGTAATTGATGTCTCATGCTTTGGAGATGACACTGGAAAAACGACAAAGCAATACAAGCAACGACGTTATTTCACACTTTTGAGTCTTTCGGCAAGGACATTGATACTGGACGATGAAACTGAACTGTTCTTACTGTGTTCGAAGATGAATTTCAAGAATCCCAATTATAAACACTGAGAGTTGCATGAACTGTCTTGGATGAGGCAAGTTTTGTTTTTTGTTGATAATGTCAAGTGACTATTTTTGTTCTTTTAATAACGATTTGATTTGCTTTCGCTTTTTGAAAAATGAGGGCTTTCATACTAAATAAAATACTTAGAGTCTATTCGACAACTTGTGGCTTTTTACTCATTAGATTAGCTGCTGAAGGAGTTATCGGGAAAATGTGCCACGATAAATCATGCCAATTTTGCAGCGAGACAAAAATGACGCAAACAATTCTTGACATTGTTTCAAACGTCCGAGCAATTTTTTTTGTTCGATTAAAGTTAGTCCATCCAAAGGTCATTTCTCTCTCTACAATTGGACAGGCAAAACATATTCACAAACCAAGTCATCATTTTTATGACGTTTAGCTTGTTTTATCTTAAGGTTTTGAAAGTCAAAGAGACACGTAAATACTGTCTTTTAAACGTGGTAATTGCTGGATGCACTTAATACTTTTTGAAAAACTTCGAATTTGTTCAAAAGTAAATTGGACTACTGTTTATCCAGTTGGTCTGGTCAATTCTTCTTCTACACTCTAAGTTTCACAAGCAAGTTCAGATAACGTACCTTGAAGAAAATGTAAGACTTCTCAATTGTGGCTGGCAATTGTCAGTGTACGTGTTGCACAGAACTAACATACCCTCAGGTATTAACAGCCGAATCTACAGTACAGTGTAACTACTCGTACGTGTGGTTTTGATCGCTTGATGCTTTACACGACCTCGGCTCAAACACTGTCGTACAAAACAAAACTAAACTCGTCCCTAACCTGGATTACCTATACACTATTGCTAGAGCCCCGGTACGCGTGACAAGAACAGGTACTCACGTTTGGATTGTCGCCCAAAGCATTCCAGCCCAAAGAAGTAGTGCCTCCGCGTTCGAATCAAATTTCCCCAAGATGGTTGAGTTGTGTTGTTATCTATCGTGTTGTCGATGATGAGGGAAGAAACCAACCAAGTCCAAGTCGAGGCTCCGGGAACGAACTCACAAGTTCGTTCCACACTTCCTTCTGCCCCTACATGATTTGTTCTACCTATTAGGCCTGTTCAAGGCCGATTAAGAGAGAAAGAAAGAGGCCGAAGAAGAAGCCTCCTCCAATCCTGTTCTAGTGTCTCTTGCTTCTCACGTCGGGGCCGTGTATCGCTTAGGATGGGCTTGGAGGGAACTCCAAGGACCTTGAAGGCCATTTCGTCCTCCCCCTCGTCCTCCAAGGATAACCAGGCCCCTCTGGAAGAACCTTAAGGACTTGGGATTTTGTGTGGCCGGGGTCCCAGATGCTTCCAGAGCCCTGGAGCCGACCCCGACCACAACTGCCAGATTCTTCAAACACATTTTTCGGAGTGGGATCCAAGTTCCTCGACAAAGACCGAGAGGTGCGTGGCTTGGCTCCCCAACCGCCAAAGCGTCGCCATTCCCCGGCAAAAAAAGGAGGAATCCAATTCGAAAGCATTGTGAGTGCCGCTAACGGATCACCAGGTTTCGTGCCAAAGAGAAAGCTCGACGTTTGGGATGTTTGAGCCTTCAACGATGAAGGAGGAGCCTCTTGGAGACGGCACATGTGATTGGAGGAAGAACCATGTGAACAAGCCAGTCAATTCTCATCCTCCAAGAAACCTTGGGTCAACGGATCGCGTCTCTTCAGTGGTATGTAGCCATACAGACATGTGACCAACAAAGCAACGGTAGAAGCCTTTGGTGTCTCATTCCCCAATACTTTTTCTTCTGTTTATTTGCCCAAAATAGAAGATGATGCATCTCATTGAAGAAGAAACTCCTTATCATGGCTTATTTCATGTGTTCCAAGAATCATAAAACATTTTTTGGGAATCAAGGGGTACACTTATAGGGGAGATTTTCAACGGCGAATAGCACCGTCAAGTAAGAACCATGTTATGGTGGGGAAAGGCATATCTAATTACTAGTAAGGTACTAATAGCATAATGTTATTATCCTCTTGAAACAATAAAACTCCTCCCAAATCAACTACATCTTAAATATCGATTGAAATACCCATCTTTCTATCAATTGATCCATAATATATTCCTCATACTCATATTTCTATTTATCCTTAATCTGTTCCTTATATCTTCTAAATTTTTATCTATCCAAAATGCATTCCTTACATCTATATTTCAGTCTATGAATGATCTCTTCCATACATCTTTATTTCTATCTTACGTTATCTTTTCCTTTGATCTATATTTCTATTCATCTATTTCTCTGTCGATGTTTCTATCTATTTTTTAACTGATCTATTCTTCTTGTTATTTTTAAAGTACAATATGTAGATGGACACGACGCCTCGAACGGCGTCCTAACCCAACACTTCCATAAAGAAGACACCGTAGTAGGGAAAAAAATGTCATCATATTAACTTGTAACTCTACCAATAGTCCAACGACAAATCTGTCGCAAAAAAGAATAATAGTAATAATTAAAGGAACCTAAAGTGAACTCTGTAAAGCTATGGATAGAAGCAAGCATGATGAAATTTTATATTGAGAAAGTACAATGAGATCTAAATCATGTTAATGCTTGGGACCTTATCTGGGTCTGTTCAATGAAGAACGATCCTATCCACAGTTGCGTGAAAGATTTTTTTCACACCCAAAATTCATGTGCCCTGAGCATGCTTCCTTCTTAACCTTTTTACTCTCAGTGATGTTCTTGAGAATACAATCAAAATAGTTGTTGAATCAGCCAAATAACTTAAATACTCCCTCAGCAATCAACAAGTGGTTTGACCTTTGGTATTAAGGAAAATTTTCCTTAAATATTACAGAAATGACAACTTAAATCATACAAAGCATGGGTGATAAAATAACTGGATGAAGATGATGGTTGAATCAGTTGGTTCTTAGATAGATTTTAGCCGTAATTTCCCGTCTAAGAGGGTGGGTAATCTCCTTACAAACTCTAAAATGTCTGAACAGGGAGGATACGCTGGGAAATGGTTAGCGCATTTTCCTCGCATAAAACAATCTGATTCAGGCTATGATACAGCCTATCGGCAAATTAGAATATATGAAGGCCATTCTTCGACCCACCAATAAAAAAAGGGATTATATTTAGTTTTGAAAGTGACTGTGATATGTTGGGCATTGAGCCTAGCCTACTGTCTATTGAGTTATGCTCCTGAAAACTTCATTTTACGATGTCCAGTGAATTTAAGAATGTGACAATTCATCTTGCTCTATCAGATTCCTGAGACAATTTTTGGTCCTGTAATCGGGCCAAAGATCCAATTCCGAGACCAAAGTCGCTTTTCAAAAAAGTAGGTCTTAGGTGTTTAAATCGAAAGACTTTCGGATTCTCTTTTGGAAATGATTTCCTCTTGCCAAAATAGCCAATTACCATTTCTTGCCTGTTCATTGTTTATGAAAAAGATTACAAATCCATTTGAATTTCTTAATCAACATAAAAAAGATTTCCTTATATGCGTGTGATCATCGAAACTTGATAGCTCTTTCGGAGTAGGTGCATGGGACAATTCATCGAGGATTTGAGGTCGCCAACGAGGAATATAGATGCATCTACGTAATGTTCCAGCCTACTTCTAAAGCTCAAACGGCTAACTGTGGCCAGAGCCCAGTTATTTTCAAGCCAAGGAGTATATCTTAGATCGAGAAAAGATCCAACTTTTATAGTGCACTACGACCTATCTCAATCTTTAAAAAAAATGAGACCAAATCAGTTCATTTTATTGCAAGATTTGAAACTAAACGTATAGGAATTGACGAAAATGTAGAGCTAATGTTCATTACAGCGAAATAGTCTTTCTGTTGCGACTTATCTAGGCCATAATTTCCGAAACATTGTCCACACATTCGGTCAATTCATTGGTTTTTAACAAAATCGATGTCATTGCCAATTACGATAAAGAATCATTTGCCCATAGTTTTATATCGCTTTATATGGATTCGTTTACTTACTTCGAGATACAATAACTTCATTCATGAAATCTAAAATGAACGAGAAAAGTAAATTTTTGTTTGGGTAAATATTGGTTTTTGTTTTAAGTTTCTTGTGAAATAAACTAATCTAAATCAATCACAAAAATGACCGCTTTTTTATCTCTGCCTACTCTTTCAAGTTCGGGACAACAATCAATCGTAGGTTTTTGAAAAAGATGTAAGATAGAACGAAACAAGGTTGCATTTGACAAGCTTATAGTCTCCTTGAACGATACTAATCAAATTGCTCGGGCAAAAAACCTGCTTATAGGTATAATATGAATACTTCTATAAGGTGTTAAATTTGATTTTTACTCGGTAGGTCGAAACCTACCAAACGTCGTACTTTTTTTGGCTAAAGTCAAGTTTATTAATCGAATAAATCCAGATCAACATCACTTGTAGAAGA
>NC_081440.1:4992773-5016891 GCF_007210705.1 Tigriopus californicus | reverse complement strand
AGTCGCCAATACAGTGTGGCACGAGGAAATGTTCGTAAAGTCTTAAAAAATAGCTAGACTTGTTTTCAAGCCATAAAATCCAGTGATGGCAACTCAATCATGGCTTAGCTATTTCTTCAATTGTCGATGCTTTCTTTGCTTGAAGTTTAACAACTTAAGGTTTGAAGAAAATCGCGATTGTCGTGATGACCCGTCATAATAATGTATGAAAACCGGTTCAAAACCGGTTCTCTTCAAATTATAGAGTGTTCAAAGGCCAAGCAAATTCAAGATGTTGGCCGATAGATCCGCGTGTGACGCAAAGTCTTAAACCAGCGCTCCCAAGTCCGAGCACTTTCTGACCCCAAAATGAGTGACCAAGCACTTCAGTATTGATTTGCAATTTGCCATGGCAGGCAGTTTGATCGCATCAGTATTGACTCCTGTAAGTAGAAGCTGTCTGATGATTTCAGCACAAATATTGGGAGGTCACTGGAGTACTTTTCAAGACAGTAGAATTACTAAAAAATAAGGTACAATGCGCGATATTAGACAAAAAAAAAATAAGTGTCAAAAAAGTTTTGCAAAATGAATGAATTGATATATTGTAACTCTAATTTAATCTCTTGACAAAAAACTATTACGCCTCCAAAGTACAAGTGACCTCTCAGAATTTGATGCCAAAAGAGTGACGGCCATGGAAATCGTGGTTTCCTTTTGTGACAACAGGTTTTCAAGCAACGATTTTTAACTCGAAACAATTAGAAGCCAAAACTTGGTTCGTCGAAATCTGCTTTCTCTTTTCTGGCAACTAGAAACTTACTTTCCAGCCAATTGTGAACAGACAGCCATGAAATAAAGTCTATAACAGTGGCGTTTTGTTTCGTTTGCGTTGTTGTGAGTCAAGAAATGTCTCATGAAAACCGGTTTTCAAAACGGAAACCTATTTCATGATTCTCTGTTCAAGTGTGACTGGTATGGGTGGTGAAGTGGCTGGCAAAGCTCCAATTCAAGTTCCATTCATTAGTGAAGAAGAAGACGACATTGGCTTCTCATAGTTTCGAGTCAAAATTATGTGTTGAAAACCCGTTATCATAGGAGAAAACTGCGTACTCCATGACCATCACTCTTTTAGCTTGCAGTTTATTCAAGTTTGGATTCCAAGAAGTCGACTTCGTCAACACCTGAAACTTGGTTTTTCTTCTCATACCCTCATGTTTCAAGAAAAAGTCGGGCAAGGACTTGTCGTAAACTGGACAACATAACACATGCCTTTTTGACAATACAATTCGGCAATTAAAATGCTCATCCTGAGGGAAGAGTCAAGTATAAATATCAGCTTGTTAGGCGAGCAGTAAATATTTGGTCAACAATATGTATGAAATGTATTGGGTCTAATCATAGCAAAGCTTAAATTAATACACTCCAGACTCTTTACAAAGAACATATTGTTCCTTTCCTACGGAGCTCAACTTGGCCAATGTTTGATAGGCAAGAAGTAGCAGCAGCAGGAGTGGCGTGAATGTCATAGGCTTTCAACGATGTCGTATGGCTTCTCAAAGCAAAGATAAATGAACCGCTGAGTTCACTTCACAATCAACTCGCCGCAAAAGAAACTCGCGGTCCACTTTCTTTTTTGCTCCCTCAGCTACACATCGAGTGCTTAAGATGGACTTCTAACCCTATAACTGAACAAGTTGCCTTTACTGGATACCTGGAAATCGACCAAACGATCGAAATAACAAATCAGAAGGTATAAAAACCACCGAACTGCTGAAAATGAAGCAAATCCACAAACGACATTACTTAAAAAAATCAAGTCCTTCAAGTATATTTTGGAGTAGTCAAAGGAGATTCAAATGTCTTTGAAATCTAGTTCAGTTGACAATCCAAAGTCCAAACTGGATTGAATCTGGATTTGAAGAAATTCAATCTGTGCTATAATAAATCACCACTTAAAGGTCAAGTAGATTTCTAATCGAATCTTTTGAAACCTGTTTCAACTCAAATAATGTTGGAGGATGCATCATCATAGGTCATGCCCGTCTGCTACAGCTTACACGTTTTCTTGCGGTAGGTTTAAACTGAGAAGAAAAGTCGGTGTAGCTGGGTATAAGCTTCCAGAAAATGGAAATCAGCCTTGTCAATTCATGTGGAAATAGGGGCTAAAGGCCCGCTGGAACCCTTCAAGGGGGGAGAGTGTATGGAGCACACTCGACCAGTTGGAGCCAAAAGTTGCGAAAGAACGTTCTTAATGGCTTTTGGGATTAGCTTCGGCCAACCAAATCAGTTTTTTCCTCTTATGTATTATAATTAATCTTCATATCACTGAAATCCAAGGAAGATCCTTTCACAGCCGTAGAATGAAGCTCTGGAATCAGAGAAAGACGGGATTCCACATGAGATCGCCAACATATTGGAGCTAATGGGTCCTTCGTGGCTTCAAATTTGTTTAGAAATAAAAAGGTTTGAAATTGGGTTGCATTGACGAGGTTAGGAATATCTTGCGTGTTGAAATTGCAAACATCGTGAACGTAGCCACCAAAGCAAGGATCAGAGTGGCCCTCCCAAAATGCCAGCCGGGGAACTAGGATTTCTTCATCATTAGGGGCCTAAAAGTAGAATTATTTGGACATGAAGGTGAAAGCGCATTTCATTTAACAAAAAGTATGCTGTTCCGTTAAAAAGTAGCAGGATGGTGGATCTAGAGAAAAGCACTCGTTTTACATCAGCTTAAAGATTGATCATGTCAGACGGCCTCTAATCCGCATTTACGAGTTCCTTTTTTCTAGCCCTCATATTGCACTTAACGAATCTCAAAACTCATTTTTTTGCAGATTGTTCGTTAATACGACTTTCAATACAAAATAATATATTGAATCATGAACCACTGGAGTATGGACGGGGATGGTAAGGTTGAAAATTAGCAACTCCAATTCTAGTCAATGAATTAAATTCTTCGTCAAATAAGGCTGGCCCCAGATCCCTGCAATTGCGTATTTCAAATGTCAGCTCAATCAAACGACTGGGTCAAAAGTTATGCCCTCTCAAAGTGCAGTACATAACAGAGCACAGAATGAATGACTTAGCCCTCTTCTGGTAATCAATTACAACAAGAGGGCTAGTTCGTTCATTCATTGAAGGGCTTTGTAGTGCCTTTTGAGACGGCATAACTTTTGATCCAGTCGCTCGATCGAGCTGAAAATTGAAATGAGTAATTGTTGTAGCCTCGGATCATTCTCATTTGAAGCAGAACATAATGCGTTAGCTCAATCGCGAATAGCTAATTCCCAAACCAAGCGTCCCCGTCCATATTCCAGTTGTTCATGATTGAATCCAATATTCAAGATTGAATCGGTTAAAATGTAAAATAAATAACCTAATACCTCTAGGTCTTGAGTAACAAATTCATCCTGATAGATGCGCACACGGGCCAAAGTAGCATAAAATCCTTCTTCAGGAATCATACTATTGGACATCCATTGGAGAAAATTCTTGGCCACAGGATGAAAGTGGATGAATGCCACCATGGTGCGATTTAAAATCACGTTTCTCATGCCTTTGAGAATTACCAGATTGTGTGGTGGGGGTATTTTGACAATTTTAGACTGGGTCATTTTGGGCTGTCTCTTAGGATCATCGCCACCGCTGATCCTATTTGGTCTTGAGTATGTGGTTGGTTTTAGATCGAGTTCCCAGACATGAGAAAATCGTTCATGGAAATGGGGACCTGAGGGAGTGGCACTCGGGATAATGCTTCGTCCATTCAGGGACAAAAGCTTCGACTCCAAGATGCTCAATGGAACGCTCGGCAATTCCGTTCCAGCAATGGACATCATGTATTGCCAATCATGATCCGAATCGTAAAGCCTCCGTCCACACAATAAATCACTGGAATGAGGGATTGGAAATTCAAACTTTTCAATCCATCGACATACTAAGACGAGAGTGGATAGAGTGCTGCCATGCAAATGGACCGACCTTTGTAGCAGACTGAAATGGCCCCAATACACGGGAATGGTATCGTTGGGAACGATAATGGTGATCCCTGGATAGCGTTGCCGGTAGCAATTGGCCATTCTGTGAACCGAATCTCGGATAATGGGCTTGGCTTTAGCATCCACATGGATGCAAAAGGCATGGCGAGCACCATTGACAAGCATGTCCAATTGGGTGGCCAGAACGGACAGCTCACGGTGGAACACGATGGAAAAGGCGAGGGGAACACCCTCTGGGACTGGAACAAAAGAAAGCAAGCATGTGATGAGTACTAGCAATAGAATGTGTTGGGTCGAGATTTACTGCTAATGGCTAAGAGTAGTTATTCATCGTAGGTACATTGGTTATTGAATGATTGAAATGATCAGGAAAGCCTTCCATTGAATTGCCTTTACTCTCAAAAGGTATGTTTTAATAATGGGAGAAAAGAACCGTTTAAATAATGTTGCGGTTATTTCATGTGTTGATAAAGTTTGGTCTTTCAATGCTCAAGCCTAATATCCCTCGTTGAAACGTTAATGAACTATTTACTGAATGTCATTTTGATACACACTCTTGATCTTGACAAGCCAATGTTGCGCTCGAGTCATCTGGTTGACTAGTATGGCATAAAATGAATAAATGATAACAGAAATATGCATTGTCGCTGACACTTAAGACATTTTTTTATTATTCCCTTCAAAACTGCTTGGCTTTTAGTAAATTAGCTTGATAAGGCCGATATTCCTCGCAAATTTCATTTTTCTGTAGTCTAGTGTAAAATGAATGCAATCGAGTATGAATTGAGAAAATTGTCTTAAAAGTCATCAGTTTTTCCAAAAGTATCAAAATAGCTTGTGTGAAGTTCAGGGCGTTTCATAATTGCAGCTATTCAAATACATACATCTAACGCATAAACGACTTCAACTAGACTATTAAGACATAGCACATGAATAATTGCATCAAATTTCATGTACTTTAGAGGAGCAGTTCTGAGAATATCACTGAAATTACCGCTTATGGTCGTGGCCTTCTGTAACGTTTTTTTGGCGTATAAAAACCAAACGGAAATGCAGACTTTCTCAATATGTCGATACCTTTGGCATTAGTCACGGACTTCTAGAGATGTGGACTGCGAACGAAAGCAAAAATCTCTAACCTCATGAACCGTTCACTTTATTCCAATTAAGCACTTCATCTTTTCAGCAAGTTCTTGTGGTCGTGTGAACTTGGCCAAGTTAGAGCCCAAAACTATGCTTAGGGAGCTCAGGAGGTATGTCCAAGGTTATGTAGTAAACACCAAATAAAATTCAAATTTTCGGCCTGCTTTTGGTCAGCTACATAAGCTTTTGACAACATAACTTTGAAACGAATTTCTTGTACAAGTAAATAATATAAAAATGACCTGCCTTTGATTGAAGAGATCTACGTTCCTTATTTTATAGCCTTACAGGGTGGAAAGAAATTAAGGGCCGCTCTTTGTCGCTTCTGAAAATCCAACCCCCTAACTAGAAAAATGACTTGATCAGATTGAATCTCCAGTTTTTAATAAAAGGGATTATTGAAAAACCTAACACCATACCACGAATGATCCGAATTCACTCCAAAGGAGATTGGTAACCTTCTGATGTTTGCCCACCTCAAGATTGAGTCCTGAAAATCCAGATTTCGGCCATTAGCCTGGTCTGTTCTAAAAGGATTTATAGCATTTACATGAGGATCTCCACTCTCAAATCGTTTGAGGATGATCACTGAATGGCTCACCAAACGTTCCCTTGTCTTTACCGGCCTTCAGGATGCCCTTAACCTTGGTTCTGACCTTCAGACTGCGCTCACTTGAATTTTCAGACATTGTTTTGACGGCACTTTATCAGAGGGCTACCCATCGCCTCCAGGATATCGATAGACCATTTGTAATATGTCACTAGGTACTTAACAGTTTCTCTTAAGGAATGCTTGTGGTTTAATGTCAAAAAAATCTTTGAGCATGGAGAAATGTTGTGAAAAACAGCCACGGAGGCCCTTAATTTCTTTACACCCTGTAATTCGAAAATCGGCTCAGAGTTACGGTTGACCAAGAGCAGGCCGATTTGGCATGAGGCTCGCTCACAGTCCATTTTTCTAGAAGTTCGTGCTTTAGAAAACTGTTTCAAGGGTAGCGAGAGTCAAATGCCGGTTGAGGTCGGGGGTGGCAAGGCCGATTTTTGAAAAATATTTTCAGAATTGATTAATAATTTTGTACTAAACGTCCAAAATCTTGTTTTCGAGGGCCTCCAAGTGGTTCTGACCTCTGGTAATGTTCTGTTCTGCCCAGGATTCGAGGGTGTTGATTTCGGATGGATGCAGAGGGGGGAGGGGGCAAAACTGCATGACTTCTGGGCGTGTTCAGCCGTGGAAAAATCAATTAATAACAGATGTCAGACAATTTGGAGGCCCAGACCCTGAAGAACATTATCCTGAATGCCCGGCACATAGCTCTCAATGAATGCTGAGAAGTTGAAGAATGTCTACGCTACTGTTGGCAGTACATGCCATGAAGGTAACCTTGACATGAAGAGATAGCTTGTGTGATATGTTCAAATCTACCCATCAGAAATAGACAAAACTGGATGCACATATTCATGAATGACGTATTTATCCACGTGTCAAGTTTTTTTTGTTCTAGTTGGAGTGTAGGATTCACATTGAACGAATTTTGATAGCAAATCACCATCATTATTTTCCTCTCGCTTAGTAACTTACTTGCACTCGGGTCATTGATTGGGTTGATGAGCGAGGAACAGTTGTAGCTCTTCTTGATGATGGCTTGATTCGAGAAGTTCATCTCCATCTGTTTCTTCAAAGCGAACACGTTCCTCACTTTCATGTCGTGCCATAAACTAGGACAAAATCGGTTTATCACAAGTCCAACCTCCATTGGAATTGGACCTTTCGAGAGGGAAAGAATGACAAGCGTAAGAGTGATCCCTAACAACCACCCTAAAACACCTCGCGGAGAGCACATGATCCCACAAAGTCCCACACGCCTTCCCATCGTGTCGGAATAACTCAAAAAATTGTCTTCCAAGCCAAATATTTGTCGCCACAAGCTGCTTTGAATTCCATTGTCTACATTTTTCCAACTTGTTTCTGGAACAACTGTTCATTAATTCACTCAACCTATGGAGGTCCAATTATATATAGGTACGCGTAATTCAGAGCTTGTACATTTGTTTCTCCACTGTTTCTTTTTGGGCAAGCTTAACACTTGTGTCGAATGGGTGTGCTTCAGTAATGAATGATCCTGAAGAAATTAGAAACTCCCCTGACACAGTGATTTCAAGCCAAGGACTTCCAGATCGAGTATTACCCTGCATCGGCTTACATGAGTGGGGCCAAGCAGTCTGTCCACTTTATCGCACAAAGCAATACCTTGGCCAATGATTACAATTTGAACTCACTAGAAACGGTATACAAGAACTTCAGAATGACTTGAAACAAGTTTGCGTCCCCATCCTCATGGCTTGCTGCGGATCCGAACGCACCGACAATTGTAAACTATCCCAACGACTAATGGCAAGCCAAGAACGAACTCGAATGCTCGCAGACACGCAAAGAGGGTGAATGAAAGTGACAAATATTCGGCACACAGATGTTTCCACACCCCAAGCGAAGATGAACTAGAATAACACAAGAGATCCTAGATGCTTTTCTTCGCTTCAAAGGGTCGAAGACTGACGGATGCAGCATCTGGCCATGCTGGAAATTGTTTCACCGCTCTGCAAGTTCCTTGAAGCCATCCAATGAGAAGCTGTCTGATTCGTCCAGGAATTCGAATCACACTCGCACGCATGGTCACCGATCCGACCCCAAGGACGTCGTTTCTTGGGCAGGGCCACACTTCATGGGGTGAATGCTCAGTTTTAGTACAGCGGTTCAGGCATGGAATGAGTGCCACGAATAGGCCGAAAGAGTCGGCTCAAAACGAGTCTGATTTCATCTTGGTTGGAGTGGACGCGAGCGAACGCCAAAGGCGATTGATTGTGTAAACTCGGGTAAATACCTTCCTATGTAGTCCTTTGTGATGATGTGGTTGATAGGGTTGGTGTGGCCAAAGCCTGTCTTGACATCTGTGAAATACCAATTTGAGTTAATCACTTCTATTCTGAAATATGTTCTTTACAAGTATTATAGAAATAGTGAAGCTAGAGACGGCGGAAAATCTAGCCAAATTCCTGAAGCTTGGCCAAAGGTTAACGTAAATTACGGACAACCCGTGTAGTATTCTCCTTTAACAGGTCTTCCATTAAATATTGTCATCACAGTAGACTGGTTTTCAAACGGCAAGTGGAATACAATCTGATATTTTTCTGCAATTGGGGATGAAAAATCGAAACGAAACCCTCTGGGATTTGAATTTATTTCTAAAATAAAGATCTGCTTGCTAAAGGTTGTCAGTACCTGATAGTAAGACAATGCGTGCGCTAATAGTGGTTAGATTGTGCTGTTCATTGATGTTTTGGCAAAAAATGTACAAACAAAGAAGTTTAACTGAAATACTCTTGCGTTATTTGAGTGAATTAGGTTCTTTGGAAAAGAGAACCTGAGCCTCGCCGATAAATCCATGTTTCGGTGACGAAGAGTAATGAAATAGAACATTACAAAAAAATGATTTTATACCGACTTATTCTTAGGCTAATCAGGACTAATCAGTTAGACTTGAAAAATACCATCATCAGATCTACTTAATCCGATTTTTTTGTTATTCGAGCTTACTGACATACTGATGGTATGATGGGTCGATAGGATGAGAGACATCCCGGGATATCATATATACATAGAATGTCATATGATGTAACACATAAAATACGTCTTAAGTAATGTCATTGGATCATTGGACAAATAAATCGCTTAAGACCAGAAGGCAACAAATGATTTTGGAATTTATGGAGGTCTGCAATTAGGAAGATATATTCCTCTCGAGAGAGAGTCAACTGTATGTATATGTTCTTCCGGTGTCTGTTTGAGCCACTTTCCTTCCCTCTGAAATAAGACCTTCTACAAATGTTTTGTACTGAATACTAAGTGAAACAAACTTCAGCGCAAGGAAATTCAATCTCATTTTATTCAATCAATTACTCTTATTTATTTGTCAAATGAGAGGTGGCTGTGACGCCTTAATTAGAACCACATTGGGCGTGAGGTCACGAGACACGTCATCAAGCCTCTCCAAGGCCAGACGTGGCAATTCTGTAGGCATTTAGATCAATCCGATTTTCAGCTGCCTTCACATCCAACCTCTCTTGTTGATGATCCACGGACCAAAGTGGAGGCAGAAATTTGGGCTTCATTTTCAATAAGAAATGCTCTCGCCATTTCTTCTCCAAGGGTATGATCCCACACGTGTTCATATAGTGATCCACAACTTTCCGACCATGAGGAAAGTATTCGGCATTGTATATGGCCGATTCCAAATTCGCCCCCTTAGCAATCACTTCATCCGTGACGGTATCAGTTTCATAGTAATCCATAAGGAGATTTGACAACTCCTGAGCTCGAGCTTCCGGGAGATTTTGAAATTTCCGGTGTTTTTCCAATGCTCTGGCTGCCGATCGAACGCCTTTGAGAGCAAAATCCTCCCGAACCTTGACATCCTCATCGGTTCCAATGGGTGCGTTACATTCCTGTGCCAATTTATGACGAAGATCATAGTCATGAAGATTGGAACGTTGATGGCATTGAACACACATAAGCAGTATGTCGTGGCTTTGGTGATCCCGCATGATATCTGTCCAAAGAAAGAGAGTTGCAAGACTTCTGAATCTTGAAACACATTATGAGTGAGTCCAACTCACCGGGAAAATGCTTCCGATACTCATGGGGAACAATGTACTTCCTGAGGTACGAATCCGATTGACCGCAAACGACACACACGTTCTCTTTAAATGTCAAATAATACTCGCCCGCAGCTCCCTGAAAGGGTTAAGATGGCGGTTGAACCACCATGAACTCTTATTACATGAAATTTTATCCGGTATGTTACAAACCTCGGGTCGGCCTGAGGGCTCGAAATTGAGCTTCACAGTGAAGGCCTCAGCCTCGACTTGAATGCCCAGACCTTTTTGAATGTACCATTGGGCTTTCTTGGTATCACACACGCACAAGGGTTGCCCATCCGGGGCCAAAAGTCGGGCATTATGGTACAATGGTGTTTTTCTGAATGAGTCAAGGATGGGCCAATTAAAACTGAGTCCGAGTCCCGATAGTCAAACTGAATGTGTCACCAACAACATTTTATTGAAAAACCCACGACGCTGGGTTCCATCTGGGCACAATTAAATCGAACATGGGTTCTTAGAGTGGTGACACCAATAGTACTAAACAAAATATCACGTGATTTGTAATCTAGCAAAACAAAAGATTCGCTACCTGATCGACATCTTTTTGACCGGATCTTTGGCCCGGTCGAATCGGCTTTGAAGACCCCTCCCATTGGACGCTGAGTCAGGCGACAATGAGGTTCGGGCGTCCGAGCGCCGCTCTTTGAAAGGTCGGTCGGCGCACGGCCGAAATAACGGCTCAAAGAACTGGGCTCGACACAGATCGTGGACATGATGAACATCGGAGGGCGGATCATGGCAGTTTTCCATTAACATCACCAGTCCTATATTAATGGCCACGAGCGCATCGTTAGCCGCGTATTTGATTTGCTCGGGCGTCAGTTCGGGGTTCTCCCAATTACTCGCCCGCACCCGCCAATCCTTGTCCATCGTAACGCCTAGAAACGCGTAAGCTAGACCGGCTAAGCCTCGTCGTCGCAAATGGGGTCGAAACTGCTGGACCCAATGCCGCAAATCGCAACAACCGCGCACTGACAGGCCGTAATCGCGCTCCAACTTGCGAGCATCCTCGTTGATGCCCACGCCCAATTTAAGGATCTGGGCGTCGGACAGCCAAACCCGCAATTCGGCCGGTAGCCCGCCCAAACGATTGAGCCGCACCAACACACACCAACCGTCATGAAAGGCCAGTTGAATCAAGGCTACCGGTCCCACCGGAGCCCCCTTTTCACGGGGCGTGTACCACTCGCAATCCACGCCCATCAAGGGTCGATCTTGGAGTCGCTCATGAATTTGAGGCGAAATGGCCGTCCATTCCGGAGAACTTTGAATCAAATGGACCCGTTTTGGCAGGGCGGGTCCGGCTTGGGCGAAATAGACTTGGCATTGGAGCTGATTTAGGAGTTGGCGTCGCCACGCCTGACATTGGACTCGGGCCCGCATGCGGTACAAGTGGTAAGCCACCACGGCGGTGGAGGCCAGACTCAGCCCCGCCAATGCGGTCCACCGTAGTCGACTGACCGCATCCGGCATGAAGAAATCTGAGGTGGGCCCAGGACTCACCGACGGTATCACGGTGGAAGCGACGAGGGCGATGAACTAGAATGTGGCGGTGAGGTCAAGGTCGAAACAGGACGGGCTAGGGACTCACAGGCCAGAGATCGGATCAACGGAGTTCCCGTGGGGATTGTACACGTTGATGGTGACACCGTGGTCCCATGTTGTTAAGGCCATGTGCGGGGTCTCAAGTAGACATGGGTTCAAGCATACTCAGGTTTGAAGTTCGAAAGGGACTCGAACTGGTCAGATTGCTCATGCACAAACCAAGCAGCCATATGAGATTTTTTTTCCAATCTGGGTTGTCGTTTTTAGCCTCTATCAGGGATTCAAGCTCCTGTCCTATTGAAATGAAAGGTCATATGTAGCTAATTTTTATCCTTTAGTCTTCACATGATATTTGGTCTACCAACAACTTCCATTTGACAAAAATACACCTAGTCCTTGAGATTCATTAGGAATATTTCATCTATTATTCTTTATTGAGACGGATTTGTTATTGGACTATTGGTGAATTTACAGGTTTACATGATGACTAGACCTAGGAAAAGAAGTGAGAAATTTAGACACATAGGGTTTCACCCTTTTTGGCCAAATTTTGGACAAATTACTTAAAATTTGGGAACAAAATCCCATTTTTTTATCTTTTTTGGCATTTTCCATGCTCTTTTGCAAAATTGGCAAGGTTGAAACGTTGCAATGGTTTTGAATTAAAAAAACCTTAAGGAAACTTGAAATACGACCTAGACGCAACAGCTCATTGCTCTGAAGATGAGTCTGGTGAGATTGACAAGCTTAGTCACTTTCAGCAATTTGATGATGTCATAGTTAAAGATCAAGATGCTTTGGTGGCCATCAGGGACTCGAGGTATTTCAAGTTCTCCTGGTCCTGATGGTGTGACATCTCAGTTTCTGATGAGATGCTCACTGTTTCTTGCTCCTATTTTCTCTTACTTGATGCATTGCAACTTGGATCAGGGCAGGTTTCCATCTTCACTAAAGTTAGCTCACGTTGTTCCAATATTTAAAGGGGGAGATAAGTCGCTCCCGAGTAACTACAGGCCAATTTCTCTCACTTCAAATATTGCAAAGGTATTTTTTTTTCTTTTTTTGGTGCGGACTTCCTTACCCCTACCGGGATTGAAATCCCAGCAGTTCAAGACGAGAAGATTATTTATTATACTTGACTTTTATTTATATATACATTATTTGATTGACCAACAAATTGGAGTTGGCTAACCTGGCTAATCCTTGAATATAAGGTTGATCCGTAATTTTAGTCAAAAACTTGTCCAAGTCTGACTTAAATCTTGCCACTGGATCAACCCCTACATAAACCCTACGAATATTTGAGGGCAGCAAATTGAACAATGAAGGAGCCCGAGAAAGAAGAAAGTTGGACTTCATTGTTTTAACTAGCCTGGATTCTCGAGGGCTTGAAGGTGCTCTCAAAACGCACATTAAGCCTCTACGGTCACTACAATTGACCCTAAATCCTGGGTTGGGAAAAAGCTCATGAATGCTTTTGAAAACGTACAATATCAGATACCTTTCGTACCTTCTCTGAGTACTGTACAATCCCAACCTTTCTAACCTCTCCCAATACGAGAGCTCTCTCATATCTTCAATGTTCCTAGTAAAACATCTTTGGACCTGCTCGAGCTTTTGCAAACCTGCTGAACTAATTGGAGCCCAAATGGGAGAGGCATATTCAAGATGCGGCTGAACAATCGACTTGTACAGAGTTAGCATCGTGACACTATCTCTGGACTTAAACGTGCGATATATCCAACCACATGTTTGAAAAGCCTTACCAACTTTCAACTGGATATGCTCATCGAACTTTCCATTATCTTGGAGGACTACACCTAAATCCTTCATGGATGAGACCTGCTCAATGTCCTTACCTTCATCATCTAATAGTGGAGTGTCTAATGGCGTCGACCCAAAGGTCATTGAGCGGAATTTCATTCCATTCAAGGCCATGTTACTCGCAGCAACCCAGGAATAAATTTGGTGTAGGACCTTTGCCAGACAACCGGAATCCTGACCATTCCTACCAACTACCAATTTTGTATCATCAGCATAAGAAGAGATACTGACATTACTACTACCAAGCTTCTGAAGCGGAGCAATGAAGATAATGAAAAGGAGAGGACCCAAAATGGAGCCCTGAGGGACACCCGACTTGACATCATGTATGTCACTAAGGGATCCCTCAACCTTAACTAATTGTTTCCTACCACAAATGAAGCTTCTTAGCCAATTGAGAACCTTGCCTTGGATCCCAATCTCATGGAGCCTGTTAACTAAAAGGCCTTGGCAAAGTCAAGATAAACTACATCAACTGATTCATGGCTCTCCAGTCCCTCAATAACCTGCTCTATATGCTCAATCAGTTCCCTCAATGTTCCAAGTGAAACCCTTTTGGACATGTTCAACCTTTTGCAATTCTGGTGAACTCATTGGAGCCCAAATGGGGAAGGAATATTCTATATGTAACTGGACAATCCACTTGTGCAGAGTTAGCATTGTGATACTCTCTCTAGAAAATATATATTTATCCAACCACTCATTTGATAAGCTTTAACCACCTTTGACTGGAAATGCTCATCAAACTTTCAATTATTGTGGAGGACTACAACTAAATCTTTCACGGATGAGACATGCTCAATATCTTTACCTCCATTATCTTTGAATGGAGCATTCTAAGGAGTTGAATTTTGTTCAATTCAAGGCCATATTACTCTTGGCAACCCAAGACTAGATTCAATCTAGGTCAACAACCTTTGTGTACTCTGCATAGAATTGATATAGTTTTTTCGATGAGAAATATCAAATGGGTTCAATTAGAGCTCTTGGAAGGCTAAAAAGAGTCACCCCAACCAACCACTTGAGGCATTGTTGTGAACACATTTTGGTAGTTGGCAGCAGGGTTTTGAGCTGATCTACTTACATATTGCATTTCACAGTTTTGACAAAAGCAATCAAACAAGCTATCATCCCACTGGCCCTGAATCTGGAAATTTATTTTGAGAATCATCCAGCTAAATGTGCTCAATGTCAATCCCCATTGCACACAAAGTGCAGCAGACTCACTGGAGCCAAAAAATATCCCCATGGCATTTCTGTACCTAAAACTGGAGGTAATCCAGGGACTTAGGTTGAACAAGGACTGTAATATCTAAACCAGTTTTCAAATTATCTGGGCCATCCCCTCCATTCCTAGAAAGAGGTAGATCTTTTCCTTTTTCAATGCTTATTCGGCTTTTTGATGAGTCAAATTAACTTCAAGGGAGACAGAGTCTTTGATATCGCAAATTCCAAATTATTTTTGTCTTTCTCATTTTAGCTCGCTCTTACAGATGTAGCCCTTCAAGCTTGGCTTTTAGGCTTGACCTAGCACTACTTGTCGTCCTAGTGACTGACTGAACTGAAATAAACAATGAAGTTCGTTGGTCAGGTAGCATCTTTTGACATATTCAAGATGTGGCAGAACAATCGACTTGTACAGAGCCAGCATCGTGATACTATCTCTGGACTTGGACGTGCGATATATCCAACCAGATGTTTGAAAAGCTTTACCCACCTTCAACTGGAAATGCTCATCGGACATACAATTATTTTGAAGGACTACACTTGAATTTTTCATAGACGGATGAGATCTTCTCCATCTTTTTTATCCATGAACGAAGTGTTCAAAGGCGTGGGTCCAAAGGTCATTGATCGGAATTTCATTCACTTGTATTTGTAATTAATTACATTTATAAATGAAATGACACAGGTCGGTTTAACCCCTGATTTTCGCACCAGACTGGTATCCTCTGGTCCCCGTGGATGCCTTATAGGGCCCCCGGTAGGTACTGATCCAACCCACGGACTTCTGGAGATGCGAACTGCCAACGAACACAAAAATGTCTTATCTCCTAAATCGTTCACTTCATTTCCAATTAGCCCTTCATAAGGTCACAAGATCTGGTCGAATAGATGAACTTGGCCAAAATTGAGCCACTCACTATACATGCTTAGGGAACTCTGGCGATATGGCTCAGATTATGTTGTAAACACTATTTACTATTCGAATTTTCGGCCTGCTCTGGGTCCACTGCATAAGCATCGGACATCATAATCTTAAATCGAACCACTTTACAATTAAACAGCTTAAAAATGCCCCCGGCCTTTGTCTATGTCCATGAACTAACTCCGATTGTGTCCTGCTCATCTCAGCCACCCTGATGGCCACACTGTCCTATTCATAACAAAGGAAGAGCTACGTCATACATATGTCCAAAATTAGGCCCAGAACATCGAAGTGACGCAGATCATTCATGTGCCAAACGAGTCCCCGCGTGTTCATCTAGCCTCTGATCGGACTCGGAACCCCCTCCTCATGGCCAGTACCACGCCCCGTCATCTAGCGCCCTCCCCGCACGCCGTGTCCCCGCCCTCGGCTGGAGGCCATTCACGGTTGGGTTTGGCTGATGGCTGGGGCGTCATCACTTCCTTACGTTTCAATCAGGATTTCGGAGGCTTCTCGGCCACTTTACAAGACACGCCTGGCGGTGTGGGCCCGGTTCGAGGCGGGTTCCGCCTCTTTAATGTGGATCCCATCCGGGAATTGGCCCATGTGCCCTCTGCCCAGGTCAGGCCATTCTTCTATTGAGTCGATTTTATTCATTTTTTGGGACTTATGGAAATGCGCTGAACATAGTAGGATGATGAATTCCCAGTGATGGCAGGAGTCTGGATCCCTCCCTGAATTAGTGCCCCTTAATCTATCCCTATCACCAACTCCCCCGTCCTTCAAAAAGTTGTTTGACACCAAGGAGACCGAGATCGACTATTTCTTTGGCCTAATCTTTATTCTTAAGTGAAATTTCCGCGGCTGAGGCATTCTTCTGCCATTGGAATCAATAACATTGGACAGCTTTCCCCTTGCCTTAGCATTGGATGTGTTCTCCTTCCTCTCAAGCTCGACCATTTGTCCCCATTGTGTTTTGAGATGCAGTGGCCATTAACCCACAATGAGTAATATTAAGGGACCCCATTAGAGGTCCAGGGTCCTTGATTCGGATCTCTTTGAAAGTTTGCATTAGTGCTCAAAAGTGCCCTACCCTAAACGCAATGCGATTAGTTATTGTAGAATTTGATACTCCCAGAAATTAGTTGGTATTATAGGAATTCTACTCTTTTCTTATGCCAACTGCAATAAATATCCTCCCCTGATGATCCCTTGGCCCGCTCGGTAGATCGATGATTCCTTCAAATTCATATGGATAACGACCTCTCATAACCTTATCCAGGTGGGTTCCATCGTTCGAGCCGAGATGCTTCATCGCACCAATTTGATCGCCTTGATCCCCTCAGGCCTGCCCACGCCCCATGGACCCGTGTTTGCCGAGAATACCGTCATGATATACGATTGCGAAAAGAAAACCATGCGCGTCGAGTTCACTTTACCCGAAAAGGTCCTCTCGGTTCGAGTCAAAAGGGATAAACTCATCGCTGTGTGCCGGTGAGTACTGCCTTCCTAATAACAGAATGAGAACCCACCAAGGTTTGAGACATTTCAATATTTTTTGGAATACTTTTCAGATTTAGCATCACGGTGTTCAGCTTTCCTAATCGTTGTCAAACGCTCTTCACCATTTCCACCCGGGACAATCCCCGCGGGTTATGCGAGGTCAGTCCCATGCGATCTTTGTCGTCCTCTGACTTAGAGTTCATGGCTTTCCCGGGCTACAAAACGGGCAGTGTTCAATTAATCGATTTGGCCACGACCGAGCAACACGTCTCATCGGCTCCGGTCACGATCAATGCTCATCAAAGTCAATTGTGGTGCCTGGCCATCAATCAACAGGTGTGTGAACATCTGAGAGTCATTTCATACAGTGAGGGCCTGTTCAGGAATGTCTCAGAAGCCCACAAACCTTTAAAGATGTTATAACATCTTAAAGTTTGGGGTGTATTCTTGCTATGAAATCTAGATCATATCCCACCGACTATGTTATAAATTTCCTGTTAGTAACGTTTTTGAAACATCAGTTTTATTTTTCAAATAGTACGCGTCCATGTTTGTACCATTGGGTTCAGTTACTCGGACGAAGAGCTAACAATGTGTGCCTATCAATCTACATTTGAAGGAGTTCTTGAGTAATGATATATTTATTTTCAGGGAACGATGATTGCCACCGCCAGTGAGAAAGGTACCTTAATCCGCATTTGGGATGCGGCCAAACGTCAGATGTTGGTTGAGCTTCGCCGTGGCACGGATCAGGCGCGATTGTACTGCATAAACTTTTCCGTGTCCAACGAATGGTTATGTTGTTCTTCGGACAAGGGAACAGTTCATATATTCGCCTTGCAGAATTACAGTTTGAACAAGCGATCCAATTTCTCGAAATTCGGTTTACCAGGAGCGTATGCCGGATCCCAATGGTCATTGGCCAGTTTTACTGTTCCCCAAGAGGTATTCCAACTTGTCATTGACCGATGGGAAAAACCTTTAAATATTAACATACATACAAGCATATTTCAAGCATATTTCAATCCTATAGGTGGCTTGCATCTGCGCATTTGGCCCGCAGGATACGATTTTCGCGGCTTGTTTGGATGGATCGTTTCACAAGTATATCTTTACTGCGGATGGCAAATGTGATCAAGTGGCTTATGATGTTTTCACGGATATGTGGGAAGACTCCGCATGGGACGCTCTTAGACGTTAAAAGCCAAGATAGTTCCCCAGAAATATGGAACCAATTTGTCAAACAACTAATCAATCAACTCCTCGTGTATGAATATACTTATTCAAGGAGTGCGAAGTCAGCACTGAACAGAGACGGTAAAGATGAAAATGGACGACACGTTCTACCCCAATCATTTAAGAGTTCTCAATTGTTGATACCGTCTTTTGATTGAGCTGAAAATCTATCCAACCTTCCCAAGTCTTAAAGAACTAAACTTGTGTGAAAGCAAAAATGTGGCTCAATCGGGGTAGAATTTGCCCATGTGCATCACTGCCGTCTCGATTCAGTAGTGAAGTCGTCCTTGACTTACATTGAAAGTAGATTCTTTCTTCCTGGTTTGGTTTTCACGGGCTTCACTTACCGCTACTGGGAATGTAATCCACGGTACTATTCAAGATTACAATGCGTCTATTTGTTACCAATTGAATTTTATATGAAATCTGGTTCATCAATTTGAGTTGGGACACCGGGCCAGCCTTTGAATCTCGTAGGGTTGATCTGGAATGATCAATGGCGTTGACCCAAAGGCCATTAAGCGGAATTTTATTCCATTCAAGACCATAGTATTCTCGGAAACCCAAGACCAGATTTAATCTAGGTCTTCCTCCAAACTATTGACATTTTTGACCATTTCTATCAGAGGGTAGTTTTGTAACATCAGGATAAGAGGAAATACTGGCATTACTACTAAGCTCCTAAAGTGGACCAATGAAGAGGATGAGGCCGAGAGAACCTAATATGGATCCCTGTGGAACACTGGACTTGACATCTATCATGTTACACATTGTGTTTTTGAGTGGCAGTAACAGTAAACAATCGATTGGGACGAGTCTAATGCTCCCTGGGGTGCATGAAGAAAATTGTCAAAAAAAAGTCTGATTAAGAGTATAAATTGAATGATAATAATGTTTGTTTGTTGTCAATCGGGGTAAAATTTGCTCATTTTTACCTGCACCGAGACGGTGACGTTGACCTTAACACATAATACAAACAGATCCACGAGATATAATCGAGGGTTATTATCTATTTCGCTTACAAACTCCTGTCTAGCGTCTCTAGCAGGGCGTAAAAAATGTAACAAAACAGAGAGAAAATAGGAGTGGAATGAATGAACGAATAAACTGAAATGCAAGAAAACGGCATTCTACGAGTAGGCAAAACGGGATGATCGTCTGGATATCACAGCCTATTTCCTCATCAGTTAGACCTGGGTGGGGCTCTTTCAACGATCTAGTTGGACTTCTTCTTGGTCGACGTGGTCTTCTTCTTCTTGCTTCTAGGTTTTTCCTCAGAACGAAGGAGGAAATAAAACACCAGGGCCAGGAAAATGGGCAAAGCCACAAAACCAGCCACCATCAGTGGATAGTCGCGGATGTAATCCACGCACAATTGGATGAGATCATCGCTGAAAGTAAGCAAACCTCAAATAAGTTCATGGATGGACACATTTACGAGTGAACTGAGAGGGAAAGAACGAGTGTTGGCATTTTTTTGAACCAACCAAGCAATGAATCATCCACTTTGGTTTATATTTTCAGTCTTCCAAATGTTCTCAATAAACAATAACTCACGTAACAAAGTGCATTTAGCGAACGCGTCAGCTCTCTCTAAGTAAATTTTGACCCTGTGGGTATGGACTCTATAATTTTTTGTGTTGAGATATCATTGCGTAAGACGCTATATTTCCACCTTTGGTTGAGAAATCGATACCTGTATGTGGTCCTCGAGACATGAAATAATTGTAGTAGAACGACAGCCCTGGGTTAGATAGTCACGTCAGGGTTGTCTAAAGCATTTTTAGGGTCGTCTTACTTTATAGCTTGCATATCCTTCTCTACTCCTCTCTTGTGGTTTTAGTGTTCATTATATGGCTATTCAAGAAGGACAAATTTACATGGAGACCTCTACTTAGGCTTAAAGGTGCTCGTTATTTCCCTTACGATCCCAATTATGTCATCAATTTTTCTTCATAAAATATAATAGAATATTCTATTTACAATAGAAACTTCAATATGATCGGATTGTACGTTTATAGGTAATGGTAAATCGAAATTTATTTTTGCCTTTGTATAGATGCGAGTCCTTTGAGGGAAAAGTGTCCACAAGGACGATTGTGGTGACACGGACTCGTACAATGACTACTTTGTATCATTGATTGATTTGTCTTAAATTGCTCTGTCCTACAAAAATCATTCCATGGTGTTGAAAATTCACACCTATGTTTCAAATTGTCAAACGAAAAGCTGGTTCATTGCCTTGACTAGAATCGGAAATAGTGTTTTTATCGAGGGCCTCTGCATCCATATGTCAGATACTTACAAAGGTGATTTGGGCAAAGGAATGCTTTCACCCTGGACATTCTTGTAGAAGCCAGTCATGAAGGAAGACAACGAGTCCACGTCGTACTTTTCGATGGTATACCGGTACATACGCCCTAATCGGAAGCTGAAAGAGCCAAAATTGAATCACTCATGGACCTCAAACCTGCCCCAATAGGTCCTTCATCCACTTACAAGATGTATTCCGGGGGAATTCCGACTTCAAAGCGGCGGGAAGTCACGGCTCCCGTCGAGCTTTTGTTGATCCGGGCCACATTGAGACGACCTTTGTGGAGACAAGCCAAGGTCTCCCAACGCGCAATCATTCGATCACATTCCTCGCAGTCATCCCTGAAAAAACGAATCAATAAATCCATGAGAGGGTTCAAGATGGGTCCTGAAATATGAGATTACCTGATAAACATGACGAACCAATCGCCCGTGGTGGCACCCGTGGAGGCTTGTGTCAAGTGCTCGAAATTGGTGTCGGTGAGTTCTTGAACGCAACTCTCTCGGTACGTAGAAAACACGGCCAACATCTCTTCCTCATTGGCAGTACCTATACAGCGATGATCACAAAGAAAAGGCTTTATCTATGAGCAACTTATGGCCAACCCTATCAACTCTTACCCGGATAGAGAGCAGGCACGCCTCGGCGGAAATAGATCACTACCGGATCATTATCCGTGGCAAAGTTTTTCCGGAGTTCGCTCTTCTCTTGGGCGCGGATAACCCAAGCGTTGAGCGAATCCACCAAATCCTCACGCACGGCCGACAACTCCGTTTCATAGTCAACGCATCGACCTGACACGTCATTCTCACCTGAAAGATCAAATCGTCCATGGGCATTTTGTCTTCAAACAGATATCAATGTTCTCGCTATTCCAGGCCTGTTACCCTCCATAAGGGACTCATTTTTTACCATATGATTCACGCTTGGAAAAATGAATGAGTTCGGTAAAAGTATTGTATTCTAATTTGTCACTTTTTTAATTAAAGCTTTCAAGTTCTCTTTGGTATTTCTTTACGATGGACCACTGGAATGATTCCAGTGGTCCTTTTTTGGTACTCATGGAAAACAATTTTCATCTTTATGCATTGGCCTGTTTCAGCAAAAACATCATTTTCTATGATTATTGATTGTCAGACATCACTTTTTTGAACCAACACTTGATGAAGGAGACGCAAAGAAAATTGAACTGGGTTGCAAATTTGCGATTCGTCCGTCCGTCAGCTTGGCCCGCCCGGGTCAGGTCACGTGATAATCACGGAAAAAATCCTCGTATCCCAAACTCCCAGCAATCCAGTGGCGGGATTTTCGAACCAATTTTAGGATTTACAAACAGTTTAACCCTCTTTCTTTTTAGACAAAGCTAAAGAGGCAGCATTTGCACCTTCCTTTTGGTATTTTATTTGCGCCAGACGTCATAATGTCCATTGTCATTTATATCTGCGTTGGTATACCACTATACGGTACATTTACACCAGATACAGGTCGTTAGTTTATCGTCTAAAAACTTCAAGAGGAGAATCGAACCGGAGACCTTTTTCTTGCCAGAAAACCGAGCAAACCACTACACCTATTCGCTTCCCCGAACATTTCAATTCTTGACTGATTTCAATTCGCTTCCGAAAAAATATCATACCTTGACAAGGACAACCATTTTTTGTACATGGACAATTTTTTTTCTTGAATTTTGGGGCTAATCTTGTGTTAATGAGCATGATATGTGCTAGGGGGTTGTCCAAGACTTTTGATATTGCTATGTCTATCTAATATCGACCATAGCACCCTGTCCTCTAGTAAAGAAACACCTCCCCTCAAATGAGAATATGACAAAAGGGACAAAACCTGGAAAATCATTAAAAAAAAAGACATTCCAGAACAAAAAGCCAGCTCCTTAAAGGTGCGAGGACAAATCGGCGAATGGACGACCCATCCTAAAAACTGATCAGTAATCGTAGAACTTCATCAATGAGGTTTCCGAGTCGGATAAAGTTGAACCAGTCATTAGGCCAGAACCAACCGACCAAACGCTCAGTCATAACTGAACCATCAAAAAGTTTCATATCTCTCATGATTAATACAAATTCCTTTATGGTAGAACATGTGAAGACCGGCAATGAAATGATTTAATTCTATAGTAAATGCTATAATCCGCTCAAGATAATATAGCAGATAAGAAAATGAAGCGATAAGCTTCATTCATATGTTGTCCATGCTAAGGATTGAGTTGCTCCTGACTGCCGACAAATGCTTGATGAATTAGTCAATTGAAGGGTGAGTCTTACAGAAGAGAACGATAACATATTGCTCTTGTCGAATGAGTTTGAGGAGCTCGCCGTCCTCCAAGGTCTCCAGATTATTGGCTTGCACTCGCCGCACCAACAAGCACTCCAACGAGGCCAACACCACCAACACGCCCCACATCGATCCCCAACGCATCATGGATGAGCGACAAATATCCCACCCAAGCACCACTAACAATGGAACCAACTAGCAAGATGGGTGGCCTCAGGGGATCTCTGGCCACAATTCAGAGCGACTTCTTGGATCCTTCGCTCACTCACTCACTCACTTGACGGTCCACGTTCAACAACTTTGTATCATTTGCCCTTTAATCGTGACAGACGGACCTTTAAAACCAATGAGCTCGATTAGAAGAACATAGGCATCTCATCAGCTAATGTTCCACTGGACCAAAACCGAGGTATCAATTTTGATTAGGATTTTGTCAAAACGTTTTGCACGTTTGACTTTGGTGCTAAAATTTAGAACATTGAGTCACTTGAAATGTGAAATCGGTTCGACTTGATGTGAACCATTTTACGACATGTTATATTCCAATCTAGTTGCTACGTCTAGGGTTTGTCTTCAATCCCGTTTCGCCACGACAACCAAAATAGAGATAGGCCGGCTCAGATGTCATTTTTAGATTAGAGCCGGGTTATGGTGTCCAATTATGAGAAAGCGAGGCTAACATGGAACGAAATCAGCTTAACCATCAAGTACCATTAGATTTAGAGACTCATATTTTGTTGCTTGGTGCTATCGGATCCACCCCGGTGGATTTGGCTTGACCCACCTAAACATTGGAACGGTTCATCTTTTCCTTCTCCTCCCCAAACAATAAATAACAACAGGGTCACCAATCTCATTCTCGACCATTCTGACGGACACTTGTCTTCATGAGATTTACAGGACTCATTGTTCAAAGTACATAGATAGTTCAAGTGGTCTTCTTCTCATTAGTTTCATTGAGCAGTCGACCTATTCCGAGATTGCTTTGGATCCATCCATAGATGTGCAACGAAACTTAATGTTATATTGCTTATTGACAAGAAAGAACAGAAACCATAACAATTATAATGTACAACCCCTTCCGCTCATGGTCCATCTCAGACTTGGCTCATTTTATGTCTATTTGTTTTAGTTTATTTCAGATTGAACAAGAATGACCCCTTTTTGGCAAACTGTTAAAATCACATTTCCAAATCAAAATCACCTTGAACACGAATCTTGCGTAAAGACCATTGGTTCAAAAGTCAGATCATTACCCATTACCAACATGGTCATTAAAATTGGTTGCTTTAAGCAAAGATAACAACACCATGTTGAACATGATTGCCTCGTTTGGCTATCTCCCTCAAAACTCCTGGCAACTAAGTTGCTAGACATGGCTATTCCAAAAGGTCACAGATCATAAGGCCGCACTTGGCC
>NC_081440.1:4975974-4992737 GCF_007210705.1 Tigriopus californicus | reverse complement strand
ATAGTTGCTAGACATGGCTATTCCAAAAGGTCACAGATCATAAGGCCGCACTTGGCCACGAGGAACCAAAATAGTGCGAAGCCTTATCCAAAACATTTCTAACAGTTTTGCCCCAATAACATATTCTCTAGTCTTTGTTTTGGTAACGGCAAGAAAAACCCTCTGTGATGAGGGTACATCCCTCAACATGGAGAAAAAGATCCAGCCTTAATCTTAAAACTGAAGACTAGATCCTTCGCTCTCAGAGCTAATTCCGCACTCGACTAATTTTTCGTCCCACCCATGAAGTG
The DNA here is from genome assembly GCF_007210705.1 of Tigriopus californicus. NCBI lineage: Eukaryota > Metazoa > Arthropoda > Copepoda > Harpacticoida > Harpacticidae > Tigriopus > Tigriopus californicus. The sequence continues at coordinate 4,992,447 of NC_081440.1, read as the reverse complement.
ACTTTCCGGTCACCCTTTCTCTGAGTTGCTTTGGAGTGGAAGTGTTCAGTGGTCACTTACTGATCAGTGCGTCCGTTGGGTCCGTTCGCCGTCAATCTCCGCAGACTCCGTACTCCGTACGACTCTCATTAACAGTACATACCTACCGTACAACGGCACGCTCCATCCCTCCATCCTATGCTCCACCCTACATAGACTTGGTGTCCTGGGTGGCCGAGATTCTAGTGCGGGTGGGCGCGGTTTGTGGTGGTGAACTGGTCCGGCGTGGATACATGCTCGATAATGACCCTGCATTGGATGAAGAGGTGATTGATTAACCATGGAACCCGTTGAAACGGTGGCCGATCGGGGTGAAGTCAACGACGATAACAAAACCTCTTCCTCCTCGCCCTCTTCGGCCGATTTCGAAATGTTGCCGCATACGGCTCAGCCCGCACAGCCGCACACAGACCCGCCTGCGGGTGATACGGATCCGCATTTGGACTTGCAGGGTGGGAATCGCGAAGATCTGGCCCGAACCCTTTCAGATTGCCTGCAGTCCTCGCCGGAGGAAGAGGCGGCTAATGCGGTTCCTGCTGTGCCTGCGGTTCAGAGCATGGTAAATGAGAGTTTGCACGAAGAGGAAGAAGAGGAGGACGGTCCAGATGGCGAAAATGCCACCATTTTTCATCGGATTTACTATTTGGGCGCGGAGGCCATTGAGCATCCCAAAGATGAGGCCATGATTCAAGATCACATGATGGAGATTAACCGTGGCCGTGATGCGGTGTCGGTGCGGCTCAGCGTGCCGCGCACCTCTGACGGTCGGGTGAGTCTACGAAGGGAGACGCCTGAAGAGCTCATGTTCCGCCTACCGGTCAACCGCATTATCTACTTTGCCCGTGGCACGGCCGAATCGCGGTGCTTCGCTCTGACTTCCATCAAATTGGATCGTGATGGGGTGGCCTTCGAGCCCCGCACTTTTCAAATCCATGTATTTCGTTGCGCGGTGGCTGAGGCCGTGGACAAGGTCTTTGTGTCCTTTGCTCAGACCTTTAAACGGGCTTCGCCGCAGCCGGCCCGTCTCCTGCCACCCGAGAACTTTGAAGAAGGTGAACCCTTCTTATTTGAGGTCAGTTTGGAGATTCGTGAGAAAGAGGAAGGCAAGAGCACTTACGAAATTGTACCGCGGCAAAAAGGCTTCTTCAAGCTCCGGACAGATGTCGAGAAGAGAGTGGTCTTAAATGTACGGCAGATTTCGCGCAATCATTGTCATTTGGTCATTGAACGTTGTTTCGGCATGTTGGTCAGTCCTGGGCGGAATGTGCGGCACGCGGACATGCAATTGTTGGAACGCGTTACCATGACCAATGCCACGCTGGTCGCCCCTAGCGACGGCGGTCAGAGCTCCACGAGTGGTGCCGCCAATTGTGCCGGACAGATCATCACCGGGACTTGGGATCCGAGCGAGGCCTCGTTTGCTATGTTGAACCAAGAAACCTCGGCCGACCGGTCCCCGGTGTACATGACAATTGCAGCCGATCTGGTTATCGCGCAAGTGGCGGAACCCGTTAGATTTGTCATGGAGACGAAGGCCCGAATCTTTCCCACGTCCGAGAGATATTGGTACTTTTCCAAAAAGAGCGTCGTGAAGCAATTCCAGATCCGACTCAAACGATCCAAGGAACCGCAAGGCGAGAAGATTTTTGATCTGTGCGGCATAGATGTCAGTGAGGAGATTGATCGGGTTCGTGGTGGGAGTATCACATCTCAGATAGCCAGCTTGACGGCATCGACTCTTGGGTCGTTTCGGAACCAATATGGTCTTGTGACGGTGGATGAACCAATATCTCCCCCCTGTGAGGAGGACGAAGATTCCGATGGCGAGGAGCCCCTACTCTCCGGATTCGGCGAGGTCAGCAAGGACTGCAGTGGCACCGAGTTGGAGCTGTGGAGCCAAGTCCTCCAAGAGTGGGCCACTGACAATCCTTTGCAGTTCCCCAAACAGTTGCCACGCTTGGTCAAAAGGGGCATTCCGGAGGCACTCCGAGGGGAGGTGTGGCAACGGATGACCGGGGCTAGTGCCCATGTCGAGCAAACCGTTGAAAGCTATCGCCTTTTAACCACACAAGAGTCCCCGGACGAAAAAGTCATTCTTCGTGATATTCATCGCACGTTTCCCGCTCATGAGTTCTTCAAAGAAGCGGGAGGCATCGGCCAAGAGGCTCTTTATCGCATTGCCAAGGCTTATTCCATCTACGATTCCGAGATCGGATACTGTCAGGGTCAAAGCTTCCTCATCGCCTCGCTCTTGCTTCAAATGCCGGAAGAGCAAGCTTTTGGAGTTCTAATACAAGTCATGCATCGTCTGGGTCTCCGGGATATGTTTCGGGAAAATTTCGAACAGCTTCAATTGCGCCTGTATCAATTGGACCGACTCATCGAGGCGAACTTTCCCGATCTATGGCAACACTTTGCCGACAACGGGATCGAATCCCACATGTACGCCTCCCAATGGTTTCTGACCATCTTTACGGCCAAATTCCCTTTGTTTCTCGTGTTCCGTGTGCTGGACGTGTTCCTGCTTTTCGGGTTCGATTCCATCTTCCAAGTGGCTCTGGGCATCTTGAAAGTGTCCAAAAAGGATATGCTTTTCCAAGATTTCGAGGGCTTGATGAAGTATTTCCGTGTGAATATCCCAAAACGTTATCGGAGTGAGGAAAACGCCAAACATCTGATGGAAGTGGCCAAGGGGATCAAAATCAAACGCTTGAACAAATATGAAGGGGAATGGCTGCACATCAAAGCGGCTGAACGGGCACGAGAAGATCCCGTAATTCGCTTAGAGCGCGAGAATAAGAAGCTTCTCAATGACAATCTCCGATTAGACACCGAGAACGACAACCTGGCCCGTCAATTGGTGAACTCGAAAATCGAGATGCGCAAGGAGATCGACAACATTGAGGATGAGAAAGATCTCTTTGAGAAGGAGGCCTCCAGCGCCAAGACATTATTACAGGAGAACGCTGAGGAGAACAAGCGACTTCATCAGCAAGTATTCTCTCTCAAGGAATTGTTAAAACGAGAGGTGGCCAAATCCGATGCCGAATTGGCCACCAAAGCCAATGTCATCGCCGACTATAAGCTCATCACTTCTCAGTTGAGCGAGAAATTGGAGAAATTACTAAATCAAGCCAAAGAAAACACCAGGAAGAGTCAGAATTCATCTTCCACCACGGAGATATGTGATAGTAGCACCAGTAGTAATAGCAGTAGCCACAACAACCCTGTGGACAATGACAGTGGCAATCTACAGGATCTGGACCAAGCCAACGAGCGGGTTCGCGAGCTAGAGTTGGAGTTGGCTCAGACCAAATTGGCTTTGGTGGAAACCGAATGCCGCCTACAAGATGTCTCTCACCACATGAACGCCCTGACCATGAGCACTTCCAGTGGGCATCCCGAATCCGGCAGTGGCTCCCACGCCTCGGGCTCGTTTCGAAGCACGTGGTTCTCCAAAACCCTGAGTTCGATCAAGGAAACTACCACCCACGCTGCGGCCTCATCCAAAGATGCCATTCGGAAGAGCAATTCGATTGATGTACTCAAAAGTGGTGGAGACTTCCAATCGCACTGAGGGTATGATGCTATTGTGCACCTGCTTCTTAACTCAACTAGTGTTCCCTTCATTCTCATATCCTCCGTTCGAGAAACCTATCGACCCAATGATCACCTGTTATCTGCGTATACCAACCCATCCACCCAGTGTCAAAATAATCGGTAAAGTCTAACCAGATTTTGTTATTTTCATCTGCTATTCATGGTCATTCCATTGCTTTCACGAATTCCTCGATTAACTTCTCTGCATTGACAATAAAACAAGAACCATCGGAGATTATCACTCCCTTGCTATTCTACCGGATGAGAAGGCCCGAAAAATGAACGTAGATGTTCTCGTTCGATCTGACTCCGCCGCTCAGGATCTCGATCCAAACCATATCACCTTCGTTCAAGGCAACCATAAGGCTTTGAGCCAGCGTGTTATGATTGAAGTTATCCGTGTCATACATGCCTCCCATGATATCCCCGTTCTTCTTCATGAGAACCAGACCATCCTTACCTTTCATCTGAAAGCAAGAACGTTCTGTACAAATATCGCCCTTGGTGATTTAAGATTGCTGATGAGTTTTGATGAGTACCGTATTAGCATGAAAGGAAAACAAGTAAGTGCCAGAAACTGGGGCTTGAAATGTGCCAGTGGCTAAGTCAAGTCCGTTTCCGACATTCACTTGACAGTAGGTATAGGTCAAATTGCCGAGAAGGGCAAAATCCGTGGACCTTTAGAAAAGAGAGAAATTGTAACGATGATAATCAGCTCAGTAGAACTAGGAACGCTTAACGAGAAGCTCACCTGGACGCGTCAAAGTAGACGCTTGATTTTTGTCCTTCTTTTTCTCGACTTTTCTTTAAGGAACGGACGTCCAATTTTAGATGATCCAAGGTGCGCTTTAAATATTTGTTATCCAAGTCCAGATATCGGAGGGACTCCTCGGCATTTTGAACTTGTACGATCAATTCTGCTAAGGTAATCAAGGCGTTCTTGACTTGGTCTTTGATGATCCAAAAGTTCTTGAGATCATCTAAGAGAGTCTGGGACATCGAATTATCTTGGCATTTTGGTTGATTCTACAAATGTGATGATATTTTTCATGTCATTTCATGCCCATGATTGCATTTACATGGCTGCGTACCTCCGGCTGAAGTTGAAACAAGAGTTTGTTCATCAATAGAAGCTGTTGAGTTGTGATGTCAGTAATTGCTTTGTTTGATAAGCCGTTTCTCTCTGCAGTGTCCTCTAAAACGTAAGATGTCATTAGGAGTTATGATGCTGTCACCAAGGTAAGTAATTATATCGGGTGTGATGTAAATATGATTTCAAAAATACGCCTCCCCATAAAAAATCATTTTCGACACGGCGGTTTTTATTTGCTATAACAATTCATGGATATGAAATTTTTCATTAGTCATAAATAAGAATCGATTTAAGAAAAACGACTGTAGTTGACATGAATAACAAAAACAAAACCCAGGATTTAGGGTCAATTGTAGTTTCCGTAGAAGCTTAACGTGCGTTTTGAGAGCACCTTCAAGCCCTCGAAAATCCAGGCTAGTTAAAACAATGAAGTCCACATCTCTTCTTTCTCGGGCTCCTTCATTGTTCAATTTGCTGCCCTCAAATATTCGTAGGCCTTATGTAGGCGTTGATCCAGTAGCAAGATTTAAGTCAGACTTGGACAAGTTTTTGACTAAAATTCCGGATCAACCTTATATTCAAGGATTAGCCAGATCAGCCAACTCCAATTCGTTGGTCGATCAAATAATATATATAAATNTATATTCAAGGATTAGCCAGATCAGCCAACTCCAATTCGTTGGTCGATCAAATAATATATATAAATAAAAGTCAAATAATATATATAAATAAAAGTCAAGTAAAATGAATAATCTTCTCGTCTTGAACTGCTGGGATTCCAATCCCGGTAGCGGTAAGGAGGTCCGCAAAAAAAATTAAAAAGAAAAAAAAAAAACGTAATTTTGGGACCAAAGTTTTTAAGGTAATGAGCATTCAAAATAAGAACTTGGTTTTCAGCTCCCTTTTCTATCCGCAGAATTGCTATTTTTCTGACGTTTGGTTGTATTATCATGCATTAACAATATTCTGTACAATTTCTGTTCTTTTTTAATATAAAAGATCACAGATGTAAGAGACTTGGATTTACAATATTCGTGTTATTCTTGATACAGGATCAGTATTCGTTTTCAAATTTATCCTTGAACGTTTTAAAGAATGTGATCTGAGTTTCTTCGTGTCACTTTCCAAACAGTGTTTTCGTCACTTTCTTGCCCAAATGCAAACCTAGTCAAAATCTTATCTCCAAACATAATCTTACCCACTATAGTAATACTTGATGCTGATTTCAAGGTCACAAGTAAGACCAAAACGGATACAAAGTCCATGGTTGATTTGATTTTTGCCAAGTGTATTCAAGGCAATTTTCAAAATTGCAGCTTCACGTGTGGATCTCAGAACATTCTAAACTTTGTGGGAAGAGTTTCTCTTTTTGACAAGCTCTGCTCCAATGTTTGCATTAAAGGGATCTGGAATCCTCTGTCAAGTTCAAGAACAGATGAGATCTTTGCCATTGATTTTCGTTAAAAGATGAATGCTCAATCAATTTCAAAGGTGCTCTGGCCATACTTAAGCCAACATTAATCATAACAACCTTACAATTAACTGAATTACAGTAACACACTAACACATCCTTGCTTTTGGTACCGCTCCCAAGTTGTAGATTTTCATTAATATACGTTTTCCCATTGCTACATTTCTTCAAATTAGATCTAAAAGTCATATTGAAATGAGATTTAGCGCTCAGTCAAAATTTTGTTTCAATGTGATAATTGTTGGACAAGATTTTTTAAAAGTTTCATTGCCTTTTTTTCTCGTTTGCTGCATGAAAGGCCCACAAATCTGTGCCCATGATCATGACGGACGATGCTGTACCGACAAAACATTCGAATTCATGCCACAATTGCTTTTATTTTTATATTTGAAATAAACACCACTATTAGTGGCCCGAATATCTACAAATATGGTCGCAAGAAAGCTACGACCTGACTTTATATAAATGCACCTGTTACCAGGAACGTCTTCACATTCTTTGCAAAGATAAGACAAATGTACGAATTACTCGCTTTGGCCAAAGGAATCTGTATTCTTATTTTATGTTTGCGGACTTACTTACCCGTACTTGCTATAGAATTCCCAGCCCTTCAAGACGAAAAACATATTCACTTTCCTTAACTTTACATTCATATAATATCTGATCCACCAACGAATTAGAGTTGGCAGATTTGGCTGGCTTTTGAAAAATAGCGTCGGGTCCTTTTCGAGAACAGTTGAACACTCCAATACACAGGTCTGCGATCAATTCCCAGGAGACCATCCTTTGTAGGGGTTAGCCAACGCATCCGAATGGTTGATAGTCTTGAATTTCAGTGTCTAGAAATCTACGACCATGGCGTGTGTTCAAAAACTGTTATCAATAAACTCTCTTGTGTAATGTGTATGAAGTCCTTGAGATGGGGCACTAGCTATTTTCGCCACCTTATTCACGGTACTAAATGCCATTAATTTAGAAATATGGACGAGGGGAGCAAAATGGTATCTAGAATTGAAAACAAGGGGACTCTCACTATAACAAGATAACAACGAATAATTGTTGCATTGTTCATTTTTGTGTTTAATTCATCTTTCAAAATTTACAGTATTCTAATAGAAGACAAACTTCCTCAAGATGTTTTTATTCAGCTTACGTGTATTTTTCAGACCTGCCATTTGCAACATCTCCCAAGACGTACTTATAAGTGGCAAGTGAAATAAGTTGACATCAGTTACTTGTTAAGCACATTGCGCGGAAATGTAAGTTTGATCTGTTTTTTACAAAATATCTGGCTTAGTCACAATTGTGAAAGCTTTTATTTGACCTTAACAATCAACAAGTTAGATTTTCCATCTGAAGCTTGCGTCCAAAAATGTTCCTGCCGTCTAGCCATCCATCGTTACGTCGTTACTAGTAAAGCCTTCAGTTTGAAAAGATTCTGCATCACCTGAAATGAAGTGAGTCTTAAACCAGTGCTCCCTGATTAAACCAATTCATGCCAAGACACGATCATGTTCTTTGATAAGGCTTGGATCAAATTATTGGTCTTTGACCAGGAACACTCTATACGTGTCTTATGTGAACCAATAGAGGAACCTCAATCGTAGAATGTGTACTGTCCATCACCGAGTTACTACTGGTCATGACTTTTCAAGCTGTGATATGCATGGTTCTGAGAGCGGCAGAGTCACACCAGAACCTCACATTTTTTGTCGGCCAAATAATCACTAAAAAAATGTTTTTTAATCATTACCACCAAATATTTTTTTCACGGGTAAAAATACTCTCAAATGCAAAGATATATGACTCCTCTGGGTGCTTTATATTAGCTTTCTCTCAAGGTGAAGAGATCTGGGCTAAAATGCAAATGTTTTTATGTCTGCTCTTTTGCGTGCATTCAGGTTCTATTTGCATTTTTAGGGAAGGCTTGATAAAAGGCAAGCAGGAATATTAATGAGAATTAGAGAACAACTATTGAATTGCAACAAAGCAAGAAAATTGGAACAATGCAGTATGCAATATGTAAAGGAGGTGCAAAAGGTATCTTTTACAATACGTCTTCAAAAGTATCCATGAGCTTTTTCCTCAACCAGAATTCAGAATTAATTGTTTCGAATGTCAAGGTTTACATTTTTGAGCCCTCCAATCCATATGCGCACTCATGTAATTACACTGATGTAATTGTATTTGAAATAGCAAAGTCTTGTCTTTTTGCAATTGGTTTTTACCAAATCAATATTTCTACTTTTTGTTGAATGATGATCTAAGTCATTATGATAATATATGATCTCGAATTGATTGTAACCACAATTTAGGAGAAATCTCAATCACACTTTCATTTACTCATGTCGAAATTCGTTGGAACAAGGAGTAGTAAATTTGAAATCAATATAAGAGTGATTTTTTTTCGGACTTCCTTAGCACTCCTGGGAATGGGATCCCCAGCACTTCAAAACGGAAAAAGGTATTAATAAAGAAATGCTTGATTGAACCTGATCTAAAATTTCGGTTTTGCTGCATAAAAAATGTTTTTCCCCCGTACATCACTTTCCTCTTGGTCGTGGTATTTGACTATTGATGACAAATACGTTTATTCAGTCATGCTTTCTCATACTTTAAAAAAAATCAATGCTGTTAATTGGTGTCATCTACTACATGTGCATAGCAGTTGAGTTGATTCCAATGTCAACAATCATTTAAGTTTTGTCAAACCCAGATATGATTTTTAAGAACAAACAGCTTTTTTTTATTTCCCTCTTTTAGCGTGTTTAAGACGATTTGAGGTGAGCTTCTGATTTCAATCAGGGAAACTGAAACTTGAGAGTAAAATGGCTTTAAGGAGGTTATTTGAGGAGACAAACGATGTCATTAGGTTTTTCTACACCTCGAATAGGATTATGAATGCCCTTTGCCATGGATTTATGATCATGTCCTAAACGGGCAAGCTAGGTCCCTTTATGGAGCATTTGCATTCCAGATGTGAATGCTAATCAGGATCATAAAACTTGTCATATGATTTCTACAAGTTTATGGAGGTCGTCCCGACTCTGACTTTGTTTTTGGGCATGGACCCAATAAGAAGAGGTTGATTATGAGGGTTGGTAAACATGAAAAGCCTACCATTCGGTGGCTACGTTTATATAAATAATGAAGAGTACACAGGGCGTCTTGAACCCCCAGAAATATGATCAATTATCACGCTCAAGGTCACGCACAAGAGACGAGGATAGATAAATATTGGAAACTCGATTCGTGCTTAACTTCCAATTTAGGGGGGAAATGCCATGGTTAGGTGACTTTAATCATCCCATAATTTATCCCTTTTGGTCAAGGAGGGTATTTTTCTCTCCTCACTTGTGACGCGGGTGACCTCCCAACAAGAGGAGCTACGTCCACAGACAAAAGAGCAAATTCTGTGAATAAAGCTCATTTTTCTACTCGACTGTGTCTACATTCGTAACCTCTAAGCGGGATGGAAACCCAACTGACCCAAATTATCGTTATAAGGGCCGACTTAGGAAGCAGATCTGGGCCAGGCCTGAAGACGAATGTGTGTATTATAAGAGCACTTACAAGTCAAGCAAAGGGTTGGTAGAATTTCCTCGGGTTTGATTTATATTTGCACTTAATTACACCTTATCACCACCAACCTCCGGCGCCGCCCTCCTTTCCCCCTACCTCTATAATATATGACGTACAGGGCCGACAAAATGTTCTGACAAGACCATATCGTTACAACTCCAACGTTGTGGGATGTAAATTGATTGATTTGTTCATTCATAAGGCGAACCTATATTCTGTGCACTAAAGTTGAGCTGCCTTAAACCCTTTAATTTTGGCTACGTTCATAAAGAGTGATTATTTTGAGTTCATTTTCAACCATGATTTTAACTCCCCAAAGACAAATCCATCGTCAAATGGTTGAATGATATATGGTATACTGCCTTAGTGTGGTGCTGGTAGTATATGAAGGATATAGTATAAAGGTGCTTAAGCTACCTTTCTCCTGTTAAGAAACTAATCACCATAGCACATCTCGCTCTCACACTAGCAGTGTAAAAGTTATCAATGGGGTAAAAATTGTGCCAAATAGGGATCGATCTATTATTATGCCAGAAAAAGTCATAAAAAATAGTTTGTGATTTTGGTTAAAATAGTTTTTAGGCGATGAAAATTAGCCTTAATAAGTTCCGAAATCGTTAGAATAAGTTACAAAAAGGTGTAAGAAAGTATTTTATTTGTTTGGTTATTCATGTATTAGCGTGATTTTTGAGGCAATAAATGCTTGCTTATTGCTTTTCACTATCTTCTAGCTCTTTGGGGTCAGAAATATACTCTTGCCTTAACATCAGCGAAAATTTGAATTTCAATGGAGACTATGACTTCAAAGTGAAAATCATATTTTGAAGCATCCTGAAATCATGGTCCAGGACGACGTAGATGAGGGGTCTTTAAAATCAAAATCATCATTACGTGAGAATCTAAGGCAATTGGATTTAAAAAAACTTACGTTATAGTTCATAGGAAAAGCAAAAAGACATCTTTAGATGATTAGAATAATTAGGAGATGGGATGGTTCAGTTGACTATCGAGTCATACCGAGCTTGCTGCACTCGGTTTCGTGGGTTTGATCCCAGGTCTCACCTAACCAACTCTAGAGGACAAGGCTCCTTAAGCTGCAGCATCGAGCTTCAATTCAGGGATCCTGTATATACAATAACATCAGTATGAAAAACAATTGTGTCCTAATGACGTAAAACTATGTCGCAATAAAAATACTTAAAAAATGCCTATCAATGACAATCAGTCTTAGGATGGGATGTTTAGAATAAAGGAACTCGTTAAAAATTGAAACAACAAATACGAGCTGAATATAAATGTTTCTATCCTTCAGTTGTTGAAGAAAAATATTATGAAACACGTTTTTATCCAACCCCAAAATATTAGACATGAAGAAACATTCAAACTAGAGGGCTTGTCCCTCTAATTCAAACGTTTATTCATAAGAAAATAAATGGACTGTACACACTCCAATCGGAACGGCTCTCTGTTAACGTTCAAAATGATTAGAGAGTATGCAAACATTTTATCTGCCAAGCATGATGTATGACTGAATATAAATAGTGATCCTCAAGTGGTAGTGGCATATAACTTGAACAGATATAATTATTCTAGAGTATTTGAAATAGTTGACTAACTACATAAACTATCGCCATCGATCGTTCAAAGGCCTAGTTTCTTGAAAGGTGGCTGGATGAAAAAACCAAATTTAGCGCAATTTTCAAGGAAATCAACAACAACATGCCGATAGTCAGGTAGGTCAATTGATAGTGACGCTCATATGAGGTCCCTTGTGTTCTAGCATCATATTTGGACCATTGATGCATGTAAAAAAGTTCTATATTTTCAAATTATCTTCTCGGTGTCCTCAGGCTCTTTGGATTTGATCAGCCACATTTTTTAACTCTCAGCTTGACTCTTAGATGGCAGGACAATAGTTCCGAGATAAACCACCACCGTGGTCAGATCATCGTGATTTCTTTTCATCTTTTAGAAATTGATTACAATCCCACCCATGAAAGTGTCGATTTTAAAGCCAAATCAACGGATCTTGAAATCACTCGTAAAGTCTTTCGACAATTGTGGTTTAGCTTTCAAATTTCTTGAAGCAACATTTTTACGATCTGAATAATGGAAGCCTACCTAACATGATGAAGTCTTTACTTGATTTTTGTTTATAGCGAGAACGTCATTCATCATTGAAAACTGATCAATTTTACAGTATAATACGATATAAATCCTATTTGCATGTAATTCAATTTGCGCATTTGTAATTCCAATTCCGACTCCTCCCCATCTCTAATAGAATGTCATTTCAAAAATTCGCTCCCAAATACCATAGAAAATAGCCCGTTCAATGAAAGCTCAATCAATGCTTTAATACCTTGGTTGCCATATTGAAAACAGGTTTAGCAATAGGCCTCAAACAATTCTAACAAGAATAAAACATCCATTGAATAAGAATGTCAAGGCTGATTCAAAGCAGAATTTAAAGCAGGCAGAATTTCGTTCAATAGCCCAATAATTCGAACCAATAAAAGCTCGAATTTTGGCCTCCATTGTCCATGATTGTATCAGACTGCCTTGATTCGCCCCTGACCAAACATGGTATTCCTCCTGAAACAATAGAGTCCAAAAGTCAAGCAACAGCACATGGCCAAGGATCAGAGTACGAATACAACACGGCGATGGATAGATGGTCAAGCAATTTGTTTTGCCAAGTCACTTCTCCTCGTGGGTCGTCGATGATGGTTAGGTGATTTTTCAATTTTTAACCTGAGATCCACGGATACCATTTCCCAAGCTTAAGAGCAACGCGGAGCTTTGACGTCAAAATCCTGGTTGTCGTGTCCGTGGGTTTCCTCTTTCGGGTCGTTCGTCGTGATCTCGCGAGATCAAGCATTGATTTATGTCGCATGGCTTTCCCCCAAAAACAATCACCCTCGAGAAAACAATCAAACGTGCGCTTGACGACAGACTAGGGACCCAAAATAACTGAACAAATCAGGCTAGGCCTTCGCCGGATTACAAATTACAAGCGGTGTAGACATTTAAATAGATAGATAGACATGGGTACATAGTTCGAGCCAGCCACAGTGGACATGACTTGTGACTTGTAGAAGGATCTTTGAAATCAAAGCTAGAAAAGTGACCCACGTTCAACATGTGCATCTAGAAAAGCGTTCAAGTCTCTTCCGTCTTGCGACTTAAGAAGCAATTTTTCAAGTGAGGAAAAAAACAAAAGATCGAAATCAGCACTTTATGGGTTTTCTCTGTGAGCTTCTACTTCGTCATTGGTGGAGTCGAAAACATGCCTTACCTTTAGTCGGGTTGAGGGTTTCAGGTATTGTGATCAATTATACCAATAGACCCTGCTCCCATGTGCATGTTTTGAATGATGACACTGAAAACTCCGAGGACGCTTTCCATATCTGGATATAATCAAAGATTAGATTAGTCACAATAAATCACCCCTTTGGTCTTGGGGTACCAATCAACATCAAGGGAATGTAATGTGACCACGGAATGAGGCAGTATTCAAAATGAGTTTGGGTAAGGTGTGAATGGATGTTATTTTCCAAAAGTTCAGACGAGTTTCGAAAGTGATGCATTTCCTCTGGAGTGTTGGAAGCTCGAACCACAGAAACTCATTTCGTGGCTGAGGGTCGAAGAGGGGCCCTTTCTTCTCTCTTTGCCAGCCAGACCTTTGAAACTGGGGTCGGTCTATGATCTACCCATTCAATGGTGGCGAGTCTTCCGTATTCCGTTGGCAAGTGGATTTCAAAAGCATCCCATCAAGGCTCTAATGATTTGAACACACCGAAGCACGAAACACGTCGTCGTAGGAGATGGTCTCGAGAAGCTCGATTCATGAGGTTTTTATGCATCCCGATCATGGCGTGTTCTTGGGTGACCAATGAAGAAATTGCCATCTCCTCACCTCCACAACATTCACACATTGCATCTTCTCCTTGAAGCCATTCACGAGACTGAAATGCCACTCTCGAAGCATCCATTTACATGATCACCGGATTTCAGCATCGAACCTACTTAACTCACTTAGATGGCGTGACTCGCCAATTTCACCGGCCTCGTCTTCTCGATTGGGCGCTACATTTGCACATACGTAGCTACACACTCACACACACTTACATATACATAGTACAAAGCTCCAAACGTATTCTAGACCCACTTCGCATGGTTTCTAGGTTCTTATCAGTGGTAATAGTCACTTTTTCACAGATCTTTGCGTTCAAGTTTTGGCCCTTAAAGAATTGGCTCTAATGCAGAACCCAATCAGATACTCCACGTATCTTAGTTCTAGGGTTTCCTAAGGCCTAAATTTAGGGGGAAGGGCCCTGGTACAAAAACAAAATCTAGACTAAGTTGAAATGAGAGCTTTCATCCCGGAAAAATTGGGCCGCCTCAGTCGTTTCCAAAAGCTCATGCATCACATTTTTTCCAGAGGGGACACATCCTTGGCCGATATCAAGGTCTATGGGAAGGAATTCAGAACACGTCTAGGTCGCTAAAGTGCTGAAAACAATTCCCTCCAATCTCACGAAACAGTCGAACCTTTGGCGGCGGCAAGTGTCTTCTTTCAAAGGATCCAATCAAAAGCACTCCAATTAAATTTGCAGGAGCAATCAATGCCACTTGGGAACCAGAACCAAGAGATTTTTCCACCCAACTTCTAATCTCTGAGCCTTGTGTTTGTCACATGGACTCCCCGTATCTTAAAACCACATGTCTTTTGTGCATTGCCCCGTTTTGTGACAAAATTCAGCTTCCAATCGGGTGGTGGTCACATCTTGGTATATCCGGAGGGCTTCAGAAAACCGGGCCCCCAGTTTGTCCGTTTTTTTTGCTCTTCCTGCATCCAAATCCGAGCCTGCTCAAGCTCTAGAACCAATGACAATTCTCACCAGCTCAGGGACTAAACCATTCCCTTCCTAAAGTGAAGCTCATGAAGCCAGTGGAATGCCTATGGAGGGAACATCGCGGGAATGACTTTTGCTGTTCGGCTTAAAACAGAGAAACTAACAAACATGCCCTGGTACTCAGTCTGGCTCCGAAGCCCAGATGCTCAAAAAAATGCAGGTCTTGAATTCTTTGCCGTCTCCCATTGAGGATCGCTTCGATGATTCAAGCTCGGAAGAGAGCGGGAGCGCTTTTTGAGTCCTTAGTCCTCATTCGAACGTGGAAGAGTACCCATGTGTGTGGTTAGTGGAGGGGATTTTGAGCAAGAGGTTTTCTTAACTTTTGAAAGTGACGCATTTTAACTAATAGTGGTGCTCATGGTGAAAACTCTGAACAATTGATAAACACAATAAAGTGATGACAGTGAAGTGAGGCCACATTTGAAACCGGGTTGGTGTTGTCTAAACATATCTTGCTGTGAGGTAAAGAAGTTCAAGGAGAGTTCCGGGCATAAATTCAATTTTCCAGCTCCCCTTGACGTCTAGTTTGGAAATGATATGATTTCGAGTTAACAACAGATCAAGAGCCAAGATATCACCAGCGGAGCGGTTTTTTGGTGCCTTGAAATTTCATAACCGTGCCAGATTCTAAATCAACTTTGCAGGCCGCAAAACCAACGAATTTGGAATCAAGCCTTTCGGATCGGTGTCTACGGTAAGGTTACGTACTAATTACAAAGCACCTTTTATATATATAAGCGTCATATTCATAGTGTGAGAGGACTTTATGACTGCGTTTTCTTGTCTTAATTCCGTTTTTATCTGTGCATTCCGATCTTGGACTTGGGCCTGACCCCTGCGGATTCCATTGTGGACACGTCATTCTGGCAGAGCATTTTGGGCTCATTTTTTGCCTTTCCTTAGGGTGTAATAAAGATGTTTTGTGGGCAGAGGTTTGTTCTTTATCACGGGATTGATTAATAGAAAAAACCATCAAAGCTGATCATCATCATTTTCGACATGCAAGGAGATCAGCTCGGATTACCTCTCTTGAACCAATTTTGATCCCAAAGAGAAAACCTGCAATGACACCTACTAAGACCAAATCGTCAAATGCAATTCCACATTTACCTTCGAATCTTAGGTGCAATCACCCACATTTGATACCATAATATTGCTTTTTTTCCATTCACCTCCATCCAAGGTAATCGGAGCCGACCAGTTTCTTCCTGGGTGCCTTGGAATTTGAGCCAATTTGATAAAGGGTTCAAATGGTATGGGAGAGATGCGAAGCGTATCGTATGTACATACTACACCTATTGTAGTGTAGTGTATCATGGTAGGTATGCTCATGGAAAGAAGCTCATGCCTCCTGGCCTCGATAGTGTTGGATGGGATGCCATGGATCTGCCATCCATCATAGGATGTGATAGTGTGCACCTTTGTTTTTTTTGTGTCGAAGGTGCTATACCCGAAAATAGATTACGCCATTGGATTATGCATGTTCCTCGAGGTGAGATACTCTTTTTTTGCACTGGGAAAAATCACTTCAAGTGAAGTGGAGAAGGAAAAAAAGGCCACTTTCTCTAGCGACTCTATGTACGAGTACACTAGGACTTGTTTGATCTGATTCTTATTGTCAGTCAGACCAGAGGTCCATAAAAATCGATATCAAAGTAAAGAGGCTCGGCCATATGGGTTGCCCAAAAATAGAGGGTCCACGTCCAGAATACCTTTCATGGTTGGCATTGTCCATGCTCTAATCAATTGAATGTGTATGAGTGTGTGCT
>NC_081440.1:4949278-4975934 GCF_007210705.1 Tigriopus californicus | reverse complement strand
CTTTTAGCATTCTCCAGTGCTCCACCCAGTTGGGCCTCGAACTGTCATAGTCGGAACATTGCTTCATCCATTGAATGGTTATCAAGCCGTGATAGCGATGGCGAGGCAAAAGAATGAAATGGCTGAGATGTGATGTCCAAATTTTCCATTTTCATTGGTGGTGGTGGTGAATGGTGGTGGTGGTGGTAGGTGATCTCCAAGTCGGTTTCAATGAGATAAAAAGGCTGAACATGATCTGTAGAAATTCGAGTGAGGGGACAGCGGCCATTAATTTCACTTGGATGCTGATCTATGCATAGCTGCTTTTGAATTGGCCAACTCAACGCCGAACATGCGTGGACCTCTTAAGAGTAAGGTGGAGGAACTATCCGCTTGTCAACCTTTCCTCAAACATTCCTTGGCATCCGTGGTTCATTGTTGAGAAAAAAGTATACTGATATGTTTAATCAAGCTAGAACATTTCCCCCATTTACTTCAACTCCATGAAATTAAGAGGTCCATTGTGTTAGTTTGCGTGCGACAGTACACTACTATTATTAGCAGCATTGCAGAGCTGTAATAGTTCAAGGGAGGTATCTTGTAAGATGCTAACAGCATGTGAATGAGATGGCAGGCCGTAGATGACACATATGGACAGGGCAAAACATTTATTTCGTAGTGAAATAATGTCATTGTATGCAAAACCTTTTGAAGGGATCCTTTTACCCTTCCTGTTTCGAAGGCTTGCTTTGCTGTTTGTTCGTACACTCCGTACACCCGACGACACTGAAGAGATCAAACTAGAGAACGACTTGGATCAAACTGATCTATCTCATCCCAGTTTTGCTCCAAGGTTTGGATGAACCGCTCATGGTCGACTCTTCTCATGACATAGCTCTCTGGCAAGACCCTTTAATCTGACGAGGTATCTGGATATCCGTCTTCTTGAGGTCTCGCTTCAAATGGAACGGGGAATGGTTGGGGGGGCCATGAGCCCATGACAATGGTCATCGGGACTGACGGATTAGATTTTTTAGCCTTTTGATAAATGCTCAAAGCTTAGATGAATCCAGATTGCCTGGCAAGAAGAGAAGGCCCCCTAACGAACAATAAAGTGCATCCCTCTACCATCCACCGACACCACGAATCATCTCACTCGGTTTTCCCCCTCCAGATCAGAACCATAAATCCGGGTGCAATGAGACTTGACGCCACCATTAACCAATTGCGGGAACGGCTAATCTCAACGAGGTGACCTACATTTCAATTATCCAATCGAGGAAACTCTGTGACCCAATCTGCATTCCTTCATCGGATGACCTTGTCATAACATACACAAAAATGTAGATCTTAAAAATGGGTCCAAAACGAGACGGGAGTTGCTCCCAGGGTAGTTCGCATGTCGTTGAAAAGCGGCACAATCTTGAAATTCTCGACGAATTGACGATCGGTTAGAAGTACGTGCGAGTCACACAGAGACCGAATGGCCCATGAATCCAGTCTGAGAGGAGGGCAAACTTCACTTTAGAGATCTTCATAGAATGAGAAATGATCCCAGAATCCACATCTTTATCCTGTCGAAGAACAACTTGTTTCAACTCAGCTGAATTTTCCTCGTATCTAAGGCAAAAAAAATGAGCATTTTTTCACGCGGACACTAAGAGCTGAAACAACCATGAAAGCTCCAAAACAACTGAATTACTGAATTACTCGATACTATGCCGAATCAAAATGAACTTGTCCAGGCCCTCGAGGCTCTTGCGGTGGTTGTTTGAATAGGCCTCTATCTGAAGCTCCCGGAATGCCATTGCCTCTCTGACAATCAAGTTTTTGATAGACGAGCTGAGCGTCCAGCTCATGCGTTTTGGGTCAAGCAGTGAAGGAAAAGAACCCATAATTTCATTTGGCCGCAATAAAAGAAGGGTTGAGCAATAAACTGGACTCCACATCATCATAGTTGATTCTATTTCACTTTCCGTCTAGCGAGCGTGGTTGATATGTCCGGACTCCTCGGAATAGGCGAATATCTCACGCGATAATCTTCCCTGTCATAAAGACTGACATTTGATGCCACAAATAAAGCTGACATCAGACGATGCTGATGCTGATGTTGATGATGATGATGATGGTGGAGATGCTCCTTGACGTGCCTGCTGCGTGTTTCGGGCAAATTTCCTCACCCACTTGAATAACAAGGCTTTTTATTTCACACATATATCACTCAAAATATTATACCTGTAGGAAGACGAGCATCTCTGGATACCCTTTTTCCGCAAACACGAATGCCCCGTGTATATGAGATATGGTTCAAGGTTCATTGCCAGACATTGGGTTATTCTGATTAAAGTAATTTTTATGATCCCATCTTACACACACTGGCTGGATTTGATATCCTCAACACCTTAATTTGAAGAACGCAATTTAAATGTCCAATTGAAAAGCAAGCTGACTTTGAGCCTTGAGAATGGCCTGAGAGGATTTATGATTATGTGAAATGAAACGTGGTGTGTTCTCCAAAATCCACTCCTCTTTTTTGCCTCTCTCACACATTTGGGGGGGTAATCAATTTGTTTTGGGTCATAACTGCGAATTGGCTAACATGGTGGGATTGATGCGCATCGAGTTTCGGAGAGAGAGAGAGAGAGGCTTTTAGACCTGAAGGAAGGGCGTCTTGGACTTCGAGAAAGAACTAATCCTCTTCTTATCTTGATACAGCCTGTATCTTATATACGTGTAATTATGGCTAGAACTATGCTTATCGCCATCGTTAAGAAGGTTACAGAGTAGCTAGTTGGATTTAAAAAGAAAGTCAATAAGTGGCATCACATTCATGTGGACATTAGGTAGATGATTTTTAGCTCAGTTCTAAAAGAACTTGAACCGTAGTTGATTGCCCGTAAGTGATCAGATTTTCTGCTATCAGTTTCCTGGGACCTTATCTGCTTAGGCAAGGGTTTACAATTTGAGTTTAGTCATTCTAGATACCCCACGAGTGCATCGTACAAACAATCGGAGAATTCAATTTTCATGTCAGTTGACTAATCTAGAAGCATTTGCCCTTGGCGAAAGGCATGATAAGGAAAGATTTATTTTGTCAAATGCATCCGATGGACTTAAGCCCAGGGTATGGGCATAGTTTAACCGGAACACATTGTACCTATTGCAATAGATTGCTCCAGTACATAGCGTAGCAATGCGGGCCTTGATTGAACAAACAAAGAGTTTTCTAATGAGTCTCACATGTGCACTGTCACACTTCAAAGGTCACGGCGATGAAATATTGGCTCATTTTTTTCGTCGGTACACCTCCATACCCCGAGAATGGGAATGCTGGAGAAGAAGAAGATATCATCTTCATCATCACCATCAAGTTCGGCTTCAGGATGATGATCAGTTTCATCATGATGATCTGCGTCCTGCTTGGAAAAAGGTCCAATTAGGTCAGGCGAGAATTCGTCCTCCGTCTCATTCTGTTCCAAAGTTGGCCGGGGTCAAATTCGGGGTCAAGCCGCGAGAATTGCATTAATCATAAAGGTCATTCACCATGCCAAACTTTTGGTTTATTGAGCTCTTAATTGCGGCATTGAGAATTGAGAACGAGAAAAACACAGAGGTAGAGGAGCCAAAGTACGATGTTGCTTTGGAACAAGTCCATTGTTCTGGATTACCTCCTTGCTTCATAGATTGACTATTGTACGTATTTCATTTCCATCCGGTTTCACGGTCAATTCTTGGGCATCATGGTAACATTGTAAAATGCACGGCTCTCATTTGAATAATGTCCTGGAAGTGGGGCCAGAAAAACGTAACTAAATGCTGAAGGCGAAAAACTTTCGTTCTTTTGGCCGGTCTTCGCTAGGCTTTTTATTCATGGGCAAAACCTGAACAGGAGAGGCGTGAACATTCTCACAAAAGATGTACTCGTACGCCGTCTAATGTGTTGAATATGTATTCATGCTAATTTCACGGACTTTGATCTATTAGGTTTTACCTAGTCACAATTGTGCTGAGGCTCACTCGACAAATGAAGACATTCCTGCCGTTTTTGCCTCACTAGCACAGCTTTCATGTAGGGCCAAAAACCAAAGAGTTCTGTTCCGTCTTTTTATGGCTGACCGAGAGTTTGACCAAGTTCTATCTTCTCAAGATCGAATCGCTCGTGCCATTGGCGTTCTCTCTCTCCCTCTTTCCGATCTTGGAAACTGGAAATGCAAGGCAGGTTGCAAAAATGTGCCAGAAATCTTAGCACTTCTGCCTCATAAAAGCCAGTCTAATGAATAGGAAGAAAATCTCACCTATGCCATTCAGAGAGGGCGACACAGACAAATCCAGCGAGAGACCGGGAGAGAGGGTTTTGCCTGAATCGAATTTTACGACCCGACTCGTTGTCCCATTCACAAGGAGGCATTTCCTCGACATTGATGGGCTGCCTGTCAATGGCCAAGATGGCTTTTAAATAGATAGATGTCCTTCACCCTCGGAATGAGAAGGAACTCTTGAACAAAGGACCCTCTTCTGCCTCTCTCCCTCTCTGCCATCCATCCATCCATCTATCCATCCATCCATCCATCCAAACTATTCATTCGAGATAACTGACATGTTTGGGTCTGTCTGGAAGTGCTAAAACAGTGCCGATGTCAAGAATCTGCTATTCCGGCAAGTCTCTTTGGAGGTTTGAGTAAAGAATGCTAAGACAAAAAGGAAGGGTGGCCCCCCCCATCTTTCGCTCGGAGGTGCGAAGAGGAATGAGAAGTCGGCTTTGAAAGAGGAATCATGTTCAACAAGGATACCCAAATTATTCTGGCCTTCATCATGGTCCATCAAGGCAAGTGTCACAACGAGGGCGGATTGAACTACTAGACGTAATGAGGAGGCGTGTCGGAAGTGCGCCATCCATCTTCCACCCACCCAACAGACCATCAGTCAGGAGTGCAGATTTGTCCGACAGATACTGCAGGGTGACGCCAAACGAGCGTTTTCTCGCTTTTCTCGATAAATAGAGATCCGGTTTCGAAAATGGTAGTGAATCACTTTTTTCCCCATGGGCTTTCTTAGACTTGATTGGATTTATACCCTGTCATGATCAATGGCTATTCAGTCAAGGATTCGTTTTGGAATTTAATTTCTCCTAGTCTGACCTCTTTCACGCAACACAATGTAGGCTCTCAGACGGTCTAAATATTTCTTTTCCGTAAGATTCAAGCCGTTCAAATAGATCGATTTGAGGCAAGGCTCTTTTGAGTTTATTCACTTTTATAGATTTTTATCTGGAATACCGAAGGGCAGGGATCGAAATGGTCGATTTCAACATTTCCTTTTGATTCACCTTGCTCATAAATGGTCAATCATAGGGAATTTGATCATTTGTCAAAGAAAGACACTATATTGGATTAACTCACTTGAGGAGCACGCAGAAAGTTAGAACAATAACATTCTTGTCCAAGCAAAAAGTGTTATTCGTGCTGCTATTTGTGTCCTCGTAAACAAAGGTCCCCCCCCCTCAATATTACTGTACGTTCAACAATCCAAATGATCCCAATGACATCTACCAATATGTGTACAGCAAACATTCAGAACGAGTGCCAGAGAGCCAAGGGAGTAAGATCGATATTTCACAGTTTTGGCAACGTTTCCTCTCCAAATAGACTATCATGGTCTGGTTGTGTGCCCCGATATGGCATTTCGAACCAGTTCCTCCTCCTCCTCTTACTTACTTCTTCTTCTTCTCCCTCATCATCATCATCATCTAGATGGTATCATGACATTCAAATAGAGGCCCAAGGAAGGAATGCCACCTTCATAGAAAATCCTCCACAATCAGAACAAAAGCCCTCAAATGTCGATGGGTGAGTTAGTGCTGGGTTGGTTCTTCCTTTGGGATAATCTCCTCAGACTGGCAAAGAACTAGTAGTGACTTTTTCCTCCAGTTTGGTGGTCGTTGGGATCCATACGGAGTACGTATGTACATGATGCCGCTCATTCAAGATGAGGAAACTGCTCAATGGTGGGTGACTGGAAATCAAGATCAGATGCGAGACCTCCGAAAATCCTATAGAAATAGATGAAAATCAATTTAAAATGAGACTGCCAAGAGATTTCAAAGAGGAGAGGATGCCCGAGATATGACCTTCAGTGGTTCGAGAAAATCCTTTGGAGCTCAATGATACGCTCCTCAAACTGTATTTGAGCCCGTGTATTGTTCAAATCATGGATATCAAATGCTTCGGAGCGATTAGTAACTCCAAGGAAGAAACAGAACCGACCTTTCACCCCTTTAAAGGACAGAGAAGACTCAAAGCCATATAACAACGTTTGACACGGGTACAGTTCCTACATATGTAAGGTTAACGGCAGCACTTAAAATGATTGAGCATGAAGAGAAAGAGGAAGAAAGAGTCGGATCGTCGCCACCCAACCCTGCCAAAGATGCTATTAGAGAGTCATTAAGCAGCCATTTGTTATTAGGCAAAATAATGGGCCAGCAAACTCAAGGAGCGTCGTCGTGTCCTCATCCAGGCTTGGTAAAAGGACCTCCTAAAAAGGACATGGAAACTTTTGACAATGACATGTTTGGTTCAGCATCGTTGGAAGAAAGAAAAAAACCGTAATTTAAGACTGCCTTGTTTTAGTCCGGAGCGTTGAGCTAATCTCCCTTTGAGTTTCTCGGGTTCCAATGCCTTTGCTACGAGCTACATGTACGTAATGCTCGCTCGCTTGGTATGGGAAATTCATCATCTGACGAGCATATGCAGGGGCCCAATGAATAGAGCCCTAAATTGGAAGGTTATTATTGTGAAGCAACCACCACTCCTCCGTCTCGATCACAATGGGCCACGGCATCAAGATGCCATTAGTTTCTTATCTTGGCGGAGAGAGCTCTCAATATACATTTGATGTAGCATCTTCGGAGCTCCAGCGACTGATTGAAGGTGCGTTGAAATCACCATCGCTCTTTAGATCTTGCTGTTTCCATCCGTGCATCTAGCAAGTGCCTTCTCGTTTCTTTCGTTTCTTTCTCCGTCACTCAATGGTCACAGGACCACAATGGAAGTATCCTTTTCAATTAGGTGTGAGGCCGGAGTGAGAAATGTACAGCCTTATAATCTATTTTGCATTCAAATGTCCAGGCGGATATTCATCAGGGAAAAGGGCCCTGAGGAGGACAAGCAAAAAATTGACTCGTTGTGCAGTTCCTAATACAGTGCGTCTTGTTGTACGTACAGTGTGGTACGTATACAGTGTGTCACGTC
This sequence comes from Tigriopus californicus, assembly GCF_007210705.1. Taxonomy (NCBI): domain Eukaryota; kingdom Metazoa; phylum Arthropoda; class Copepoda; order Harpacticoida; family Harpacticidae; genus Tigriopus; species Tigriopus californicus. The sequence continues at coordinate 4,968,705 of NC_081440.1, read as the reverse complement.
AAAAAAGTGGAAGTGCTAAGTGGGTGGGCCAATCAAGAGGAGGATTCTCGCCAGTTTTTCTCGTCTTGGCAATGGGTAATCGCAAAGCACTTACTAAAACAAACTAGTGCCATCCAATGGGTACTCAATCTCACGGGCACTGAGTTGGTGGAGTTCTCTCTGAGAAATTGAGTAAAACACAAGCCCAAAGGGTAGCCATTCAGTTTCGGGCGAAAATCCAGGATTCGGCAACTCCTCAATTTGAGCTAGGTTTACAGAAGTTTTGGTTACACTTAGTGCATCGAGTTCTTTAACTGCTAGATCGGACGAGTGAGCAAGGCTTTTGGCGTAATTGAGTGTGACTCTGCTGAAGATCATTGTGGCAAGTTGGCCTAGAAATCGGCACGACTTTCTTCCAAATCCATTTCAGAGGTGGAGGCACTCAGCTCAGAGCAGTAAATGATGTCCTATGGGGCGTGCACGGCTTTGTTGCAAAAGGGTCATGAAGCGCATGATTTGGAAGAGAGCGAAGAAAAAGTTCATTAACGTCTCATATTCATACCGCTCAAGGACCTCTCGACCTTATTATTAAATCTGACATGGTTGACATCCGGAGTTGTAATTCGAGGATTAGTCAAGCTATTTCTAGCCCATTGGTAGATAAGCTGGCTGGATGATAGCTCAAAACGAGCGCAGACCGAACACGTAGTTTGATCTCTACTGTACTTTTTGCATATTTTTTTCGCCATATAACTTAGTGTTTCGATGTATCAACCATCGAAGAACACATAATCTCTAAAACTTAGATAGTATTTTCTTTTTAAACTGGCCTGGCAAAACTTCTCTTAAGTCCGGAACACGGAGCTTGTTTCAACGAAGCCTACCCAAAGGCGGTTCTGCGACTTCGCTCAAGAATGTGACGTTTTTTATAATATGTAATAGCGCAATGATTGCATCATTAGCTCATTCACCTAATCCCAAACTCTGCTGGCAATAACTACCAGCATTAGTTCCAAAGATTCCTTCGAATTCGACTTGTTTCGTCCACGAATCCAAAGTTCTTTGTATTAAAGAGTTCGACGTTCTAACACCTAAAACACACATACAAGTCCTGCAACAGTCAAAGCGATTTTTTATGAGGGTCTTTCTTTGCATTGGATACACCAGGTACACTATGCAGTGATGAGTACAATCTATCCTTGAAATATGTGAAGGCTCCTCTAAGTCCTGGCTATTGATTTGTTTCTTAGCACGTCCATCTACCTTTCATGACGTGTCAAACACATTAGAGAAGGGTGAGAAGAGGCTAGCCAATGCGATCTTTCAATCCCGTCGAGACCACCATCTCAGGTCCAAAATCGAGGAATGGACCTACAATTGAACCCTAGAGTATAACCAGCCGGCATTCTTCCAGCATTGTATCTCGAAGACAAGCTTAATGAATGTTTTCTTTTCAAGTTTTGGGTCGGTACCCAAAAATGGTGGGCCACCAAGGATTTTTCCTCCATCCAAGCATGAGATTACCAATACGCGGTTCCTACGTGAATGTACCTGGATAGTATACTAGGTAGGGCCCAAAAGAATGGCATTCCTCGTTAGCCAATGTATCATATTTCAAGATCAGCATGTTGCAATCAACTCTAACTTAGTATATGTGAGATGAATGAATTGAACATTGTAAGTAGTTACTATCTTTGTCTCTTTATCTTGACACAAGGAAATGAAGCCTTTGAAGATTTAATCCCACGATTTTATATTGTCAAACAAATGCTAGAAGGTCTAATTGCCCTCTGATTCTCGGCCCCCGACTCTTTCAATGACAAGAGATCGATTGCTGACCGCAAGATTGTGAAAGGATGAAAAGAGGCCCAACAAACCATAGCGGGGGCTCAATTGAAACCTCAAATTTGCACACACGCACACTCACATAAACCTCATTTTCATTTTGAGTGCTGAAAGTGAAATCGATTCGGTCCCCCAGAAAAATGGGTTGTTTTGAAGCCAAACTATCTCTTGAGATAAGAATCGCTTGCTCTTCCAAATATTCCATTGATTGGAAACTCGGCAAAGTTATCTTCCGAAGTGTAAAACTGGTGTATGTTCGGTGCACTTTGAACAAGTTTTGGAGACGACTAAGCTAATTTGGGTCTGTCGGGGTCAGCGGAAACAATAGAGTTTCAAATTCATAGCAGTAAAATTGAGCGCCAACTCCCCAAACAAATACGAAATCTCGTTGAGTTAATGAAGGAAGGGTCCTTTTGTGTGAGTAAATGAAAAAGGCATTAGAGAAGAATGCAGGAGATACTCATTCTCATAGGGTATTCACTCGAGACGACTTCACCTTGACTGGATGGATGTATTCAAACGTGAAGTAGTCGTGGTGGCGAGCAATTTGCCTTTGGATTAAAATTTGTTACACTAATGATTATAGAGTCTATGACTCAAACTTCGGGACTTTGCGTGTGGGTATGGATGGATACATGAAGTTGGCCGAGGACTCCCCAAGAGCCTGGACATGGCTCTGGCCATTTTCATCAATTTTTTGCGGGTATGGATTTTCGTACCTAGAATGAGCCATTCGTGTCTGGCTGGACTCGTTCAGAACGCTATTAAGCAACTCAAAACATTGAATATGCTCCAAAGGGAAACCATCAAATCAAGTGTTGTTGACCACTAGGGCGAATGCTGAGTCTGAATTCGCCTGCCGACATGGGCTTTTCAGAAAAGCCTCAGAGGATATTTTTGAGACGAGGCTGGTTTTCTTTCTAATTTCAGACTGACCACATTACCATCCAACGTCGAACCTCGCCTTCGAGTTGAATGAGATGGAGACTGGGGCTACTTGAATTATAGCGTCTAGCGTGAATGAGGGAAGGGCCCTCCCGGAGTTTGGCCATCCAGGCACGAAAGAACAATCCATCTTGATCAGAGTCATGAGAAAATTAAGATTTTCCAGGCCCTTGTACCCGTCTAATGGTCGTTATTAATTTCCTGATTAAAGACCAAGCCTAGCCGCCCGTTTTATGGGCACATTAGGCAGGTATGGGGTAAGCGATTCCTTGTCACCTTGCCAAAAGTGATTTCCTCCGTCCTTGACTCAATTGGACCGAATCACAGGATTTGACCTTAAAACCTTTAAGCTAGCAAAGACAGTGGAACGGTATTTTACAGGGGCCCTTTTTGTACGACTAATAGTTCAGATGACTCATTTGTTCTCGGAGATCCAGAGATAGCCCAAATAGGCTGACGAAGTTCTTATATAGTGTCGTAAATCGGATGAAAAACCGCTCCGACTAGAAGGATGTATCCCTTTTGAATATGTTATAACTGCTTGATAGTGACATAAAACAAAGTTGAGAGCACTTTTATCATCAAATTAAACCCCCACGGGGCCATTCCAGCCCGTCCTACGAAGAAAGCCACTCACTCCACAAACTCTATAGTCTATCGTAAATTCACTCTGAAGTTCTCGGTGACCAAGTTGGATGAAGAAGAAGTACAGTTTAAGATGTGGAATACATTAGGAGATTCAAAATGACTCAGGGATATTGGGAGAGCCAGAGGTCAATAGACCAAGTGGACGTGTTTTGCAATGGAATCAAGATCTGACATTGATACGAGTGCAAACTACGAGGTGCGAAGGACGGATCCATAAAAAAGAAAGCAAGCGTCCGTCGCAATGAGGCATCCAATCCAATAGTTAAGAACCCAGAACCAATTGTTGGCTTCGTATTTCTCGCAATCGAAGTCACATGGGGCGAACAAATCATGCCATTTCGAACGCCATTTCAATCTTAATTGTCCCTTTACAAAGAAGAACTAGCTCGACCGAGCTTCCTTGGGGTTAGATTAATGGGCAATTCAAGCATTGGCTGTGTATTTCTCCAACAGTGAGTGGATCAGTTCACAGATCTAAACATCGTCACCCTTAAAACAAGGATCGAGTACTTTCAGCTGCCACGTCAAACTCGCTCCACTTTCAATGTCTATGAGTGTTGGATGGACTTTTTGCCAATGAGATCTCCACAATTGGAGGTGTTGAAAAGAAATATCTCTCATTTAATCAATAGTGCTAATTTACGACGGAGGCCAAGTTCAGGTGCCAAATCCTCGACACCGGCCAAATAAAGCCGTCATTAATGACGAAGACAAAGTGAAGTGGGGTACTACATACACGCCGTACATATAGGTAAACGAAAAAGAACACCTTCACTCAGTTTGCCAAGGACAAACCGAGTTAAAAGCCTCCTCCCTCTGGACCCTCGATGGATTAAATTGTATTATCGTTTACGCCAGAAAATAAGGGGACGTTCACTTGTTTCCGGCTCTGTACTGAAGCCGAGAATTTGGCTAATAGGGGTGTTTAAAGAAATGTTTATTTCTCTCACAAAGCTCATAATGGGCGGATCACGATTTCCCTTATTCTTGTACTAGTATACCCGCCTAGACCGTCAATTTGACATTCCAGCGGGAACCATTTCAAATATCCACAAAAGTGCCCATGGAATGTTTAATGACCAGCTTTGTTTTCTTTATGACCCATTCCAATCACGATTTATTGGGACATTTTTTCCTAAATGAAGAGATATCAATAGTTATTGGAAGGAGGAGAATGCGCGCATGGGCATAAAAATCAGTTAAATTAAGCAATCTACCCCCTAGCTCTCGGACGGCAAGTCAGACGCTCAGTGAATATCGTACTTAAAAGACCATCTAAGGTCGCATCTCTTTGTGAGACCAAATGCACGTACCGAACTTGGCCGAAACGCAAAGACTTATTCAACTACCTATAAATAATAATGTGATCCTTGAGTTGCTTGAACAACTTTTTGAAATGCATCTATTTACAGCTTCCAAATGTCTGTCCATATGCCTTGGAATGGTAATGAAATAGTGGCTTACATGTATTGAAAGTTGTTAAGGTAATTATGTTTTCAAGGAGACCCCATTCTTGCACCCATTCAATCATCATCATCTTGAGGTTGGGAGATCGAGTTTCGGGTTAGATTTTGATCGTGGTGCCATTTGAGACTTGGTTTCAGAATCATGCTCACGTGAAGGTGAAATATTTTTTAAATGGTTCCTTCCCGCGAATTGCAAACCGATCGGTCATGGCGTTTCTTCGGAAACTGCCCGCCTTCGTTGCGGTGAAGTCCATGGAGAATCTTGGCGATATCACGAAAATGACGATCTCACTATTGACCGGTCTCTCGTCCCATTTAAATTGACTCTTCGGAGACTTTGGAGCTCTGGGAGTTTTTGTGATAGTCGGTGATGAATCAGGCGCTAGAAATAGTCTCATGCCTTGCAATTTTATTGAAAGGAACCTCAAAGACGACGACGACCACGACGACCACGAATCGAGCACTGCCAGGCCCTTCAAGCATCAACATCCATCGAGGTTGGGAAAGTTCATCCGCTCACGCCTGAGATTTCGCTTTAATCCATTATCAATCTTAGTCAAAGATGATGGTAGTTGTGGTATCACTAGAGGAGTCGAGTACAAGTACCTACTACTACACTAGCTATTGAGATCATAATGCTAGGGAATGCGTATCAAAATGATATCAAATACAGAGCAACATGATCAACCGTGATAGAGATCGAAGACGAGGAGGAAACTGAGTTGCAAAGAGATAACACAACCTACCACTCTACTGTGCCCACACAACTAGACGATAGTATTAACTGTGAGCCATGACAATGCGACACAGTATGAAAAGCTTAATTTTATTGGTAGTCACTAGTCAGTCCCCTTGACTCCAAGGTGCTCAAGGAGACGCAAGTACAGATGTGTTGTGTCGTAGTGATGATAATACTCTGACCATACATAATCATGGTGGTCCCACCACTGGAGATCGAGTGAATGTTTGGCCATCGAGTTTTGAGAATTTATGGGATGCACGTCCAATCACCATGTCATTCGTCTGTCCATGTTGGAAGTGCATTGGTACATACTCCCTACTTACCTGCAGGCACAAGTTGTACTTGTTACTGGAGCTCTCTGAGGAGTGAGTGTTCATGCATTCCTGAAATGCCCCAGATATGGGGATAATCACTATGCTATGCTTGCGTAGACACAAATTCTCGATTTTAATGTTGCGGTCATTAACTTGATACCCAAGGACGCCCTGGGGCTTTGTTTTGATAAGGTCACAGGTTCTCAAGAACTTCTCCTCTGTCCTCTCTACTAGAATAAAGTGGAAGCGGTCGGTGGTTGAGTCCCCGCAAATATCTATCTTGGCAAGCATGGCTCAGATGTGCACACTGATACGAATCAAATTGATTAGCATTTCTATAAGGCCAGTTAGAACTCATTATTTGCCTTCAGCCCAATTTCTGGGGGCCCACGATGAAAGTACACAATCGCCCAAGTGTATGTACAAGAAACCCACGCGTCCTTGGGGTCTCGGCTCATTCCTCATCAAAAACACTGGGTTGTGAGCGCCGAAAATGCACGAACTGTCACATTGCGATGAAACCCATAAATTTGGATTAGGGAAACGCCAGTGCGATCAGAAAACGACGAGTCTCAACAACCGAGGAAGCAAAGTAGGATTGGTGAATGAGGGAGCACCATCTCTAGCCGGCCATCGTGATGAACCACGCAATCTATAGGTGGTCCAATCTATGTCAGTGGTTTAAGTATCTATAAAAGGAAGTTGTGGATGGCTTTATGAGTAAAACTGCATTCAACGGGCCTAACTCGGAACCAACCCATCCACGGACATGGTTGGGAGAACTTAGGATAATGTATGCAAATGACGAGAGAATTTTGCAGTCAGCACAAAAACACATCTCCCATTGATTAATGTGACAATGATTGGCTGTTTAAGGATCAGCTCCGATCCTGTTTGGCGTTGGTATGATTTACTACAAACGCACCAATATCACAGCTATGAATATAAAAGAGATTCTACTGTCCATTGACGATTTGGCTCAGCCTATACCGTACCCGAATGAATGGGAATCATCTAGTTGAGTGGGTGATTTTCAGATCTTTTTTTTAGGAAATGATCATTGAAATATGGACTTGGGTTGCACAGACCACCCAAAACTATCTAAGACTTCCTGAAAACGCACGGTTCGTGGCCAAAGTTTCGCTGAGGCCTCATTAAAAATCACCCATAGTATTGTGCCCTCCCAACTAACTGGCTCATTCACGGCCAAAACAACAGCACAATCATTACGAAGCTCTATCCTCTGCAAGTAAAGACACCAGGATACTTGAGACGGAGCTCATTCATCTCTTTAAAAAAGCGTGGACTCCTCCTAAAAGTAATTCGGGTCTCTTATTCACCAAAGAGTTTGAACATGCGACCTTTCTGCGATCCACTGTAACCGAATGCGAAATACTCATGAACTGTACGTAGAAGACTTGACGATTTGAGTCTTAGATTAAATGCTGTATATTATTGAGAGGTGAGAGTGACAGATCAAGGCAAAGCAAATCATCATCAGCTCTCTTTTCTGTCAAAAAGAAAATGGTTGATATCTAACAAGATTGGTGATGAGCTCATAATGGAATCCTCCTCACGCTCAACCAGGATCAGTGAAATCGACTTCGAAGTCTGGTTGAAACATGGAGCTGAATCTTGAGTCACAATATTGACTCTTCTCCACCCTCCCTCTTTAAAGAGTCTCAAGCCAATAGCATCTATACTTGACACCGAAAGATTTGAATTATTAGATCTGAAGGTGATTGGATGCAGTTTAAGAACCTGTCAGTTAAATTTGCTTCTTCGGGAGACCTTCAATGACCTTGATTTTTCTAGAGAAGGGGAACAAACAATTGGCTCCTCGTCCACAGTCCGTCTTAAATCATAGATCATTTGAATCTCGGCTAAAAATCTCAGTGATGGGGCTGAAATGACTGTGCAATGCAAACAGGCAGTCTCAGCCAGATACGGTACTCTCGAGCAAATGGAAAACATGTTCAAGTACATCTAATGTTCCATGACATGCCTCGATCCTCTCCCAAGATCTTCTTTGACGCGAGCCTAAATGCAAACTCAATTGCTCTTTTCAATCGGAACGCTCGAAGCATGCTTGATTCAGCAGACACACGTACACGTACTGAAGACAGACTGCCAGGTTCGGAAGTAACGAAGGGTCTCGGTGATTGATCTGTATCACATTGAATGGATTTACAAGATCTTGGAATTAGCTTCAAGCCATCCTTGAGATCTCGAGCTCAAACATGGCCCTATCTCGGCAATCTAATCCACTCCGCGTCCCTTTTTTTGGCTACGAGCGATTCCATCAAATGCTAATTTACTTCTGATCAAGAAACCTGCCCTGTTCCAATGACACTCTTTCGTTGAGGTACTCGTAGAGTGTACTACTGTCAGAGACAAGGATATTACTCATTACTAGAAGGTGATGCTCCGCGCGACAAAACCTCTTGAATGTGTTTGCTTGGCTACCACGTGACATTCTTTTGGTCATCATCATTCTTTCTTGTATTCATTGCCATCTTGAGGACGACTGGGGCTGAAGTCTGGTTTGTTGGCTGATCGAATCCTTCAGAAATTCCTTTACAATTTGAAAGGAATCACGACAATTGAATTGGCTGCTCGGTTTCCTGGTCACGTTCCGACTTCCCAGCGAGTCAGGACAAAAACAATGTCACATTTCTTTGCCCAAGCCAACTTTATTGCCAAATACCAACTATGTTATATACTGTCCAATGAGAAAAACTCGGACGTATTGCCAGATTCGACAATTGAGCACAAAGTTGTGCAAGAGCAGTAGCGGAATAGTTCAGAATGCAAGTCCTTTTCGAGAGGGATGACCTCAAACCAGATTGAAATGGGCTCTGAACAATGTCTTGTGGGTATCTCTTCTGACTTGGGTTTTCTTCCCGTTCCTATACTGCTGGTTAAAATTTGCGCAATTGAATGCAAAAGAGGATTTGAACCGAGAGACCCGAGACCCGCCAGTTCGCCCAAGGATATCCATTCATGTTTGTCTGGCCTGAAGCAAGCTGATCATGTTTGATGGACTTCCAATCCACCTAATTTGTCAATTTCACCATCATCAATTGTTCGTGGACCAATCGGCTTGTCTTGAACCAATTGGTTAGCTTGCCCACAAAATTCCACATACTTTGCCATTCCTCGTGTGTTTTCCACCAAAAACAGGGTTGTCAAAGGTGATTTGGAATTTTCGTTTCACTGACTCGTCCGCCTACAGGATGCAAGATGTGGTGACAGAGAGCATCTTAGTATGCTTCCTTGCGGCACCCCCCTTCTAAAATACTGCACTGCTCACCATATCCTTTATTTTGCAACAATTTCAACCGCTTCTAGCATCTAGCAAACCTGCATCTTGACACCAGTCAATGACCTCCAGAGCGTCCCGTCAATAAGAATGTACTTTAAAGCTTTCATATACATATATTTTACTGATCCATTCCCTTCGCTATATCTTGTTTGTTCGATGCAATCTTGAGCACTCACCATAAGAATCATGCTATCGTCGTGAAATTTAGATAAACCTTGTCTCCTCCAATGTTCACCGAAATGGATGCTATTGGGGGAATGAGCCAATATCCAGTGTCATTTTGCTCTGCCAGTTCTATGCATATGTGTCTACCGGTGAACGAACCAGGTAACTATTGACTGACTGACTGGTTGGTATTGGCCGCGAATGGGTCTGTGAATGCTAATGAGGAGCAGCGCATCGTAAAATGGTTTTACGTCGTGATTACACATAAATTCTTGTTCTGAGCCCTTCTCCCACCACTTTGAAGACCGAGAGGGGGAGACGTTTTTGTCTCAACCTCTTCCTCGGCCAAGTAATGACAAGTAATGAGTATTGGCCATCTTATCATACTAGACCAAAACTACCCAACTAAAGAGGAACTTCTCAAGTTCCGAGTCTCAACTTGATGACCAAATGAACCTGTCCTTGGATTGCTGATTTGAGGGGCTGTGAAGAAAAATTCGAAATCTCCGTCTTTGAGTGACTTTTAAACCAAAGAGTTATCGCTTCTTGATGAACAATAGGTTGAGCAAAGTAGCTCCACTCGAGAATGAGGAATGGATCCCAAGCTTGCGTGCATCCGGTCGCCGAATGCCAGAGCTTGTCAACTTTTCATGTTTTATTATTTATGACTCCATGGAATTGGTAGTTTGATGGAAGCCCGTTTTCCCTTTGGGGCTCTTTCAATTGGTCAGGTTGCTTGCACCCCTGACCGGTTCAAATACCCCTCTTTATATGTAGCAAGAGCTATGGTGGAGCTATGGTTGGCACATTCTACTCCTGGTCAAATGAGGGTGAGCAGAAATCTGTAATTTTTGGTTATTCACCACCAAAACCATCGACAGGGAATCTGGATGTAAAAAGCGACTACTCCTCTTGGCCAAACCTTGGAGCAGAAGCTGGAGGTTTTAGCTTCAGGTCAGGAGTCAGTCCCGCTAAATTTAGATGCTCGAGGAGAGGCTTTTTTTAGCCGAATTCATTTACAAACCGTCTCTAAAGGTTTTCACAACTCACGACATGTCCCTTCCCGTCAACTCGTTGAACACACGCACATTTGAAATCGTTGATGAAGTTAGTCCAACCTTCCCGTTTAATCATCGACTCCATCCAGTTGCCTTGATCAGGCCCGTTTATCTTGGCTTCAAATTGCCCATTTTGATAAATTTATAGGGAAATTCACAGCCTCGAGAAAGAACATTAATATTCACTTGAGGGTGATGCTATCTCAAGGAAAAAAATGGGAAAAGTTGAGCTCGAAATCTCGGAAGCCATTGCTTTAAGATATATCGTAGGTCGTCACCACATACCCAACCTATTAAATGTTTCCAACACTCCATTCGTTGTGTGGTCGTTCAAGCTCAGGAAAGATACGAAGACCAACGTGACTTTGTATACTGTACAAATGAGAGACACTCAGCGTACAATCCCCTGCCGTTATGGTCCAGTGTCTGTATGTATGCGTAATTTTGGCCAGAGGCTAAATATTCGAATTTACCATCATGATGTTTTAAATACCGGTTCAACTTTACGGAGCTGGTCGGAGTTTAGATAGAAACTTTTTTGTACCCCGGAAGGGAGCCCTACGTCGGGTCGATGAAGTCATGCTCAAAATTATCTAGTACGTGCGGTTGGCTGTATCGTTCCTATCACTCTATCAATTCTCTGAGCCACGATTACGGACTTTTTTCTTTAATAAATCTTACTTTGGCCCGTCTTGAGTTGAGAGATAGACAAAATCGAGAGGATCGCGCGAAGGTCAAATGTCAAATTGGGGCCGGACACAACCAAGATCGTCTTGACTTTCCTAGCCCGACATCATTGGTTGAGCTTCTGCATGACTGACTGACTGACTGGCTACCTATCCAGATGGATGTCAGACAATTTCGACACAGATCTAACATGGGAATGGATCAGGTAGCCGTTGGCGAAGTAACTGGCAGAGGGATTCACGTCTGTGGAGCAGGAAAAAAGTGTCAAAATCAAATGAAGGGAGATTGAAATGATCTCACATTTGCACGATTCCCTCTCCTCTGCCAAAGATGAGGAACATTGAACGATATCCGAGATATAATCTCGCTTTTTGTATGCCTAAATTTGGTATTTCAAGCATTCTTGTCAAATTCTAGGTATGACGTTTGATTAAGATCTGGTCCGTGGTAATTGACCCTAGTCATCATGGCCTCAGCCTTGCAGGATTTGGACAGCCTTTCCCAGGACTTGGACGCAGCCCTAGCCTTATCCCAGGCTTTACTCTCCTCCCTTCCTGATGATGCGCCGGCTTCAATCCCACCCCCTCCACCCCCTTTGGGTTTAGAGAAATGGCAATCCATACGAAAAACCGACCCTGTTCCACCCAGTCCTTCCAAGCGAAGCATCTTCAGTCGCTTTAATGTGACCTCCCCGGCCACGATTCATCGTCACGATCCTTCGGCCAATTCGCCGGAGAGGAAAGAATCCACCTCATCCAATTCTAGTCAGGAGGATTCAAAACTCATCTCGAAGTCGAGTAGTTCCAGTTCAAGTACCAGTGATGTGACAGTGATTCAAGCCAACGGATTAGCGAAACAAAAAAATTCTTCCAAAATGGGCACCCTGGCGAAATTGAAGAAGAAAACCGGGAAAAGCGCTGAGGACATTCGAAAGCTCTTCCCAAACTTCTACATCTCGCCTTGGAGCTCATCGACGCCCTCGACTCCGACGAACTTGACTTCTCGGAGCTCGGTGCGCATGTCCAAGAATCCCCATCCAACGTTTACCCAGAAAATCCGTCAAGAATTCCACTTAAACCGGTCCATGAGTGCGGATCGTTCTCGAGGTGCATCGGAGGATGAAGAGGAATGTTATAGAGGTAAGAAAAATGGTTTATTCATTTCCAATGGTAAAGCTATTTGGCCTTGAAGTAAAAATTGACAAGTAATCGTAGTGCTAACTCGACGAATTCGAACAAAGTGATGAAAGAAGCGCCGACCCAGAGCGAAATAGCACCGCCCACACTGCTTAAAATTGCCGCTAAAGGGAACTCTTTGGTCTCCTTAGTTTTCCGGATATATTTGTTGGCAAAATACACCTCCAGCTTGAGGAAGTTGCCCTCGACATGATTTTTTATGTTGTCATACTCTGCTTTGGCTGTGGCATTATTCTCTGCCGTATTTAAGAGGTTGAAAATGGGCTTGGGATGAATGACTTCTCCCTTATATTGAATTTGATGAACGTTTGCGACATCTGGCCAAAAGACCTGTGATGGCCATTTGATTGAGTTAAGATTGACATCATAATACCGATTCTCACATTCAGCCGGACAAATACATCGTTTCTTCAAATAAGCATCGGTCAGGTTCATGGCCGCGGCTTCGATACAGACTTTATCGTCTTCATGAATGAGACAAATCCGTTGCGACTTCTCGTTTTCAATGGTGTACAACTGGTTTAATGAACAATTACACAAATCTCTCATAATATCATAGAGACAATTGGTTTGGCATAAGGCCGAGTGATAAGGTCTGGTTCCATCCAAGTGAGGCATTGAAGTTCGATTCCATGTGTGGGTGCAATTTGAAATGTATGGATAAGGCTGTCGTACTTCCTTGGCTTCTGTGACAGCTATTCTGGTCAAGGTGTTGGGCAAAATATTGATGGCGTTGGTCACGAGAAGCGGGTCTTTTTCCGGAGGATGGATGGACACGATTATCCCTTCGTTTTGTGTAGCCGCCCGCAGCATGTAATACAGTTGCTCAATATTGATTTCTACCGAGAATCCATAGAATGGACCACTGAAGGGAGTAACTGTTCCAGGGTTTGTACTTGAGAGCCCGTTGAAAGTGTAACAATATCCAAAGTGAGGATGGTACACTTTAACAGTTCCATTTAGGAATTCTTTGCACTGTTTAGAAGTACCAACCAAAGACTCAAATGTACACTTACGGAACATCGTGTCTGGTTGATGTCCAATAGCTTGGCGATGTTTGTCTTCAAGTTTATCATACAAAGACATAAATTTATCACGCAATATGAAAAACTTATATGCCGAATTATTGGTGACTGGTTGGATTGAATAGTTGGAACATACTTTGGTCGGATCTTGAGAGCCACGAGAGAAAATCTCTGCCAAGGATACGGCTCCTCTGCAATTCACTTGAGTAAATACTTGGCAAAGGAGATCTATTGTTTCGTCGGTGCCCTTCTCTTGGCTTAGGTTGACGATTAGAGTTTTCAGGTTTCCACAATGAACTCGATTGGCGTTGCATATGGTCACAGCTGGGAAGTTCATGGTTTGAGCTTCGTCGTTGGTCACACTTGTGATGACATTATATTCAAAGTAATTTATCAACACAAGATATATTTGCCAGGTGGTAGCAATGACTCCAGCGAAAAATAAAAGGATCCAAATCACTTTTGAGATGTACCAGTTGGTTCCTTGAAAATGAGTTAGCCCACCAATGGTTGTGAATCTGAGAAACCAAGTCCAAGCTCCTTCTTTGAACATGACAAATTAAAGAGAAGGCTGTTTAACAACTGGAACTCGTGCTTTGTGACGCACATTTAATAAGCACCAAGTTTTGTAATTAGAGCATGCTGACATCGTGAAAGGCCATATATGAGCTTTTTCCTAATAGGAAGGTACAGTTTTCGAAGTGGTTTTAATTCAAACCAGTCTGAATTGTTTTTTCTTTGGACCACAATTTTTTTTTTCAATTTCCTTTTAAGAACTTTAGACGGCCAAAATAGTCGTTACCTGTTTTTGTCCTTAAACAAGTTTTGTTGGATGTGAAGTATTTGCCGTATTGTGGCCCTAGGCGCAGGTGAAAAGAAATTATCATAATTTGCGACAATTGGATGGTATGAGAGAGTTAACCGGTTTTATTCTCCTCCCTGACCTTTCCAAACAAAACTTTTAAATGCTGACCCTACCCACGAACAAAGAACCAATCTGATACCGGCCAATTTGCCCCTGTTGTTGGTTTCAAAATTGTTCTCCATGGCTGCGGCTGCTGTCAGTACTGCTGTCAGCACATATGTTTCATTCTTCGCTTTCTTCGGTTTGAAGGTGTTTTATCAAATTGGGATGGCTTTTGTTTTTGAACATTTTTGGCCAGCTTTTATGCATATTTGTGCATAATATGCTACATGACACAGTTTTAAATGCATGTTTTGCCCGACTCTCGTAACACTATAGGTCCCCTAATAATCCAAATTCCGCCAATAAAGGCTAGAGGTCTAATATTAAATCATCGTTGGATAACTGATAAGTTTGTTGCCCTGTTTTGATGGGCGTTGATTATTTCATACGATAAGCAAGTTAATCTCTTTTTGTGCGTGCATAATGTGTGAATATTTCGTTGAGAATGGTTGGAGAGGAGCATCGAACATGAGACATCTCACTAACAGTTTTAGAGTGTACTTACCTCGCCTATGTACTTACTTGTGTCTGGACTCTTCGACAAATCAATTAAGATTTAAGCTTGATATTACATGGCCTGTACCCAACTATGGCAAAAGTATAATTTCATGTGTTACTTTTCACGCGCTTCAAGAATTTAGGCCACTAGACTACATGATAAAAAGAAAAGTGCTTCCTTGCAAGGTAATGGATGATAATGGCATGTTAGACTCCTTGACAATTAATGCCCAAGTAGGTTAAGGTCTTGGCCAATTAAGACACTAAATGTGATTAGATTTTGATCATGTCCGTTTGGTTTCTTTTTATTATTATTAAATCCTTCCCATCAAAAATTTGAAGCCATCTACTCAAAAGTAAATGCTCTGGATCAATATTAAATATTAGACTAGCAAGAAGAAAAAAAAACTTGACAAGAAAGCCAATCAATACAACTTAACAAATAGTTTTCCCATGAGTAAAGCCGCTTTTAAAGAACTGCTGGAAACTTCAATTGAGCTCATGAATGCTGCGTGTCTTCATTTTGAAATATGGGAGTTCTATTGTTAGAGCTGCAATGTCATTCACTCAATTTCATGTTCTGAAGTGGATTGAACCATCTACATCATTTTTCCTTGATCGACTTATTTTTGAGGTTGGGGAGAGGGGCTAACGTGAGGGATTTTGGGAGGTGAAGTGAGGTTTTATTGTGTAGATTGGTCGAAGGTTCTGAAGGTGTTTTAGATCTAAACAGAGAACATCGCAGAATACGCTGCCCTTCAAAAATAAAATAGACACATCAATGGGTTTCGGAAACACAATGTACTTGTGCAAAATATTTTATTCATAAAGATAAGTGTGCGTCTTTAAGTTCTGTTTTTGGGACATGTGTTTTGACATTTATCAGACACAAACCTGCCAAAATAAAGATTCTTCGATTCAATTTTTTTGTTTGACAATAACTGCAATCAACGTGATATTTCATTGACTCAAACATGATTTTTCGTAAAAATACTTTGCTGTCAAAAAAACTTAAAATGCGCTAAATCGTTTCATCTTGCATTAAGTTTTCATGAAATACATTGCAATTTTCTAGCTAGGTTGTGAAAAAGATTAAAAGTGTCAGGAGAAAGCACAATTCCCTCGTAAAAACTTGTTGGCGCAAACATACAGGCAAAAGGTGAGAGAGACATCGCAGCAAGCTCTAGTTACGATCAAAAACCCTCAGATTGATGTTTAAGCACATTTACATCATGTAGAGACTCTATTCAAGTGTAATGAAATAATGACCGACATTGACGCCCGTCAAAACGTACTTTTGGTTCAGCAAAAACTAATTTGCCACTGAAAGAAAGCTCTTTCATTTACATTACATGATCTTAAATCAAACATTGAGTACTAGTCGTAGGGCTAACTCGACGAATTCGAACAAAGTGATGAAAGAAGCTCCGACCCAGAGCGAAATAGCACCGCCCACACTGCTTAAAATAGCTGCTAAAGGGAACTCTTTGGTCTCCTTAGTTTTCCGGATATACTTGTTGGCAAAATACACCTCCAGCTTAAGGAAGTTTTTCTCAACGTAGTCTTCTATCTTGTCATACTCTTCTTTAACTGTCGCATTATTTTCGGTCTGATTGAAAAGCGAGAATATAGGTTTTGGATGAATAATTTCTCCTTTATATTGAATTTGATGAGCGTTTGCGACATCTGGCCAAAAGACCTGTGATGGCCATTTGATAGAGTTGAGATTGACATCGTAATATAGATTCTCACATTCAGCCGGACAAATGCACTGTTTCCTCAAATAAGCATCGGTCAGGTTCATGGCCGCGGCTTCTATACAAACCTTATCTTCTTGATGCACGAGGCAAATTCTTGGAGACTTATTGTCATCGATGGTGTACAACTGGTTTAATGAGCAATTGCACAAGTCTCTCATAATATCATAGAGACATTTGATTTGGCATAAGGCCGAGTGATAAGGCCTGGTTCCATCCAAGTGAGGCATTGAAGTGCGGTTCCACGTTTGGGTGCAATTTGATGAATATGGTTCAGGCTGGCGATATTCTTTGACTTCTGTGATAGCAATTCTGGTCAAGGTGTTGGGTAAAACATTGATGGCGTTGGTCACGAGAAGCGGGTCTTTTTCCGGAGGATGGATGGCCACGATGATCCCTTCGGTCTGCGTAGCCGCTCTTCGCATGTAGTATGATTGCTCGATGTTGATCTCCACTGAGAATCCGTAGAATGGTCCACTGAAGGGGGTAACTGTCCCGGGGTTTGTACTTGAGAGTCCGTTAAAGCTATAACAAACCCCAAATTCCGGATGGTACACTTGAACTGTTCCATTCAGGAGTTCTTTACATTGTTTGGACGTTCCAACCAAAGATTCAAATATACATTGGCCAAACATTTTGTCTGGTTGATGGCCAATGATCCGCTTATGATTGTCTTGAAGTTTGTCATATTGTATCATAAACTCATCACGCAAAATGAAGAACTTATATGGAGAATCAGGAGCTACAGGGGGAGAAGAATAATTTGAACATACTTTGACATGATCTTCCAAGCCGTCTCTAAAGGTTTCAGCGAGGGATATGGATTTGCAATTCACTTGAGTAAATAAATTGCAAAGTTGATCGACTGTTTCACCATTGGCCTCTTCTATACTGAGATTTCTGATCAGGTCCTTCAAATTTCCGCAATGAACTCGATTGGCATTGCAAATAGTCACAGCCGGAAAGTTCATGGTTTGAGCCTCGTCGTTGGTTACACTTGTAATGACATTATATTCGTAGTAGTTGATCAAAACAAAATAAATTTGTGATGTTGTAGCAATGATTCCGATGAAAAAGAGAACAATCCACATGGCCTTCGAGACATACCAATTGGTCCCTTGGAAATGGCTTAATCCTCCAATGGTGGTGAAAGTGAGAAACCAAGTCCAGACTTTTTCTTTAAACATTTTCAATAGAACGGATTTCAAGTTCAGGACTGACGTACCTTGCCACTGCTTTCAGCCAATATATATTATCATTTTCATTATCAGGAGCTTGTTTATTAAATCCATAGATGCGCACTTACCCAAAGTGTAAATGCTCTTTATAATTTAGTTTTGACCTAAGCCTTACATTGGCATTGTTTTTCGATGACTTCAAGAACCTCGGCTTCCAGGTAGCTTGATTTTTTGCGGCTAAAATTGCCTGACATTAGTTTTTATTGTAGGTAAGTATAGTTTTGATCATGCCGTCTGTGACCACTTTCTGAACCATGACCACTAAGACCATGATGAAGGGGAAACAACATTTCCACACCCTTTATTGCAAATAATGTCGTTCCCGAAGAAAGGGCTAAATGTTGTTTTCAGTTATTAGTCTAATCAACCAGAAGTGCTCTCCTTTGTGAACTTGCGCTTGTGTTGTTGTTTGTAAATAAAGGTGTCGGGGAAAAGGAGTGCTCATGGCCCAACCGATGAATGTGGTTTTGTTGTGGGATGGCCAATTTTCATTTGATGGCGGAATATGTATTTTTTCAATGGACATCACGATGTTTCATGAAGCTTAGCAAAATGAGTCTAAAAGAAAGTAGAGAGCAGTTGCGGCACTTGGCGTGAGTTTGCCTGTTTAGTCCTTGATTTTAAAGAGGAGAGCCAAGACAGACCTGAGACTCTCAGAAAATGAGACAGTATGAACAAGCTAAAAGTGCTGATTGTGTAAACTTTTTAAAATTCAAATTTGAAAATCTTCATGACAAGAAAATGACAAGAACGAATGAGAGAGCTCTGGTACTGGGAGGGACTAAAAAGGTTGGGACTGTATACTATTCAAAGAAGGTACAAAATGTACTTGATACTGTTCGTTTTCAAAAGCATTCATGAGCTTTGTCCCAACCCAGGTTTTAGGATCAATTCTAGTGACTGTAGAGGCTTAGTGTGCGTTTTGAGAGCGCCTTCAAGCCCTTGAGAATCCAGGCTAGTTAAACAATGAAGTCCGCTTCTCTTCTTTCTTGGGCTCCTTCATTGTTTAATTTGCTTCCCTCTTATATTCGTGGGAGTATGTTGGTGTTGATCGTTTTGCGTTTTTTAAGTCAGACTTGAACATGTTTTGAAGCAAAATTTCCGACAAACCTTATATTCAAGGGCCAGCCAGATCCATCAACTCTAATTCGTGGGTGGATGAGATATTATATGAATACAAAGCAAAAAAAGATCAATTAGCTCCTTTTTATTTTGATGTGATTGGGATTGCATTCCCAATAGCGGAAAGGAAGAAAGAATAGTCTCAGTGGCATTTGGTTTTCTTTGCTTTGCTAAGAGTCAACATTGCATCCATGAAAAGGGCTTTTCATAAAAAAAACATTATCCTTTTTTATCTTGATTGGTTTTGGCAGAACCATTACTTTTCCTGGAAGTGACGGCATTGACAATGTTACGCACGTGTCTAACATTCGAAGTAAAAACTATCGCCGAAACATTAGATTCAACATGAATTGAAATTTGCTCTTGATCCAACGGTAGTCAACATATTAATACAAAAAAATTATGAGTGTTTGAAGGACCTTTCTCATTTATTATATAAGCTGAAGTTGA
>NC_081440.1:4949156-4949243 GCF_007210705.1 Tigriopus californicus | reverse complement strand
AATAAATTTTCATGACGGCATTTGAAAGACGGACCTGCTAAGTACTTTAAGTCGCGTTAAAAGTTGCGGTCAAGTAAGGTCAAAATG
>NC_081440.1:4947428-4949120 GCF_007210705.1 Tigriopus californicus | reverse complement strand
AACAGGGGAGACCTGGGATCGAACCCATGAACCCGAGTTCAACTCGGTCACGCGTTAGTCAACTGCGCTACAACCATGTCCCTTAAACATAATTAACGGTTTCAAAACAATTCGACTTGAAAAACCGCTGTTTCTTTGCTTCATAGCAAGATATTTATTTACCATTACAACCGGCGCAGAATAAGCTATGAGGCAGAGATGTGAGTAAACCTAAATTCTGATATGCACCAAACCTCTCATTAAATGACGAACCAAGCATTTCATTATTGGTCCAAGGCTGCGGCTTTCAAACAAACCTAGAAATCAATATGAGGAAATATCAATGGAGGAAAGCATATTATTTACTCTTACTGGCAGGATTACATTTAGCTATCTTTCATTTTTTTTCTGTGACAATCATGTACTAAAATGAAAACTGTGTTACTATTAAGCAATATAGATTTACCATTTGTACATGTTGATTTAGATCTTAATTAAGCTTTAACTTTAAAACTGAATTGTGAGAACATTTATTCATAACCTTAGAACATGATTGTCAACCCTGTAGCCAACTACAATTACATTATTGCAACCTTTTATCATAACATTACAAATATGAATATATTAGATGATGACATTTAGCAAACACCAAAAATGCGTTTTTTTCTCAATTCTAAGTTATGACCAATTTTATTGAAGGTTTCTATTTCCAGTAAAAAGGCGTTGTTAGGGCAAAAAGATAGGCAAACACAATTTTATACTCACGTAGGTCTATTATGATTGGCACAATTTCAAAGGAATAACTTAATTCGCACTTTGATGTCCTTTCACCAGTCTTTTCACTTTGGTGTTTACAAATTATTGAGGTTCTAATCTCCAAAGCACAATACGAAGAATAGTACATACAGTACATACGGATCTGTCAGGCCTGAGTAGCAATTGCGACCTGGACATGGTCCTTCAACACTGATTATTGAACACAATGGTCGCAAATGCACCTGAGAACTTGGGTTACTGATCATTCAACGTTCTTTATGACCGAATTTCCCGGCCAATGAAAGCTATAATTGTTGTTTCATCTAGTAGCGTGGATTGCCAAGTTGGCAAGCAACCTGTATGGCTTTCAAAAGTCAAACTTGACTCCAAGTCTAGTGGAGAACCGGGATAGTTGGAGCCTTCACCTCAACCACCCTGGCAACACCGTCCTGATGGACTTGGTCATCAATTTGTAAGCTGAGCAGCCCAAATAAACCGAACAAAGTTCATCATTTCCGGGGTAAAAGACACTCCAGCGGCAAAAAACAGTCAGGTCTTTCTTGGGGGCTGCACGACCTTTGAAATCTCCGAACACTATCACTTTTTACGCGAAATCCCCACTCACATTGATCGTAATTCGCACGCCATTAGTATGAGGAGTTTGTTGATCCATTGAAAAGTCGGCCTCTCGGTGTTTTGGAGGGAAACATTTGATAAAGAGTATTCCGTCCGCTTTAGCCTAGCTGTACCTGCTCCAACCAATGAAAAAAACACAAAACTTTCGCAAAAAACAGATTCGCTTTTGAGAAACATTTTATTTCAAGTATTTACAATGGAGTTTACTGAAAACTTACTTTAAGTGGATTGAGAAAGAATGAAACAACTGAAAGCATTCGAATGTCGGAATCGTATGGAAATATTATTCACAAAAGAAAATTCATTTGAATCTAAAATACA
>NC_081440.1:4905817-4947393 GCF_007210705.1 Tigriopus californicus | reverse complement strand
TCGTTCTGCTGATTCATTATTTTGGGATCCCACATTTTAGAAGAAACCTGGCCCCCAATTCCACGAATTCAAACAAGGCAATAAATGAGGTGCCCAACCATAGAGATATTGCTCCCCCCGCAGTGCTCAAAATTCCCGAGAGGGTAAACTCTTTGCTCTCAGTAATATTGGTGACGTACTTATCAGCAAAGTATACTTGAAGCTTCAGAAAATTACTCTCTACATGGCTTTGGATTGTATTGTATTGCTCTATCAAACTAATGTTGGGATCCAGAGAAGAAACGGCCTCAAAAGCATCTAGAGGGTTTAGGATTTTCCCTTTGTATTGAAACTGATGACTGTTTGCCAATTCGGTCCAAAACACATGAGAAGGCCAACGTACGGAGTTAGTGTTGTATTCATAGAATACATCGTTACATTCGGCCGGACAAAGACATGTCTCTTTTAAAACCTTGGCTGTCAATTTATCTGCCCCTCTTTCCATACAAGATTGGTCTAAGGTATGCACCAGGCAAGTTCTTTTCGGATTTGAGTCGCTGATGGTGTACAAATGGTTCAATGAGCAATTGCATTTCTCTTTGAATAGGTCAAAAAGGCATTTGCCTTGGCATAAAGCAGCGTGATATCGCCTTGTTCCTTCCAAGCTTGGCATTGAAGATCGGTTCCATGATGTGGAACAGTTTGATGTGTAGGGTTCAGCTTGGAGTGTAGTCACCATTTGTTTTAGTGCTATGCTTGTTAATGTGTTGGTAAGGACGTTGATGGCACTCGTGGCCAAAAGAGGGTCTTTGTCTGGCGGATGGATAGCCACTGCAATGCCTTCGTTTTGTGTAGCGGAGACTCTCATATAATAAGATCGTTCGATATCAACCTCTACTGAAAATCCATAGTAAGGTCCAGCAAAGGCCGTTTCAGCCTTCGATCTCCCTTCAATATTTGAGTTGAAGGTGTAACAATAGCCATATGTTGGATGATATATCTTGCCTGTTCCATTGAGCAAGAGTTGGCAATGGATGGATGTGTCCACAATAGATTGGAAGGTGCAACGTTTGAACATCTTATCTGGCTGATGAGCTATTATCATCTTGTGTTCAGGGGAAATTGTGTTATAGATCTTATCGAATTCATCTCGGAGCTTAAAAAATTTGTCTTCGGAATTTAAGTCTATTTTGGGACGAGCGACGTCGGAATTACAAACTGTGTTGTTGCTTGGGTATCCATTACTAAAGAGTTCGGTCATAAGTACACTACCAGGACAATTGACTTGAATATAGAGTTGGCATAAATTTGCGAGGCTTTGACTATCATTGCTTTGAGTAGAATTCAAGATCCAAATCAAGTCCTTCAGGTTCCCGCAATGAACGGCATTTTGGTTGCAAATCGTCACTGCTGGAAAATTGAGTGATTGAACCTCGGTATTGGTCACGCTCGTGACCACATTGTATTCAAAATAGGTTGTCATAATACTGTAAAGCTGGGTCAAGGTGGCTGAGGTACCCCCAATGAACAAAACAAGCCAGATAGCTTTGGAAATGTTCCAATTGGTGGCATGGTGCTGGGACAATCCACCAATGCTGGTAAACCCAAGGAACCATAACAAAGGTTGTTCTTCCTTCTCTTTCATAGCAGTAAATAATATGGGTTTTCAAATTGTGGGACCATTGGCGGTTGGTCCAACAAAATAACGGGATTCTTCGAAACATGGTGTAGAAGATGTAAGCCTCTAATGTTGATTAATTGTTCTAATTTCTATTACATATTCAAAGCTAGGCCGTTTTATCGGCAAAGCAGATCATTCTTTTCAATTCATTGCTTTCAATTGGTAGATTATAGGGTTTCTACCATTTGTGGTGAAGTCCCTGACTTTCAGTCTGGTGGCTTAATGCGCTGACAATTATGCATAAAAACGAAAAAAAGTGAGTGGAAGCGCACAACAGAGGCCTAACACCTGACCTAGTAGTAAGATCTTGGGATTAAATTGGCACAATAAATTATTAATAAAGTTCACAGAACTGTGTTTTTATAAGAACGTTTTATCCTTCCATAACCCATGAGTCACGTTCTCCCACCATACATGCCCTTAATCGATTTCAGTCAAAGTGTCCTCGAATTAATATTACCTTATTTACCGAGTCCGTGAAGTGTAGGTACATGAATCCACAAGGTGTTCAGCTTTATTATCAAATTCGCATTGCCTAATCATATGATTGTTTCAGTTTTATTTGGGTACAATAAAAATCGGATATAAGAACAGCTTTGGGGCCGTGAATTTCTGCTCTTATATCCGATGCTCCAGTTCCGCGGCTCCAGAGGCAAAACTGATGAGAGAAAACACATTTTTAAGCTATAATTTGATGTAGTTTTACAGTCCAATCAAAAGGTAGCCTTAAAAATCGAGAAAAATGAAACAAAATGCAAGGAGGGCAGTATGTTGTCTGTATGTTTACGCACCAAATACGTAGTTAATTTGTCACAGAATTAGATGTTGGCTATGGAGTTTGAAAAAAAAACCAAGAGTTTTCCAAAGGAGGCACGTTTCACTCCTAACTTTGTGGCAGCTTCGGTCAGGCTTATCTTGGATAACTTGTCAAAATCGGCAAGGAGCTTTTGCTTCTCCTTGATGGAAAAAGTGCTTATCTTGACAGAAGCCATTATGTATGACTGTTTGTTTTTATGCGAAAGCGGCTGAAAACTTGCCTTTATAAAATGGCTTCACCAGTTACCATCGAAAACTTCATTGTGGAGCGCGGGAAATAAAAAAAAAAATATTTTGCCTTCTTCAATTCTGCTCTTATATCCGATGTGGCCCAAAGTTTTGTGCTCTTATATCCGATGCCACTTTTCTATACTTTACTATATGATTTGATTCGGGGATTCACAATCCTGCTCTTATATCCGATTTTTACTGTAATAAGGTCTTTTTGTTATCCCAAAATATTCAACAAAATAAGGTTGCATGATTTTTTGTAATTAATTACATTTCGGGTTAACAAAAAGACCCGATTACGGCAAACTCAAGATATCATTTAATTTTTTGTTGCTACCATTTATTGGGATGAAGCCAAGGCGTAACGGTCTTCGACGCCTTTAATTGCCGCTGGGACCCTAAAGGTTTAGATAGACATGTTTTGGTCACGCCCAAGGTATATAGAGAACCAGGGGTAGGTCGGCAATGTAGTAACAAGTGGCTGCCTGCTAAAACCAGCTATGACGTCTCTTTAACCAGTACATAAAACACGCGTCACGATTAGGCATAACAAGTCATTTTTTTAAGCTTTTAGAAAACTTAAACTGTTTGGTATTGTTAGGGGTCCAATCCAAAGATATTTTTAAAAGTAAAACTCCACGTTTGCAGGGATTTTAAACATACATTAAATTTCTCCCATTAAATCAACCTTTATTTTGACTTATTTTACCACCGAATGCCCAAAACGTTTGCATCGGTAGTCTAGACAAATCAAAGAGCGTGGACATTAATTTACTCTAACAAAACAATCAATACCTATACTTTCTTTGGCAAAACCTGCACATTTATTCACTAAAAAAGAAAAGTACCATTAGCAATACACTTGATAATGTGGTCATAATTTACGGTTGTTTTTAATTTGGTTAGGTCCTAGACATAATGTTGTTGGGCTTACAATTTGAAAAATCGTAAAATGATCGTTTTAGCCCATATACTTGCCAAAATCACCAAGACCCCAATTTTTGAGTTTATTAAATAACATTTTGAAGTGTAATATAATAATTATATAATAATATTTAATAACTATGCTTAAAAACCAATTATGTCATGAATGATAATTCGGATATGTTATTTGAGACGGGTGCATTCCCTTAAAACTACTTATTTCTAGGAACGTTTTATAATTTTACACTTATATTTTATAATTTTACACTTATACTTGACAATCAAATTGACTCTGTGAGACATAATTTAAAGAAAAAAATCTTTTTAGTCCTCTCATGGCAAGCTGATCATAAAATCTTTATAATTTGTACATTTTCAGACAATTATCATCAAAATTGATGTCATTAAAAAAACTGTATTATTACCCTGCGGTCCTCCGGGACATCATACGCGGAAAGATTATGATTTGTTTAGTTGTCACTTAAACTCTATTCAATATCAGGTTAACAAACGCAATGAATATGTCAAATTCAAATCTCAAAACGAGAGCCTGCAGTTGAGCTAGTCGCCAAGTGTTTGATCAGACACAAAATTATTTTCTGAACAAAAGCGCTCTCAGCTAGTGATGGGATCAAATCAAATTTCAAATTCAAGGTTGCCAGAAAACGTGGAAAGTGAAATCACCAACCGATTCAATCGTAACGAAAAATGATGTGTTTGAGTAAAAAGTAACCCTGGTTTGACGGAAGAAAAATCAGGGTTACTTTTTGAGGCTAACTAACGGGTCTACGGCATTCCAACTGTGATGTTATATGCAATTGAAAATGTAAATTGGGAGCCCTAGTTACAACCTCCCGTGATTTTTAATTTGGTCCCCATCAGTATTCTCAGCACGAAAACACTAAGCTCCAGAAGAATGTCAATTGTTTACCATGATATCTGTATCAATTGAAAACGTATCCTAATGTCGGACATTATGAGAATTGTTTTTAGTACTTGTGAACTCCATGAAAAGCCTGGTAAATACAGTTGGGTGCCTATATTTTGTCAAACATAGAAATATAGCAAAGAGACTAAAAACGGCTAAAAACGACCTTTTCCCCATAGTAACAATTCTTTTTGTATTATTGAAATTTTGTTTTCATTTGTTGCATATTTACACCTTTTTTGCACATTTTCACAACTTTTTTCAAGTTTGGACAATTATCTTTCGTGTCTTCTTAGTTTTTTTCGCATTTTGTTTCAATTTTAAAACAGATTATTTCGGTTAGAAAGGCAACTTTTTTTTCGAGGTCTACATATGGCACTCTAGACAAGGACCTCTGGGTTAAGAATATATCTGTGATGAACCATAAGAAAAGATTCAACTTCTTAAGCGTTACAAATGTGTGAGTGCTTTTTGGAAATGTCTGACTCCCTGCTGGGCTTTGTTTGGAACCTTTTTACAGGTTCATCGAAAATTGACAGCCAACCAGATAGATCGAATTTGACGAACTATATGCAACCTTGCCCGTCTCTGACTAGAGAGTCTCTTGGTTATACTACGCGTTTCAAGCGTCTAGAGAGTGTGCTTGAGATGGCTTAGTCCTAGAAATGAGTTGACACCAATAAATGCGGTGCAAGGAGTTCAAAACTTAGGACCATTTTATTCAACGATACTGTGTTTTATTCTAGCTAAAATTCCGATTATACATAACGTGGCATAATGCCGTTTGAATGTTGGTCCAGCTCTGATTTTACTAAGGACGTGAAAATTTGATTCGTGCCCGAAGAAAATCAGGTCACACGACGGCCTCTATCATAAACACTCTTTATGCTTTTTCTACTTTAAACCTTGGGCGATTGTATTAGTAATGAGCTAGTTTGTCTAATTTTGTCAGGGTATCATAATTGTATTTTGAGTATTATTCGGAAAAGAGCACTTCATATTTGAGATAAAACAGTCTTAAGATGTGACAAATAAATGCACTCGATTATGTGTAGATCAAATGGGACATACCAGATCACTTAACAAGGATTGAAAACAAGCGATTTATATTATTAGGATTAATCAGTTTTCTGGATATCTAATGGGCACAGACCATTAAAAAAGTCGAAAGAAGCGGGATCTTAGAACCAGGGCATGCCATTTTGATTCGTGGAGAAGTTGCTTCGATTGCCTAGCACCTTTTTTCCAACCATACCTGAAATTGGTCCTATGACCTCTCGGCGTAGGATAATGGAGATTTCTAACGAACTAAGCCAGGATTTTTTTTATAAACCGTCACGGTATAGAGAGCCAACAATTAGTTTATTTTTTGAATTTCCATTGGATGACAAAGATGATTCATGAAATCCAAATAGCAGGAAATGACATGCAGGCAAACACATTTTCATTCAACTTATTCTTAAACGGAACATGAATCCTTTAATTTAATTATGCAATTTCTACCGACAAGCCGAATGAGAAAGTATGATTTTCATTGATTTTCTACTATTTTGTTAAATCGTGACAAAAACGACTTATAAAACCGATTCATATCACAAGTACTCATTGGCAAAAATAAGGAAAGTCTCAATATGTTTTTTATGGCAAATGTTTAGTACAATGAGGGATAAAATCAATGAGAAAGTGACCAAAATATATGATTTTCACAGAATTTTAAGAAAAGAAACGTAAAAAGATTTAGTCAGGCTGAAAAGGAATCAAATCACATGAAATACATATCAATATTGTAGCTACACATTCAAACAATGAAACAAAACTTTTTGTAAATTGCTTTTGGGGTAGGTGTTATTTGCATGTTTAGATATCAAGTGATGTTTTGAACCATTGCAAAAAGGTCGTCTTTAATCTCAAGCATATGGACTGCGAACGAGCTTCCCGCCAAATCGGCCTGCTCTTGGTCGACTCTGAACCACTTTTCGAATCGAAGTAATAAAAAAAAGGAATTTAGATCTTCTCAATTAAAGGCGGGCCATTTATATATAATTTACTTGTAAAATGGTTTGCTTCAAAGTCATGGTGTGAAAAGCTTATCTAGCTGACCAAGAGGAGGCCAAAAAATCGAAATTTATGTAGTGTTTACTACATAACGTTAGACATATCTCCAGAGTTCCCTAGGCATAGTTTTGGGCTCAAACTTGGCCAAGGTCATCTTTTCAACAGGGTCATGTGGTCGTATGAAGTGTTTATTTGGAAGTCAACGGTTTTTTCACTTCCGTTCGCAATCCACATCTCTAGAAGTCTGCTGCTCAATTTTGTGGGAACCAACATTTCAGAAGAAACCTGGCCCCTAATTCCACGAATTCAAACAAGGCAATAAATGAGGTGCCCAACCATAGAGATATTGCTCCCCCCGCAGTGCTCAAAATTCCCGAGAGGGTAAACTCTTTGCTCTCAGTAATATTGGTGACGTACTTATCAGCAAAGTATACTTGAAGCTTCAAAAAGTTACTCTCTACATGGGCTTTGACAATTTCGTACTGGTTCATCAATGTGCTATTGGGCTCAGAGGAAGAGAAGGTCTCAAAAACTTTAGACGGCTCTAAGACGTCCCCTTTGTATTGAACTTGGTAACTGTTTGCCAATTCAGTCCAAAACACGTGAGAAGGCCAACGTACGGAGTTAGTGTTGTATTCATAGAATACATCGTTACATTCGGCAGGACAAACGCATTGCTCTTTCAAAAGGCCACTTGTCACTTTCCCTGCCCCTCTCTCTGTACAAGCTTGGTCTTCGGTGTGTACAAGGCAAGTTCTCTTCGGATTTGAGTCACTGATGGTGTACAAATGGTTCAATGAGCAATTACAATGCTTTTTAAAGATATCAAAAAGGCATTTGCCTTGGCATAAAGCAGCATGATATCGCCTTGTTCCTTCCAAGTTTGGCATTGAAGATCGTTTCCACGATGCGGAGCAATTTGAGGTATAGGGTGCTCCCAAAAGATGAGCCTCGGATTGTCTCAATGCTATGCTTGTGAGTGTATTTGTGAGGACGTTGATGGCACTCGTGGCTAAAAGAGGGTCCTTGTCTGGTGAATGGATGGCCACTGCAATGCCTTCGTTTTGTGTGGCAGATGTTCTCATATAATAAGATCGTTCGATATCAACCTCCACAGAAAACCCGTAGTAAGGTCCAGCAAAGGCCGTTTCAGCCGTCGATCTCCCTTCAACATTTGAGTTGAAGGTGTAACAATAGCCGTATGTTGGATGATATATCTTGCTTGTTCCATTGAGCAAGAGTTGGCAATGGATTGATGTGTCCACAATTGATCGGAAGGTACAACGTTTGAACATCTTCTCGGACTGATGGGCGATTATCATTTTGTACTTAGGTGAAATTGTGTCATATATTCTATCAAACTCGTCTCGAAGTCTCGAAAATTTGTCGTTGGAATTATTTAAGTCAATGCTTGACCCATTGACACTGTAATTACAAACTGTGTTGTTGCTTGGGTATCCATTACTAAAGAGTTCGGTCATAAGTACGCTACCAGCACAATAGACTTGAATATAGAGTTGGCATAAATTTGCAATGATTTGACAATCATTGGTTTGTGTAGAGTGCAGGTTCAAAATTAAGTCCCTCAGGTTCCCGCAATGAACGGCATTTTGGTTGCAAATCGTCACTGCTGGAAAATCGAGGGATTGGACCTCTATGTTGGTCACACTCGTGATCACGTTGTATTCGAAATACATTGTCATGATATTGTAAAGCTGGGTCAAAGTGGCGGAGGTACCTCCAATGAACAATATAATCCAGATGCTTTTGGCAATGTTCCAGTTGGTAGCATTGAATTGGGACAATCCGCCGATGCTGGTGAACCCCAAAAACCATAGCAAAGGTTGATGTTCCTTCGTCTTCATGGTTGTATATTGTGACGATAATGACTCGTTTGGGCAAAGGAGAATCATAGAGGAAGCAAGGCCGGGCCTAGAGAGTACAATTCGAGCTAGCCAGGTGGACTCGTTTTTGGAGCGAATGAGTGACAGCTGAATGGCTGATGTGGTGTGGTTTCAAATTGTAAAGGCGCTTGCTTTCAATCGGCTGGAGGTCCACTGTTCCAGTTACCGATTCAGTTGCAGTGAAAACGCCACTATTTTTACCTTTCTATGTTTTTTTCTACTATTGGTGAATGATCCAAGAATGTTTCATGTAAGGGGATCTCTGAAAACATCTGTCGAAGAGCTTGGAATTCCGAACTATGGTTTAATTCATTGTTTTCCATACTTTTTGTCTTTTTGTTTTGTCGTTGAAGTTGTAAAAATGAACCAACTCGTTTGCGAAGGCTTCAAATGATGCGAAAATGAGTTGCCTACCATTTAGATACAAGAATTCCTTTTACTTACTTAATTATTTTCCTATTATGTACGGAAGAAACTAAAATCGATTTCAAGCACATAAAAGCAATTTACCTTGATCTGGAATGACATATGTTCATAAGACACTACATAAGGCACTTTAAATTATTCATTACTATCATTCATATTCATATGTTTTGTCATTACAATGCCTCCCTTGCAATGTGGGCCGCCATGGTGTTTCACCATAAATGTTCTCACTCTCCGTCATCAGATGCACTATTCTTGAGAAAAATCTTGTTGTTTTAAGAGATGAGATTATGTCGATTCATTTCAATAGTAGCTTCAAACATTAATTTTGGCTCAAATTTTCGCCCAAATTTTCGCCCAAATAGATGCCATTTAACACATACTTTGTGTGTTAGCATGGTTTGTGGCTTGTCTCTTGGAAGAGAATACTGCAACAAGCAGGATAGGAAAGAGAAGCTTCCATGCTACGCGGTCCAGTGGATTGATTTCCTTGTAAAGTGGTAACCAACACTCAACTCCTAATCCTTCTTTTTTTTTGAGGAAACCTCCATTTTAGTCTCAAGAGCACTTTAGGTTTTAGAGGTTCGTGTGGTCTTAAAGCGTAAGTAGTCTGTGTTTCAGCTCCCACGCGTTTTTCAACTTTTTTGGCAGGACGAAATATTTTTAACTCAACCTTTTACTTCTAGAATATCAACCATATTCGTTACGTAACACAAAGATAGCTAAATATCAGTAAAGACTGCCATTGGTTGAAACTAGCCCTCTAGTTGAAACTGAGGACAATCAAAGAAGCGAAAGAGGCGGAAAATTCAAACTGAACGGAAATTGTCATTTTCAAGGTCAAAGTTTTGGATGTTCAAGTCAAAAATTTTGTCCAAAAATTTCACTACCATATGGCATTTTGCATCATACTCTGTGTAAGAATGAAAACTCTTTCAGACCAGGACATAAATTTCGAACCAATGTTCTCACATTTCTGATGTTGTGTAAAGTTGATGACTGTCTGAATATTAAAAACTCCGAATTGTCCCTAGAAGGGATATCAGAGGAGATTTTGGCATCTTTTAATCTTTTATCAAGCACAAAACAAGTTGTGAAGATTAAAAAGAATCAATATTTCACCAAACTTTACTCTGCCCAAGAATAGGGTAAAAACAAAATTGGTCACCCTAAAAAAATTATAATTTTTTGAAGGTACCGAGACTCTCTTAGATCATAGATTTCTAGACCCTGTATGTCGGACGACCGACCACTCGGCTGGCCAAGCACTACAGCGGATGGTCTGTTGGGAATGGATCACAATCCGGTTTGTAGTATTGTTTACACAAACGAGTGGTCGGTCGTCCTAGTGACCCTGCATCCAGGGTCCCTAGGTCGTCCTTCATCCAGTGTCTAAAAATCTATGATAAGATGCAGTAACGATTATAAGCTAACATCAAATATACGCACGCGAAATGATGAGCAGCTTGATTAACTGAAAGAAAGTTCAACAAAAAAAAGAGGCCTCTGATTGTTGTCATCAAATTTGTCTTGGGATATTACGTTGGTACATGTATCTTTTCATTGCTTCAGAAGAATTGAATTGTTTTTGTAACGTGTTGCTTGGTAATACTTCATAGATTTTCATGGCCCTTGGGATTTTATCAACCATGGGATTATTACACTATTTAATGCTGAGGGTTTTTCATTGGTTAATCTTGATATTGTACTTTATTATTTCCTATGACCACCTATTGGATGGATTGTAAGCTCATTGGCCTTTGATGCCTGCAAATAAACTGGAGCTTGAATTTCACACGCCCCTTCCATAGAATGTAGCATTTGATTGGAACCTGCGGCTTATATATAATCGATTATATATGTACGCTTCTGTGCTTAATAATGACCCAATTTCTCCGCCCCTCAGCTAGCAATTCCAATGAAGTTCGTAATTTCTTGTTTTTTTATCAGGCAGTTATTAAACATCGTTTCTAAATTCATTATCGAGACTGTAAGTTGGAACCATTACAGTGTTATTAGACGATCCAACTTGATATTGAAAGCATTTATAGGATAATACCACATACAGGTTGGCTGGAAAATACCGTCAAAGAATTAATTTGGTATTTTCGAACCAAGTTCGTTAGCAATGGCAATAAAAAAAGTAAGAAAATTAAGATCCAAAGGCGGGCTTTTGATCGTGAGAGGAGAGCTGGTTACGTTATTCTCATTCACCATGACTGTACAACTCAAGATGTGGTTGAACAAAATCCGGATATCTCGGCCCCGATCAATTATGTATATCAGTAATTAGAAGTCGAAGCTATCTTTGGCATGAATCCATTTTGACTTTGGGGAACAATATTGCCCTCGTGGACGTACGTCTAGAAATGGCCCTTGACCAATGGTTCCAAAAGATTTCCGATCGTGTTAATCAGATACATTGGCCTTTAATGTTGCAATTGCTCTCTGAAGCTCACGACTCATAAGTTAAAGTTATGCCAGCAAGTTTCCACCTCTGCGGCACATTTCCTGACTCGATCCTTCTCCAGTATAGATGCTTCAGTGGAACCACACGGAACTTGACTATTAGCTTTCATATACCTTGTACTAATGTTGTCCGGTCCCGGCGAGGGGTCCCAATTTAATTTCTCAATTGGATTCTGTTTTTCTGAAGTCTTAAGGACAATATAGTTGATTTCACGACTGGAAAGATCCTGGGTGTAAGAGAAACGATATTATATTGATAAACCCTGGAAGAAAGAGGTAAAGTAGTGATTGAGCGCATTGGCCTGATCTAGGTCTGTGTTAAGTTCTCGGCCATTTAGGCCAAACAAATTTCCTGGCGGCTCTTGCCTTTGTGTTGAAATTTTGATGATTATTAGATTAGGTTTTGCACTTTTGACGAGGCTGGTTTTGAAATCTTGCATTGCTTTGAGAACCAAAGATTTTGCTACTTGCTGATGTTTGCTAAATTATCTCTGTCTCATGGGAGTGAATTATTTTCTGTGGTCGGTGTGCACCATGGAATGGGTCGCACCCAATATACAGTATTTGGCAATTTTTTTTGACCAACTCCTTTCCTCTCCTAAATTGAGAATTATTTCGAGTGCCAATGATTAACTCCATTTTGTAAATTGTTTCTTGTACCCAAGGAAATCATAATTTTATGTACATTTTTCGAAAATTGGAAAAATCGCCTTTTAAATACTTTGGGAGTCGCTTTTCTCTCTGCATGAGTTAACAGCCAAACTGTAAAAAGGCTATTTGAAGGCCACCTCCATCTTGCATTTTTCTAGCTCAAAAAACAAAAGAACCAACTTTGAATTTATGGCTTTAGTTAAGAAGTCTAGTTGCCTAAAAACATTAAAAATATTAATAAAAAACCACAAAAACCGAGCCAGGAGCACGCTTCGGCACTTTGGGGTCCGATATCCGCCCCAGGGCTAAACAGTATCGAAAAAAGGTACATCGGAACTTCACACCTAGTTACCTGTTGGATAGAGAAATCAACTGAAAATCTAAGAACTATGCATATTCTGTTTTATTTTGTTTCACAGTCTGTGGGTGTGGTTAGCGTCCAAGAATTTCCTTAACATAGGACGGGGGAAAGATTTAAAGCCAGACCCATGGCTGTCAAATTAGTAAACATCGCCAGCCACTTGATCTCGTCTCCTACAAAAGGTTAGATGATTTGGCTTATCCGTTTTTCCCGATTTTAGCTTCCACTGCTCATATAATATGTGATTTTGGTACTTGTTCTAACAAATTTACTCAAACATAAGACAAAATCGGCGATGAACCAGTATATCGGGAGATGGTTGTGGCGCAGTTGGTTAACGCCCGACCGAGCTATGCTCGGGTTCATAGGTTCGATCCTAGCTCTCCCACACCCCCACTTCCGCACATGTAATAGATCATCGCCTCGAACGACGGACCAGGAACCCAGAATGGGACAAAATCAGAAATATTTACAGTATATCAAATGTTTGTAAAAATCTGATCCAATGAGAAGCAATCTCGCAATAAACATTTTAATCAGATTAATGCGGGCTAGTTCAGGTCAAGCGTATCAAATTACATACCTTAGTTCTCAAAGTTATTGACTATGACAGAATGTGAACTCAAATTTTACGAGGCACTTTTATTTACAAATGATTCCAAGAGGCGACGTATTTCAGCGTCATAGAGTGCAAATGGAGATGGTAGATTCTTTTTGGTATTGGCGAGCAAGGACAGGTGCTGAAAACCTCCGCATATAACACTGTTATCTTGAACGGAATCAGGGACTGATTGACTTGATAATAAATGAAATAAAATATGATTTGTTTTGCAAATATATAGAGACCAAATCAGGAACTATCAATGCAACAAGAATATATTTCAGATATCTACTAAGATAATTTGTCTTGCACCATGCCTTTAAAAAATCGATTGAGAAGAACGCATCTTAATTTTGAGTGTGGAGAAATCTTTTTTGTGTCTTTGATCAACAAATTTTGAATCGTTGCAAATCCATCCATTATTTTTTTTCTCGACACATATGGAAAAGGCTCAGTTTTGAGGGATCCAAAACCTTGCAATGAACCTGGCACCTAATTCCACAAACTCAAAACAAGCAATGAATGAGGTGCCCAACCATAGAGATATTGCTCCCCCCGCAGTGCTCAAAATTCCCGAGAGGGTAAACTCTTTGCTCTCAGTAATATTGGTGACGTACTTATCAGCAAAGTATACTTGAAGCTTCAGAAAATTACTCTCCACATGGGTTTTGACACTTTCGTACTGGTTCATCAATGTGCTATTGGGATCTAAAGAAGATAAAACTTCGAAGGCGTCCTTGGGACTTATTACCTCGCTTTGATAAACCACTTCGTAATTACCCGCCAGGTCGGCCCAAAATACATGGGAAGGCCAACGAACAGAGTTAATGCTGTACTCATAAAATACAGCGTTGCATTCAGCGGGACAAATGCATTTCTCTTTCAAAATCTGGCTCGTCAAATCTATAGCCCCCTTTTCCGTACAATTTCGGTCCAATGTATGGACAAGACAAGCTCTCTTTGGATTTGAGTCACTGATGGTGTACAAATGGTTCAACGAGCATTCACATTTCTCTAGAAATTGATCAAAAAGGCATTTGCCTTGGCATAAAGCCGACTGATAATCCTTTGTGCCTTCCAAGTCGGGCATTGAAGATCGATTCCATGATGTTGAACAATTTGAGGTATAGGGTGCAGCTTGACGGGAAATTTCCGATTGAGACACTGCAATACTTGTCAATGTATTGGTAAGGACGTTGATGGCAGTTGTGGCTAAAAGAGGGTCCTTGTTAGGTGGATGGATGGCCACTGCAATGCCTTCGTTTTGTGTAGCGGAGACTCTCATATAGTAAGACCGCTCGATATCAACCTCTACTGAAAATCCATAGTAAGGTCCAGCAAAGGCCGTTTGAGCCTCTGATCTCCCTTCAATATTTGAGTTGAAGGTGTAACAATAGCCGTATGTTGGATGATATATCTTGCCTGTTCCATTGAGCAAGAGTTGGCAATGGATGGATGTGTCCACAATAGATTGGAAGGTGCAACGTTTGAACATCTTGTCTGGCTGATGAGCTATTATCATCTTGTGTTCAGGGGAAATTGTGTCATAGATTTTATCGAATTCATCTCGGAGCTTGAAAAATTTATCATTGGACTTGTTTTGGTCCAGGTCAATGGATGGATCAATAGTGTAGAGATTGCAAATTGTTTTGTTGCTTGGGTATCCATTACTAAAGAGTTCGGCCATAAGTACACTACCAGCACAATTTACTTGAATATAGAGTTGGCATAAGTTTGCAATGCTTTGACTGTCATTGTTTTGTGTTGAGTTCAAGTTCCAAATCAAGTCCTTTAGGTTCCCACAATGAACGGCATTTTGGTTGCAAATCGTCACCGCTGGAAAATCGAGTGATTGAACCTCGGTGTTGGTCACGCTCGTGACCACGTTGTATTCGAAATACGTTGTCATAATACTGTGTAGCTGGATCAGGGTGGCCGAAGTACCCGCGATGAACAATATAAGCCAGATGGATTTGGCAATATTCCAATTGGTGCCATTGAATTGGGACAATCCACCGATGCTGGTAAACCCCAGGAACCAAAGCAAAGGTTGTTGTTCCTTCTCTGCCATGTTCGCAAGTACCGCTGATATGAATTGTGTGAAAGACGTTTGTGAAATGAGACAACTTTTTAAAGCTCTTTCTTTGCGAGTAGCGTCGTAAGTAGCCGTTACTTTCTTAGCTTATTTGTCAAGTGTTGATGGGATTTTTACTCAGAGTAACGTCCACATTCGATTTCCGAGGTGATGTGCTTTAAAAAAAATATGCGTCTGGGCTTGCTTTTATTGACTTCTTGGCAACTTTACCTTTGTTGGTCGTGAGGATTGAACTAGTAAGTAAACTGCGCTTTAAGAGTCTTGGAAAACATGGGTGCTGTCAACTGGGATGAACACAACTATTGTACGCGCTTTTTCTCGCATTTCCTCCATTTCCACAGAACTCGTACGTCAGAGATCCACGCAATTAGTTCCTCATACACAATTTACATATCTTTCAACTTCTAGCCATACATGATCTTGTAAACAGTCCTCTTGGGTTCAATCATTCATGGATTGGCAATTTGTGGTTGCAGCAACTCATCATCATTTCATGAATTTAACTTATATGTCCATAGAAGACAAGGTTTCGATTCCATTGTGAGTGAATTATAAATCAAAACTAATAATAACCAAACAGTTGGTTACCTCTTTGAAGGCATTCAATAAATTCGATTTTCGTTAAGAAGTACACTAAAATTGCACACCCGAAAGTCAGAAACTCTTTTTTGTGTCTGATTGACGTTTACCGAATTATTATTGGTCTGTTGAAGTATGGTTCATCAAAAAAACATAGCCCCAGGTTGACAAATTGTTGCTCCCCTGAGTGACCAAAACTCGTATCTGTGACAAATTTGAGGTATGGGCGACTGCTTAATGAGGATCCATCATGCCTCAACGATCAATCCTTAAGAAAAACCGACGTCTGAATGTTTACATTGGTTAACGCCTTTTCGATAGGTCACAAATGTGGCATGAGTGCTGGTTTTTCTTATTCACATATTTAATGTACAGGGTCTTAAAAAAGTTACTCAAAAAGTTGTTTCTAACTCAGAAACAACTTAAGTAAAGACAATAAGGAGTAAAACATGAATATATATAATATTCCGGAGCATAAATACCCAATTTTATACATTTCTGACAACAGCTGTTAACAATATTACTGATTATGTCCCATAAAATGCAGGCCTTCTGCGACCACAACTTTCTGACATCATTTTATTGATTGTTGACCAGACGGCTGGCAGAGGCAGAGGACACTTGTTAGACCTCTGTGATGTCCCTGAGGTTGCGGATCGGTTTCGTCCGTGCCATCTCCTTGACTTTATGGACGTTGGTGGCTGTGGTGGCCGTGACAGGCCGCCCGGACCTCACTGTAATGCTTGGGTCTCCGTTCCTGGCTTTGA
Organism: Tigriopus californicus; assembly: GCF_007210705.1. Lineage (NCBI taxonomy): Eukaryota > Metazoa > Arthropoda > Copepoda > Harpacticoida > Harpacticidae > Tigriopus > Tigriopus californicus. The sequence continues at coordinate 4,930,926 of NC_081440.1, read as the reverse complement.
GGTGCTGGAAGACTTTGTAAACCGACTTGACATTGTAGCCTACCCTCTTGGCTCTGTCCTTGTCCGTGTGGCCGGCTTCATGGAGCACCTTGATGGTAGTAAGGGCCTCTTCAGCCTCGCGGTTGCTCTTGGAGTAAGCCTTTTTGGCGTTTCTTGAAAAAGGTCCTCTTTAGAATATCGGCCATTTCTCACTCAATTTTTGTCCGATTGTGGATAGTTATGGCTCATTTTGAAGCCAATCTACTATCATTACACTTTTATGTTCCCCTTAATACTCATCTGACATCATGATATGAGTCAAGACAATCATTGGGGCAACTAAAACTTCATCTACAAAATATTTGTTTCACTGGGCAATCCTTTTTTGGCACTTGTGTACAACAAATACAAAAAGAAAAACATATTAGCTTTTGAATTACCTGTTAAAAAGGTCAAAATTACTTACTGACATATTTTTGAAATATTTGGAAAGTTAGCTATGCTTCTTTTGGATCACCTAACCTTCTTTCTAGGAGCGAACCAACTCGGTTGCTTCAGTTCCCAATTGGCATGGTGCTTATCTCGCGGCCGTTTCTTTTCTCTACACCAGAACTATTTTTCATGAGCTTGAAAGTTTCTGCTAGAACAATACTTTCTTCAGAGATTTTTTTTTTTTGTCAAAAATGCAAGCGAAATTTGGTTTTCAATTGCATGGTTTTAAGGTTGGTAATACAACTCGTGCTACTTTTTTATTATCTTTAGAAGTAAAAGGGAAACAATCTGCTGATGTCATTCTTTGGTGCAAGATTGTAGACAAGATGACCAGTTAACCTGCACTGTTCATAAATATCCATTTGTCATTTTTGTCAATTTACCGGCTTGTTGAGGCAAAAAAGAAAAAGAAGGACACAGAACGAAGGGAAGAGCTGGACCAATATGTAATTTACATCGATGTTGTGCTTTTGAACTCGGGTCATTTGTGTAGCGTCCGCATTGCCTTCCTGAATTTTCCAACGAGGGCATTTCCCTAACAGTTTGGGGTAGCAAGTTCCACAGAAAAACTGAGCGCACATTGAATACGTTCTTTCGTGCCTGAGTTCTCGCCAGTGGGGTCCATAGTTTCAATAATATTGAAGCATTAGTATAAGAATTATGAAAATAGTTCCAAAGCAAATGCCAAATGTAGGGTTGGGTTGTTTTGATATGTCTACCTAAAGAGGTCCATGTTCCCGGAGCTTTTTTTACGTATACCCTTTCGTCGCTCTCGACGAGTGAACATGGGCTTCAGTTCTTTTTTATGTTTATGAAAGCAATACATGTGAATGTAAAAGAGTTGCGTCTTACACGTAAAATTGTATGTGTAATATATCCATGAACGTATTTGCCGGAATAATGCGGGACTTGTTCCACGTTCTTTGGGAGAGAATATGAAGCCAAATTATGTTGAAAGGTTCTACATAATTTGGTTCTCATCAAAATGAATTGTTTCTCCCCCATTTATTGTACAAAAACTAGCTATGTGTCGTGGCTCATCAGCTCCCACTCACATTCAAATGGATAATCTAAAGAAAGGCACAAAATGTACACAAGATAAATTATTGATATGATGGATCTTCGTTTGCTGACAGAGTGCTTTAAAAAAAATGAGTCCACAATTCATATTAATACCTCTTGAATTGTTTTACCTGTTGAACGCAATAAAAATGTATAAATAGAAAAGCTATAGAAGGACAAGCATTTAAATCGGAATATGTTCGGCTCTAAACAAAAACTTTACGAACAAAAACTCTCGCCCAACCCCCACCAGAAAAAAAAGGAATTTCCGAAACAAACGTCCCAAATCGAGAAATATGAATTTCTTTCCACGGAAGTTTTCGTTAGATTGCATCCGACTATTGAGAGTTGTAAAGCAGTACTTTTAAAAACATTGGAGATAGGAGGATTCAGTTGGCTTCAATTTACAAAGTAAGTACCAACCTAAGTGTATCATGTATGAGTATGTTTCTCAATATTTTTGTTCAAAATAGCTGTATAAGCATTCCTCCGACACTTTTAGGAACATTTTCAGCCCTCTTACTTCTTTATATCAGACAGTTAGTTTATCCCAATGTACAATATTCTGTTATTTTTTGGTAATTTCAGCACCAGTAAAATCTCTTTGAAGCACCCTGTAACCTATTTGCATATCAGGAATAGTTTGCATGTTATGGAAAAAAACGTGGGACTTGCGAATCTACAGTTAGACTTTGACACTTCATGTCAACATGAGCATTAATGTTGAAATACCTTTCAAATATAATTGCATGCCAAAAATGTAGCTTTAGTACGACTAACTTCCTCTTTTTCTGCCCAACATGGGGTAATGGAGCTCACCCAAAAAAATTGTATTGATTATCAATCATATTGCTTCAGTTTATGAACCACATGTATCACAAGTGTGCTTCTGCAATAGTAAATTAAATATTACCATCATTTCTTGCCTTGTGTGATAACTAGACCTCGAAAAAATAGTTGCATTTTTAACCAAATTCATTTTATGTTAAGTTATACGAAAAGAGGTGAAAAATAACCACACCATTTGCAAAAAAGCATTGTCAGCTGCAATGGAATTAACAAGTGGTGTAATATTTCCTCGGCAAAAGAAACGGTTTTGGAACTATTTGTGAGAAACTTTAATTTCGGTGTCATCAATCGACTATTCGGCAAGATTGAATGATAATTTTAACCTTCGTATTCTCTAATAACCAGAGGTTTGATCTCTCCTCAACAAAAGACATGGATTTCGCTTTGAAGCATTGTAAACGCAACAAAGTCCAAATCTAGGACGATTACCCTGACAGCTTCCGGTTTCCTCCATGTGCTTGATGAAAAATAAAGGTGTGTTTGAGATCGAAAAAAGCACGTGTAACGAGTATTTTTTAGGTTTTTTTGAGTCTTTATGATTACTAGTGTTCTCAAACGTACGTAAATAACATTTATGTGCATCCTGGGCCTTTAATTGCATCTTTTTTGCATCTGGAACCTTTACTTGTATCATTCGCATCGTTGTTCCATTTTCACTTTATTATGCATTTTAGGCATCTTTTGACTGAATTTGTTTTGACCGAAAATTTGTATTTTCATTATTTTGATGAGAAATTGGCAACCCTGACGTATGTCTGCACAATTCAGGGTCCCGACTGCCATCTCTTTTCTAGGGACAAAGGATTGTATAACTTACTGGAATTATTGAATAAGCCTATTTTATCAAACAAAACCCCATAAACAGCAATCCCCCCAGCACTTTCAAAGAATGGCATTGGTTGAAGTCGACTTCAAATAACAACGTACAAGCCAAAGCTGTTATTTTGACAACACCTGTGATTGGTATGGAAGTTTAGTCTTAGATTACTCTTCAGATGCTGATCCACTGAGATTAGAGCATACTGTTATTAGAATATATGTGTCCAGCTTAAAAAATTGCTTGAAATGCCTTAGTATGCCAAAACATTAAAAAGCATCCCTGAAGTTTATTTGCATCCTGGGCTGTTTTTTTGCATCTATATTGGCATCTTGAGGTCCTTTTCTACGCTTAATTTTGAGAACCTTGATGACTGCACTGTTTTGTGATTTATTGGGATTAAGGCTCTTTGCTTTTGGAAAAATGAATGAATGTAATATGACATGCCTACAGGGGTCGTTGTTTACCCGTTTGCACTTGAGCGCCCCCTTTTGACTCACGCAGGGATGTGTAGAGATTTTGGCTATGGCATGAGTAAAAAACAATCGCGTCAAAAAAAGCGGAGCTTTTATTCAAAAAAACAAAGGATAGTGCTAGAAACGATAAAGAGACAAAACTTTAAGCTCGCTTTGAGACACAAGTTCAATAGTTGGTTGAAAAAGTGGTGTCATTTTTACGTTTGACATATCCCTATAGATCCGAAAGACCGCGCTTGGGCGCAATGGGTACAAAAACCAAACAAACTGAGGTCGCTATCGTATCCTATTATATTATTTTATTAATGCCTTGCAGTCGACCAGAGCCGATAGCTCACATTTTCACGGAACGTTTTCTCGAACTCTCCAAACCTTTACTTAGCCCTCAGAACTGTTGGTTCTTAATAAGGGAATCGGAAAGTACTTGAAGAATTGGACCTCCCAAGAAAATTCTGATAATAGAATATAGGAACTTTCACAGACAGGTGACGTTAATTCGGATTTAGCTTGTTCCCTGTCAAAAATAGTAAGACACGAAGCTAATTTGTGTTGTCCCAATTCCATACCACTCACTTCTCGTGCCATAACAACGGCATTGATTTAGAATATGATATTTTCTTGTTAGTATGATTATGCTTATAAATTATTGTGTTTTGTTTACTCATTTCATCTGGGATGCAAAGGAAGTCAATGCAGATGCAATGTGGCATGTGCTCAAATTCCAATCGTGAAAAAGGATGTGCTGCTCTTTCGAGTGAAAGTGAATTTATTTGATGGTCCTTTAAATGGTCAAGACGAAAATGGAGTTCGACAAAGATTCAATCATGTCTGGTCTATAAAGGAATTCTTTTTGATAGCGTGACACGTCCAAAACTATTCGTAAGAATTTTCAAATTCGTTAGCCACAGTCAGAAAGTAGGAATATTCTCGATAGCTTTTCAGGTTTGTAGATGGTTTATGTTGAAATCAACGAAATTCTTCCGTTGTTTCGGAGAAATCATTTGGAGATAAACGTTATTCTCCACCGATTAGTTGGCGGTGCTCGTTTTTATATTTGTGGCAAAATTTCATAAGGTTTACAGAGAGAGTTTAGGGGTTGTTAATATCGTGTTGGGTTAGGTTAGGTCAGGTTAGGTTAGGTTTGATTAAGATAGGTTAAGTTTAAAAAAGTAGCACCGCCAACTAATCGGTGGAGAATAACGTTTACCATCATTTGGATGGCTGAACAAAGTTGTAGATTGATTCGAGAAACTATATTTCTAAAAGTGCCGAAGACACCCTTACGCTAGAAGGTAACCAATCTTTTTCCAGTGGTGTGGACTGCTACATAGAACTCTAGCTATCCAAATCAGTCAAGTGTCGGTTTATTGGATCCCTGAGCGATATTATGCTAATTTCATCCAAAGAATGGCGAGCAACGCCAAATGGAGCCGATGAGTATCAGATTTGCGTCCAAATGAGTTCGGAAACCGCTTCATCTCAGCAAACTTTTCCAACCGCAAATATAAAACCATCTATCAGTCTCCAATCCCAAATATTCTGGTCAAACACTTTCTTAAAACCATAGGTGGGCATCAGCAAGCAAAGAGTGAAGTCGTTTATTGCGTATCCATATGTCAAAAAGTTAACTACGTGATTTGCTAATGATTAAAGTCGAAGAACGACCAAACCCAAAATTTAATTCTAAAAATTCTAAATACCTGACGTTTTAACCGTATAGCGATAAGGAAGTCCGAAAAATAATTACAAAAAACCAAAAGCAGTAATGAAGGTATTATCACACCAAATGTCCGAATGTTAACGTCTGAATCTAAACATCAAACGACTTAACGCTCGTTTTTGACCGAAGCCACTGATTGGAAGGGATTTCGTCTGTGTGGATGGATGATTGGACCTCGGTTCCTGCCTAAAACAAACCGAGTTTGAGTCATGGAACTCAAGAGATTTGATTCACTCCATCCAGCTGAAAAACCGGGAGAAGATCATTCAAGGAGGGCTCCATTGAAACGCGCACCCGCAAAGAAGGGAAACAAGCCGGCCCACGTCAATATTGGGAGAAGATCCCTCAGTTTGGATCTGGAGTTGGTGACGATGGCATCGTGACGGGTGTTTCTCTAGTTACCAATAACCTGTGTCAAAAATCGAGTGTGGGTGAGCTGAAAAAGTGATTGACATGTCAAAATGGGGTTGCCTTCATTGTGCCAGTTGACAGGAGTCAGATCGCCAAAAAGGCATGGCTGATAAAAAGCTTGACGAGCTCATTCATTGTTAGAAATCGAAGGTTTTGAATTAGTTGCCTTCATATACCGGCTTTTGTGTATTCGATCTAACTGACTAAAATCTATCTATGTATAGAAAACGTATCAGTCGCTAGCAAGTTTCCACAGTGTGACTGACTGCACTTTGTTCAAGTGAAGAAGAATCTCCGCACATTCCCGTATACTGCTTGAGCGAGTGAAATTGAATGGGAAAAATCCTTTGGAATCTCGAAGATCAGTGTTTTTGCCCGCCAATCCACACCAGCTACCGCTTAATATCAGCCAGCAAACCTAACTGACCGAGCCTGTCGTGTGGGCTATAGAAATGCATTTGTATTACACTTGAGGGCAATTCAACATGGAGATATTCTCGGCCTTCAAAGGGCTGAGTCTAAAGAGCTCTAGATCTCAGCAAAATGGTTTCGATTCTTGTCAATCAGATTCGAAACCGCCCAGGCCACCCAAGAGCAAGAAGAAGGCACTCAAGAGGGATAGCAAACCGCCGACATCTGGTCGGGAATCGCGGGCCCGTTCTCATGGGTTGAGCTCGAGAGAAAGTAGTCGAGCGGGATCGCCCGTGTCCATTCGCTCGACCTTGTCCTTGAACATTGGCACAAGATGGGCGGAATTTCGCGGGAGGCGTTCCTCGAGCCCTGCTGGCTCCGAGATGAGTGTGGGAAGTCAGAGTGTGGTGACCTCACCCAATTCTAAAGTGACCTCGCCGGAGTCATTGTCTAGTTATAGAGTGGTGGACAGTGTCGGGCCGTTGTCACAGAGGCACATGAGTCTTCGACGATCCATGCGGGACACTCATAGCCCCTCGTGGAGCTCGGCCGGATCCTCAATTCGATGGAGCAGCGGACGGTTCCCGAGCCATCGTCTTCCCTCTCAAAGGAGACCCAATTCAACTCAGTTTTTCAGCGAAAGTAATGCCGCCACCACAATCTTAAGTGCATGCAAGTTTCCTGTGGACCAGTTCCGACCGGATTTGTATTTGGACCCCAATCAAGGTCAGTTTATATCAACGACAAGTAAAGCCCGTTTGTAGTTGAGAGTTATCTTTTTCTTCTTTTCATTCGATGCATTCTTATGGATAATTGTTTAATAGGTTCACGCTCGTTTTTCTGGACAGGGCTCAATTTCCCTTGGGTTACTCCCAACGTTTTTGTGCTCTTTTTCTACAAAGTTTCACAAAAGGAAGCTGTCTGAAGAGATCAGAGTCTGATGCCTTTACATCTAAGTGTGACAACTTTTTTCTCGAACTTGAATGATACCGAAAGGTTTGCCACATAATTTAAAGGTGTAGGTTCACCCCTGAGCTTCTCTCTATTATTGTCTGGAAACACTTTTGACTTCCTGGTCTCTAGGGATTTTTTCCGGCTCTCATATCAGGAGTAATATATCACCTCCTGGGGATTTAGGTGACGCCCCAGCTTTCCAATCTTCATGAATGTCTTCTTGCACACATCTGTGAACTTCGACGAATTGAAGTTAAAAGTATTGATGAAAACTTCAAAAACGCAGGTAAAATCTGTTTCTTTGAATCCTGTAGAGGAAAAGACCTATCGATCAAAAAGTCAAAGCATTAGCTTTTTCACTAGTAGCTAGTAAATATAATTGAGAGATATCAAGACATTCAACAAGCGAGGAAATTGTTCAAATCGTATTGATTTTATTCATCTTGTCCAGATGAAATGAATCAATGTTGATTGTCCTTGACTGCGAACACCGATGTGAGGATATTCAAATGAACTCGGATTGCGTCTTTGCATGATGCATAAATCTACACCCAAGTTTTTAGTGTCTCTCATTCTCGCTAGACCAAGGACAAATGACAAATGACATCTAATAAGTCTCCCGGAGCGAGACACCAGACCCTAAACCACACAAGCTATCCACAATGGTTGTACCAGAGCGTTCCATTAGAGGCAATGCAAAGTCTGAAACCCTAATAGCGTCTGATTCCATCCATTGTTTCTTGCCAGGGCCTGTCTGAATGGAGCTCACTGGGACATTGAATCATATTCAATGGAGAGAAACAGTTTTCTGGAAGGCCCCCGTTAAGGTGTGGCGAGCAACGGTATATGACATTAAACTTTTCGATGTGGGTCTAAAAAAGGGAATGAGTTTTGCATGAATTATGTTGACTTTGATTTGTTGGGTGCCTGGCTTTATTGCTAAAAACTTTAACAAGAACTGCATTGTGGTTTGAGGAGAAGTGTTTGGTTGGGCCGATCTCAAACTGAGAGTTTATGATTCACTTCCTTCTTTGATCTGGTTAGTCATTGTTGAATATGCAAATCGTACGACTCATGATGTGACTGAGATACGAAAGAAGAAGACCTGGATGATTTCTTTTTTTGCTTTAATGGCGTTGGTCGATTATTGAGGGGGTGATGGATCGATGGAATATTCGACATAAAAGTGGGAAAAATCCTATCGGTCATGTCATTTGCATACCTCTCACCCTCAAATGAGGAGTGAAAGGTGAAACCTTTGAGGTTCTTCTCTCCATATCAATCCACGGTTCTTAATCGGACTAAGTCCTTGCTCCCTTGTCCTTTTCGCTGCATTTTGGCAAAGAGAAACTCAATTCAGCACCCTTTGTTGAAAAAGGGACTGACGTTTCAATCATGAAATATTTAGTATCTCTTACATGGAACTTGAAGATCCAATTCGAGATAGAAAACTTGGAACTGAAAATGACAAGGACATGCTGTGACGTGAGGCCAGTTCTTGTGATTTGGAGCTACCAAAGTTGGAGCTTGGGAGCTCAGTTCCACAAGACCTTGGAGTTAGATTGCTAATTGAAGACCAGAGAGGCTCCAAAGACAAGTTTCTTGCACGTTCCAAGCCTTTTCAAGGCTGGACCTCGAGGATACGGAACGGAAGAGTTCATTAATCTTTTTGATCATCTTTGGTCCGTCCTCTCCCTGAAGGTCCAAATACTATTCACTTTTCCCATATTTCTCTCAAGCTACCACAACTTCGTTTGTTCCAACAAAAAGAGAAAGCTCACATGCTCCAAGTCTTGACTGAGTCATCCTCTGGTTTCTCGAGTACAATTTCAGGCGTTCCACCCGAGGGAACATTCGGTTTTTACATCTGTCTGTGCCAACTCAGTTTACCAGGCTCAGTGAGATTTCATTGCTCACCACTCAAGCAGGGTCCTAAATGATCTCGTTTCATTACGAGTTCTCTCACTTTGTCGGTTTGGTAATCGTAGAATCCCATGACAACAACCAGAGCTCCAACTTTCTCCCGAAAGTGCAATCGACTTGCAGGGCTCTTATCGAGTTTTTTTGCAAGGCTCTCAGACAGAAAGCAAACAGTGAAGACTCGGGTGGAAAGCTACATTTTGCAAACCTCTGGCCTCTCTGGTCCCTGCGAGCTCCTGGAACACCACGTGGACCCTGCCGGCTGAGTGGGTTCAGAGTTTCGCGATGTCAGGGTTGGGCAGCTACTGCATTCCTGAGATGAAAAATGTGGGTCTATTGTTCGAGCTTGCTGCCGACATTGAACGAAGAATTAGAAGAAGTTCTTCCGTTGAAGCGTTCAATTCTTGAGCTTAATGGCACATGGCTTGCCAGTTGAGTGTGCATTTATGCTCTGGACAATAAAAGATAGAAGATCTGCAATGCTGAGTGGAAGAAACTGGCGACCATTTTTAGCACAACTCCCTACCCTTCCCAATGCTCTTTCTGCTTCACGGTTGCTGCCAAAAAGACCAATGAAATCGTCTCACGGTCAAGCCATCTTCTGAACTAAGGGAGAACAAAATGTAAGGACGTGAAGTTGAATGGTTTAATTGGTTTAATCGCGTTTCATTTCCCCATTTCGCTAACAAAACGGTTCTTAATGGAAAGAATTGTGATTTATCTGCATATCATTTAAATTTGGTCACATTTGCCGGTTGGGATTGGGACTTTCTCATGTTGTACTTTTTTTGGGTCCCAGTGTGAAATGTACAAACCAAGTGCTATTTTACGACCCATTTCAGATTGAAACAGTTCAACGGCCACTAAAGCTGGCTCTTGTTGTGAAAATAGACCTTTTTACGCCAAGTCATTACACTCCCAATGTCAAATTGAGATTCCAATCTTCATTTGACTGTTCGTGTATGAACTCTTTTCAAGGTAGTAGTGTATCTATCACTGGTCTCAAAACTTTTACTATAGCTACCCAACCGGTTTCATTTCGCTTCAAATTTGACGGAAATGCCAAGTTCTTTAAAATCAGTTAACTCTCTTGATATAAAGGCGTTTGCGGTGAAACTCCTTTTCCTCGCCTCAAGCAGATGTGTTATTCATTATCAGTGGATCATTGCAAATTGTGTTTTGTGGACTGGGACTAATGGCGTTCCAACGCAATCTTACTAACAGGCCAGTGGTGACGACAACGATGATGGTGGAGGTGGTGGTAGTGGAGCTGATGGCACCCAAGTCCAAGTACATGAGCAACTTGGTAGGAATACTTTGTCATTATATTGACATCATTACTCAAACACCACCTCCATCAACTCCGGGGTATTTACCAACACCCTTCTACATGATCAGGAGAGAGCCAGGAAACAAGCAAGATGAATGAGCTTGGGCTTGATTAACATGATCGCACTCACCAGAAACCATTTCACCCGCCTCACCGATCGGTTTGAACCAGTTTTTCGATCACCACTTAAGAATGTACTTCGGATATCGGGCCCAAAATGGATTGGCATTGAACTGATGGACATCCAGTGTCTGATTTAATCAAGGCCTATAATGCAGAGAATCGGAGACACGAATGGATTATGCATCTTCTTCTTGCATTGGCTGGATATACTCAACCCTCTCGGAGATTACCCTTATTCCCAATTCGCCCTGGTGACGGCTCATTAACTTAAACCCTGGTCTCTGCCAAACTTCCGCTGTTTTACGAGATTCTGAGATATTCTATATGGCTATGATTGGGAGGAAGACTCTGGATAAGAGCCTTGTGTGGGGGTCGAAAGAGGGAGAAAGATACACAATCAGTGTTGATCCCTCGCTGAGCAATCCCCTTTTCTCCAGAAAATACAGTGATATACATACGTACGTATGTACGCGCATGCTTGGTGCCATCGCTATTCATAGTTTGCATGGTGGCCAATCATCGACTCATTGTGGCTGTCGATTCTGACAGCCAATAATGCGATCGCACACTCAATGAAGCTCTAAAGCCTCCGAAGCACTCACGTCGCTCCAGTTCTCTCCAATGCACGCTAATACTTTACGTACACAGTAAGGAGTGATGACGAGGGTGGCTGAGCCTTGAGTCATTCGTCAGAATCGACTTGTTTGTCACTTGTCAAACTCGAAAACAGACAGATCTCCAGCCTCAAACTCGACTCCATGTATCTTAATGCATTCTTGGGCATTACGTTTTAGCTTTCCCATTTCATGAACTGAAAGATCATTCATGTCGAGTGGTTCGCATGTAAATTTACGACTCTCCGTTGGTCGTTTGTTTCTGTCCATTTGTGGATTAGTTGAATCATTTTATGACCAATTCAGACAATTATCTCTTTTGGTTGGGCACAAATGAACCGAGCTTGTTTGTTGCTGGTCCTTGGAAGCAAAGAGCGAGTGTTCTTTCCCAAGGAAAAGCGGTTTTAAAACGGTTTAAACGTGCGAATTTTCGATGCTGGTGTGAAACACTTTTATGATCCCTTCGCCCCTCCCCCTCACAATATTCCGTACCCTTCTACTAAAAACGCTATTGGTTGGCAGTTTGTCTCTGATTTATGGATGTTAAGAGCCCATTTGGGCAAGATGATCAGAAAACCACGTCCCGCTGCAATGACCTGCTGAAATGGACTGAATTTCAACGAAAACTGTGCGTAATCACCATAATTTTTCACTTACACGGAAGAATTCCATCCGATTTGCTACCGTTGATTCTCTTATGTTTCGTTGCTGGTCCCGAACTTGGAGATTATCTCGGCTTTACATCTAATCTTGGAAAGAAGGATGGATGGATGGAAAGGGAACTCTCCCTGAAATGTTGAACTCTTGGACTTGGTTTCTCCCGCTGAGAAATGCAAAGAAATACTTCAAAGTCACCTGGAAGAACATTTCAACGCCAAGATAAAGATAAAAGGTCTGAGTGTCCAACTTCTCCCACGGGGTCGGGTCAACTCGCCACTCAAATCAGGTACAACCGATGACATCAGACCGTGTATCTATGTACAACTTATGTTGCACTGAACATAAGGAAGCCAGGAAAGAAGAAAAAGAAGAAAAAGTAGAGATACTACTACTAAGAGGAAAAGGGCGAAAAGCCGTGAAATTTGAGAAGAGTCCAAAATATTTGTTGGACCTCGTTGGAGCGGGCCAATCTTCTACGTAGCTCTTGCTGTCGATAATGTCACCAGTGCCGAGAATGATCCATTAATTTTCTTGTTTTGAAAACGGAACAGTGAGACTGAACGTTGACTGACTGGTGACTACCATTCACCAATCCAATCCGTTAGATTCAAACGGATAATCCCTCAGTTAATACCTTGCAACCTTATTGTGAATCTGAACCCTTTACACATAAAAGGGGGAATTGGAGCGCCCAATCATTCCTAGATGAGATTACACCATTTTGGTCGTTTGGGTGAAAAGAGTTTATTAAAACTGAATCCAACTCGATCCAGTCAAGAACATTCGGACGAACAGGTTCAAGATTTGCCCATGTTTTTCTGGTTGACCATTGAACAATGGTCAAATATTTCTGGTATGGAGAGAAACTCTGGACCCACACAGGTGTCTTTGGACGCCCTCTAGTTGGTAGTATACCCATAGATATGCGTACACGAATGGAATTTCCAGTTTATGACATGCTACAGAGACCGAGTGATCAATGGTGTTCGTCTCAATGAAGACGATATCCGGCGGTGAAACCATTTCTTCTGGAGCCTACGGAATAATCGTTTCGGTCTTGATCGACCAAGCTGTAGTCAAGTGAGCGAGTCGATTGAATGAATCCATCTCTCAACCACATCACATCGTTACGAGCGGTGATAAAGAAATCATTGTTCCACAGCCAGAACGTACTCTCAGGGAATAGAGGAGTATATATATATATATTATCCATGGATAAATTATTCTCCCCATTATGTTTAGCAATGAGCCTCAAGGACAATTATACTCCCGTTCTACTTGATGCCGAGTCATGGCCGTGCTATTCTCGAGTTCCTTCATTGAACAAGTTGGGAAATCCAAGAACGGCGTTCAAGTCAGCGAATTGTTATGTTTAGAATTTCTGCCCCAAGTCCTAATTAGGACACATCTCAAATCCCGAGTGTTCAAAGAGGATCGGAGACAGAAATCTGACACCGGTCGAATTGCAAGCCAATTTTCTTGACGCCTAAACGTCCTTGCGCCCAGACTTGCGATAAACAATCCGCATTTGCCTTATTGGATCAATTTATCATCCGCAGTTCCTCAACTTCTTTTTCCAGGTATGCGATCTCTCGGGCTTTTTTTCTTGATAATGGATCTAAATCGGCGGGTTTCCGTGCGACTCGCTTTGGTGGTTGGAAACTTGGGCAAACAATAGGCAATTTATCTTTTAGGGCTCTTGACTGAATCAGGTTGAACTACTATGGGAGTGAGGATGATCTTTTGTTGCCCCTTGCTCATGGTGTTAGTTCATACAAAACGTGATTTCAATCTTGGCAAGTAATATTTGTGCAATCTGATATGTCCTGCACTTTCAATGTAAGGAAGATATGAGGGGAATCGATGATGAGAGTTGCACAGTAGTTCTCGAGACGATGCCAACCGGATCGTTAGGTCTTTGAGAAAACCGTCCCCCCGCCTTGAATCTAATGTAGCTCGGGTTCCCAAACAAAAAGCCCTCTCATAGAACTTGTCTGACATCCCAAGTGACATTTCAAATTTAGAGCCATTGTTTTTTCGATTCGTCGCCCCGCGACTTGAACTCGAACGAGTCGGTTCTCTGAGGCACAAATGTTCCGTACCGAGAGACGAGAGGGGCTTTTGGTTCTATTAAACACGGATTGTTTGGAGTCATTGTCCGGACAATTTCAGCCCACCACACCAACTTGGTTTGAGGTGATGTCCTAAAGACACTCGATGGTAGAGTCGCGCAAATACTTGCAAATTCGTTACTTAATGTCAATGATGAAGCTGGTCCAAAAGAGTGTTGGACTTGAATGAATAAGCATCTGCAATCAAATTATGCGGTGATTTGTCTTTTAATCTTCTTCATGGCGTGAAGACGAAGGGTGCAACTTTTTGTTGCACGTTGTCTTGGTTCTTGAAGTTGCCAAGGAATCGCGGAATTCACTAATTTTGAGAAAAAGGGAGAGGAGGGGGCTGGGTCCTATTTAGAAATATCTCCTGTATATCTTGTTCATATACTCTTACTCCTGTCGTCAAAAGGTCTCAAGGCAAAACTCGGGGCAGGTTAGTCCTCAAGAGTACTATACTTTTTTTTGTTCCAATCAAGTGACCATTTGGTCCGGACAACCCGCTGAGTTGGAGCAGATTGTTGGACAGTTAAAAATTGGATTGACTTCGAGGGGTTTTCTGATGCTGATGAGTTTTGAACAGGCGCTGTCTATCGTCGAGGGTAAAGTGACATCATTTATAAGCTTTTCGGTAGCCGTTTTTGTTCCTGACCCAGTATACCAGATTAGTTCTGAATTCAGTCGTTGGGAGGAAAAACTGGAACCCAGTTCATTTAATCTGTGTCGGTTTTTTCTCTTCTTCTGATATTTTGTGAACCATCCCAACGAGAGAGAAACTCTCTTTCTCCTGATTCTATTGATTGGATAATCCTAGAAAATTACCAAAGGATCAAAGCATCACAATTGACATGTAAAGGATGACAAAAGGGAACTGATTCAGTGGCGGTTGTTATGAGAGAAAATACGCCTGAAAAGCTGAAAAAGCGAACGAGAATCCGGGCTCTTTACCCACGTTCAAACCTGTAGTAGAAGTAGTAGTAGTAGAAAAATATGGATGTTCTTCTTCCGGATAACATTTTTTGAACCTTGTACAAATTCATGGGAGCTGCCAAGTTGAAGTTAATTTGTCGCGGACTACTCCTTTTGGATATCTAAACTAACTATGACACGCCACACAACAACTGGAGCGCTCACTTAAATCTCCATCAGTTGTTAGGTTCGTAACATCCACGACTGACATGGTTTGTCGCAATCTCGAAATCTCCAACTTTTGCCATTCCTATTCCTGGTTCTCTGGTGTAGTCTCCCCCTGGTTTGGTGGGTTGGTCGTTTGGTTGGTTGTGGGTGCGGACCGATCTAGAGCGGAACAATTAATGAATCCCAAATTGGATGTGAGCTATGGGAGATCAAATGCCAACCTGTGCTATTCGACAATCCGCCTAAACTAAGATGCACCGAGACAAAAGCGAGAGCGGAAAAATTAATTATAGGAATAGGGATTCCATCTAAAGAGATCATTGAACCGCCGCTCCCACAACATCAAGGTATACGTACACACAATGGACTCGATCAGGATGACAACCAAAGACAACAGGATCACTTTTGGAATACCATGACTCGTCCAAGTGACAATGGTTGATAAGCTCGGGAGTGACAGACTCTTGAGATTTCTCGGCTTGGTGGACAATGGAGACTGTCGCCACATGTGGATCTAATTTATCGATATCCAGATCAAAATCGCTGATAAGCACATTTGTTTTGTCAGTCAACTACGAGATCTATACCTTGATACCCGGGGCTCTACTGGTAAGCTTTGGGCACTCTAGATACATTGGCAGTGCATCCACCATTTCCAAAAGAGATCATCTTAGCCCCGAGGAAGCTGTTTTTTTTTCACACCCAATGCGACGATCCAAACCTAATCAGTAGCATGAATGTGGTCAGCGCTCTTCGGAACAAAGAAAACCTCATCCATCCTTCTTAGTGCACTCGCTGCTCGAGAAAATTTGCATTTTACATGTTGTCTCAGCTCGAGCTGAAACAAGGTGGTATCTCTCGTGCAAGGTGACGTTGATTATCGTGGCATGAATTTCAAGTAGCCATGTTTGTGTTCAAGTAGTAGCCACTCCATCTATGTAGGCAGAGGCAGTCGAAAAGAATTTGGAGAGCACCTGTCTTCGGCCACGGACACTCTTCCTGACGACTCCAAGAGCAAACAAATCATGTGGTCAATGCCAAACTTGCCGTCCGTCGAGGGATTGTCGTCTTGTCGACTACGGTACAAATGGACATTGGGCAGATCAAAAAGAGTTTCTATACGGCAGACAATCTGCGGCTTACTTTTGGGACTGAATTCTATATTTGCAGAGTACCCAAGTAAAAGAGAAAGAGAGAACAACGATCGGCTCCATGCACTTAATTCGAGAAATCCCCCGTGCATTGAAGCTTACTCACTCGGACATTCCTTGTCCAAAGAGAGTAAAAGCCAATCTTCATTAAAATCACCGACAACGCTGTTTCTGATCCTCACTCTTTTTCGTCTCCCATGACCGAAATAGGAAAAGCCTACCACCATAAATGTTGAATCATTGGGGGTTGTGGAGTTAAGTAGACATCGACAGGAGAGGAGTCAGAGCGGGGTAAAAAGAGGGCAAGCACTCTTTGTGAAACTCATTCCCGACCATATAAAACGCCGTTGCTGCCTTTGGGATGGATGACTGCCACTCGTTGGCCCTCGATCTAGTGGTACGAGCAATCTTGTATGGGGTCGAACAATGTGTGAGAAGCGACAAAAAGCAATGGAAGTCATGAGTCTGCCATGAATTTTGAAACTTTTTTTCCTCCCCAGGGACTCTATGAAGGTTTGGGCGACACTCGGAGAAAAAAATGATCCATTGAACTCTTTGGCAACCCGATTCAAAGTTAGCCCTACCATCCATCTGAATTATGAATTGTTAACAGGCAAGAAGTGATGAAATTGGAAAATGCGGAGCTCAAGTAGAAACGGCGATTTTTTTAGGATGGAGGTTGATTGACCCTCAATTTGATAAAGAAGCCAGAAACCAGGAAACTGTAATCTTGACGGCAGTGGGATGACGACAGAATTTATGGTGGACTTGGCCTTTCCACCCTATTTCCATCCATTTCACTCCATCATCCTTAGATCAATCCCCGAGTGTCACCTCAGATCAGATTAACTTCAGATCAAGATCTGAAATGAAATCGAGGGATGGACAACACTCCACAGGAACATATGGCAAACCCCCTCGAATTCTGAGAGTGAATGTAAGAAGACGTGATGGAAAAAAAAGTTGAAAAGTCATTTTGGGGTGTGATTGAAGATGCCTGGATGGAGGTTACGGATGCGCTCAAAGTCATGGATTCCTGAGGCTTTAAATGCCTTGTAAATCACACTCGGGCCAACTCAGGAGGAGGATCCAGAGAGTGTGACTGACTGACTGACTGACTGGTAGAAGAATGTCCAAATGGATGATGTATTTCTGCATCTTTTTGGAAGCTGAATCTCATCTGAATCTCCTTGGAATCTCCTCCCACCCGCACCCGCTCTCCCATACGCTCTATTGGAAGCCCACTCGAATCATAACACATGTACACATTTTGGGCGTGGCAATGGAGTATCTCATTCCACAGGAGACATGACTTTGTACTTGGCTCAAATTAAAATGACTTTCATGTCTTGCAAGATCCACACACTTCACATGCTGTTTTATTATTTTGTTGGGCGATTAACGTAAGGAGTATTTGTGCAAGAATCTCTAATAGAGGGTCATTAATGGCTAGCAGCCGTTTTATGCTTGAACCTCTTGGTCATCAATGGATGGTCCCAAACCCCGTGATTATGCCCAAAATATGCAACTTCATGGCAGTTGCTCGTGTTCGCAAACCTTTCGACGACGAGGGAGTGCATGTTGGTGCGTAAATATGTTGAACCTTTCATCTTTTGGAGTCTTGTTGGTTGTTATTATGGCTACTTTGCCTCTGCCCCAATGCCACTTTCAATCTTACGTTATGGTGTTGATCATGATAACGAGTCCCGCATCGGCAAATCGTCCATTCCCGATTTGATTGGCTATTCTTATGGTGTTTTTTCTCGTTCAAGATTTATCACAAGCCTTTTCTGGAACATCTCGCCTCTCGATTCTGACGTGAGCCAAGTGTTGAGAATCAATTTTCAGGCATATATTCTGAACCCTATGCCTCTGTGGGATAAGCAGTGCCGTGACTGGAAACAGGTTTCGTTCATTCGTTACTTACTTGGCGAGTTCTCCCCCTTCTGGTGCTCTTGTTTCCCCTCTTGAGCCAAGTACTTCAATTACTGTAGGTTCATTTTTGACCGTTAAAAAGAGCCCACATGAATGACTGTACGTAGTACAGAGGGGGGTCATCCGAGGAACTTCCAATTGTGAATCTGTTTCACTTGTTCAAGGCGTTAATGATCTGGCCAACCCTTCGACTGACCTTTTGCTATCTATGCCTGACTGTGGTAATTGAAGTTTGTGTATGTTTCATTCAGCATGTCCATGCTTCTCTACCATGCTAGGCCGGATTCCCAATCATCTGTCTGAAAACCCTTCTGATATCTTCTTGGCCTGGCCATCCTGGCGATTTTGTTTCCGAATCAGAGATGTGTTTTTCTTCGTTTTTAACTCAGATATTATGTTCCTTAAAATTCATGACTTTTTTTGAGGAATCATCTTTGCAACCTGATTTCATTGGAAGCTCGTTCAGCCCATGGTGAAATTCATCGATTTGAGCGCTCTAGTGTTAGATGGAACGACTGATTAGTGGGTTTAAAAGCCCACTGTTTTCTTCTTTGTTCGTCACTTTAAGATCTTTAGTATGTAGACACTGGGATTTTGGCCTAATCTTCAGAGACTCGTTCGTTTGTGTTTGTCTTATTGGAGAATCTTGACCTCGGCCTGGCAAATCGTAAACTGCTCGTGGAAAGGCGGTTCGAATCTTTAAGAGCGACACAGAGAGAGTCAGAGAGAGAGAGAGAGAGAGAGCTCTAAATGTTTCCAAGGGCTCCAAGCTTCCAACGAAGACTTGGAAATGACTCAAATCCTCTTGCGTGTGTGCCGTATCTAGTGTATGTTGTGCAGTGCACTATTGTGGATGTAGGAGGGTGGCTTCGTTCACGGATCAATTGATGAGGTGTCAGGATTCTAGGCTGAGCTGGTACAAGTGCCAGGGACCTCGGCGAAATTGGAGACGATCCTTATTTTCAGGTGAGGAGGATTAAATTCTCCGCTCTTTGAAAAGAAACTAGTCAAAGGAGATTGGGAGCCCGGAAGGTACCTGGGCCTTTGCTGTGACATGCGCTTTGGCCTCCTGTCGGACGTATTTATTCGTGAGGAGCGACGACATTTTCTCGTCTTGCTCTGTGGAGCTTGTGCAAAAGCATCGTTGGATTTGATTCATTTTAATCTCTTATGCTCATTGGACTTGGAAGGGGATAAGATGACAAAACAGTTCTGCCCCACTAAACAAGCAAACGGGCATCGAGTTAAAGGTGCTCCGGGCTCATCCACCAACCAACCAACCAACCAACCAACCAACCATCTTACTCAAACCAACCAACCAACCAACCAACCCCTTGAGATGAAGAAAAAGATGATGATGATGAACCCGAGCAGGAAAGCATGGCCTCGTCATAATCTCCGCAAAAACACGACGACATCAACAAAGCGAAAATCTACGACAAGGAAATTTGTCTCCTGCTTGATCTGGGCTTGGTTACTCTTGGCCAGGTTTGAATTCTCGTCAAAATCTCGCTCATCCGCTCATCCCAACCCTTGGAATGAAGTGAACCACTTACGAAAGTACAGGAATGTCGTTTGTTGGTACAAGGAGGGATGAGGAGATCCGATGACTATCCAATGGCGGCGCACATCCATCATCAATAGAAGAAACGAAATCCTATAAAGAAACGTTGAAATGCGGTTGACCCAAGAGGCATTTAGCAATATTTGCATGCTCAGGCACATGTTGGTCGGTCCCGAATGTGGTCGGAATCCGCTTGGGGTATCTAGTACCTACCTAATTGATACAGTAGCTTGAGAATGGACAATGGTTACGATACTCCGACAAGACCCCGAGTGTGAGATGAGGTGGAAACAAGGAAACCTGATTTCATTTCTCTCATTCTTTTGACCATAACCCAGGTTTAAAGATAGGTGCTGGAGGCTTGCTCGATCTGCCTGTCTAACGAGATGATGATGGAGGTTTTATTGTCAATTTTGAAGCTTCCTTCAGCTGACGGGACCATAAAAAACGACCGACAAGAAATATTTCTACCCCAGATTCCTGACACGAGAGGTTTCACTTGAGAAGGAGATGAACATCTTCTTCCAATTCATGTGGATTTCGTTTCGGGAACACATGTTTTACGACGAATGAACGGCCTTTAATCATGCTAGTCAAATTACCAGTCTTGCAAAAAATTGCAGATGATGGCTGATCATCATTAAAGTGCTTGAATGTTGGGTTACCACCATCAAGTGCCTCATTTATCCGCATGAATTGGACTTTCTCTGCCTTTGCCATTCCTTTCATGGCAAACGTTGGATGAGAGTTCGAAAAAAGATGGAAATGCCCAACCAACTCTCCAGCCATGAACGACGTGATTGGTGATAACCCAAACAGATTAAAGCATGCTGCTCAACAAAGAAATGTTTCTGCATGAACTAAAGATCCATTTCTGTACGGAGGTCACGTCTGAAACGAGCCAAAAAAACGATCCAATCTGTTTACATCCCATCGACTTTGCCACCTTTTCCTCCTAGCGTCTCTACATACGTACGTATTTGCCATGTCATGGACTTCTCCATCGCCAGGACTTGGCACTTTCTCATCTAGATCCACAACTCAGATGAGTCAGAAGCGATTGAGGCCTTGAGGGAGTTGTTTCGTGGAAGACGGGGACGACACCCTTTGGAGTGGTAATGTTGAAATAAGTGATTCCGTCCTTGTAATCAACACGTCCGCTCCAGACCTGGTGCAAGGAAGTCTTTGGCGTGCGCAATTTGAGGCCAAATTGAAATGGATCAAATTGTCGGGCATGAAATGCCAACAGCTAGTACATCGAGCATCACATGGCCTTCATGTTTTGCTCGATTGTGAGTTTGTGCTTGTCACTCATTTCATGGGAGGGTGAAAGTGCCTTTACCCAGTGAACGTGTGCGGATGGATGGCGAGGCCTTTTTAGCGAACGCAAACCCCACAGTCATCAGGGTTCCATGGAGCAACCCATCATTAGGCTGGATGGTGGGGGCCTACAACAACAAACACCTCAATTACATGCCAATATTTCTGCCATCATCCCCGCCGACACCTCCGAAACCCTTTCCCAAACAAGCGACCAACGGAGCGGCGGAACCCAAAAGCCATATCGGACGATTGATATTTGAATACCAAGCAATTTCCGACTTTTTCTGCCCAATCATCTCGGCAAATATTCGTCGTGATCATGAACATTGAACAGTATGCGATTCAAACACCATCAAACCCCTTCCTTCCCGCTACGGAACATCACTGATTGAAACCTCGGAACGACAACCTGGGTCGCAAGACAGTCCATAGACACCTCTTGAACGTGATTCAAGTCAAGGGGTTAGTGGGTTGATAAGAAAAGCTGTAAAAACTCAAAAGGTCGTGATTGACCCTAATCTTTTCAGAATTATCATCTTGGCCCTTGGTGAATCGAATCCTCGGAGAGAGAGGGGGGGATGGGTTAGGTACATTGTTCACGCATTCGTCCATTTCAAATCCAGGATGGGCCTGTAATTTATTGTCATCGGCTCCGCGAATACGACAAAGATTGGAATGTGCTACGAAGAACCATCAAGTCCAGACGAGGTTCTTATGCACATGGCATTTTCAATGACGGATCCACTCGAACCAAGTGACCTATATTTAAAGGGGTATTTCAAGTCCCTTTAGTCAATCGAAAGCCATGTGAATTTTAATAGCTGTACCCTGTTTATGAGCCACCTTTAACAGCTAAGATGAATGGACCTCACATGTGTACTTTTGGCGAGTATTACTATGTATGAAGAAAGGGGCATTCTTCATGGCTTTAATTTATTACTTTGGATTTAGAGTAGTCTCCCCATTTGTAACCTCAACATTGAATAGCCGTATTTCCTGCTGATTTATCTTGCATGGTTTCGATATCTCTTGATGACAGATGGCTTCAATACTGACCCTTGGAAGGAGAAATTGGTACTTAGTTCTTAACTCGGCTTAAATAGGGGCTTCAAATGCTGTCCAATTTCGACTTGATTGCGATGAATTGAGTGCCAATTCGGCCCAAGATGGTAGTTCGGGATGCCAATTATACCCTCATTAAGACAAGATGGATTGCTTGGCTGTCCAGTGATGCTGATCGTGATACGAACAAGAAGATCCTTCTCCTCCTTCAGTCCATCCACATGTCGTCGATGAGAATTTCAGCAAGTGTGTAATTAGGACTTATTGGTCTTGTCAAGCCAAAGACGCAGGAAACTTATTTTTCCGGCCACAATTGAAAGGTTTCATGGCAACACCCTTCGATTCAGGGATTGGCAGGCTCGTATTTTTCAACCTGTCGGGAAGTGGGAGATTAGTGCGGCCAATAAATAACAAAATTATCCAACTCCTTCGCCACATGTAAACTATGAACTGTGGGTTTTTATGAAGTACGTACATTGAACTCTCCCACTCTTTTCTTCTCGATGAATGTTGTTGATTCAGGCCGTTCATCACTGCTATGAAGGCGCCTTCAATCTTAATCCGATTGTCTCGTCTGGCTTGGCGATAAAAACCTTTTTAATAAGTACACAAACCCAGCCTCAAGTCATGAATACGAGTACGGACAATGTCACTTTTTACCACGTTCCATTGCGTTGTCAAGTACGTACGTACACGGACGTCCCTACACAACTGTGTACGCGCACTTGAGAATGTCACCTAGCTCATAAACGTCGCTCGAGATATGCATCTCCTCAAAATCATGTTCCATTACCCGGCATAAACATGGCACATGTCAAGGAAGAAAACTGGCATGGTGTGCCACCCTCAAAGATCTTGTACATACAATTTGACCGGACTTGGGTCGGTTCATTTAATGGTAATGACATGATCGGTCGTAGCTTTGGGCCAATCAGATTGAATAACCGTAAGGATCGGAGGTCACGCATGGTTTGTCGGTATTGTTTGCATGACCATAAATTCCGGAGATTGTTTATTCACTTTGTTCTGAAGGGCAATTTAGATCAATATTCCCTCCCCCCTCTGAAAAACATCCCGCCTTCAAGGAATACAAATGCCTTGAACTTGCCCCAAAGATGGATAGATCCTTGTTTAGTTAGGCAAATCCGGCCTCTCATGCCTTATTTAGGGTCAAATCCGAGGGTTAGAATTTGGGGAGATGAGGGTTGGTGGTGGCTGATGAAGGTCACGTAATGGATTCAAATCGATCTTCGAGTGTTTGTTTACCAAGACCTGAGCTTTGAGACTTGAATGAGAATTTCTGTTGCATGTTGGTTGTGTTTTTTGCTCATTACATCCTCACGAATGATGGTTCTATGAGAGAATAGATCATGGTTGTTAATTTGTTTTTCTCTCAGAGACAACATGACCACCAACAGAACCATTTAAAGAATCCAAGCACGCTGTGCGACTTAACAAGTGCCATTTTGCCTCGACTTCTTGAACTTGAACCTCAGCGGGGATTTGTTGGGGAGCATCGTGTCACAACTGATTGAGTTGACCTTATTCTCATGCAGTTCTGTCCGTGCAGTCAACTAGTCTGGAAGGATGGAGAACAATAGAGGTCGGCCACTCTCCAGATCATGATGAGCAAGTTTTATAGGCAGCTTATGCTTTGCTGACAAGATGCTCATAATTAATGACTGCCAAGCCATTTTCCGCTCGGGCATACGTCCAAGTGATAAATAGTGACTGAAGGTGATGTTGCAAGTGGTTGTGGTGGTGGTACAACTCTCGGCAACTCCATCACGGAGGACGGTCCAATGGAGCCGTGTTGGCACGAAGCCACTCGATTCATTCATTGATTCATTAACGATATTGGTCGGTCAATGCGAGTGAAACACTCGAAAATTTGCATGGGAATGTGTGAGAGAGTGCGTGCTGTAAGCAAGCAGTCTTACTGCGATTCTCGTCTCGTCATCATCCTGGGAGAAAATATGTTGATGGGATATCCGTCAAGATTTCTGCGCGAAGATCGACAGAAAACAAGTTGTGAGCTTCACTATGTGGAAGCTTCGAGTCGAACCCACTTACTCTCGTGTCACTGATAAATTGGTCAAGGACCAAATATGGACGATCGAATTAGTCAGATCCGTTCCCCAACAATGCTGATGAACCTCCTCCGTGCGAAACACGTCATTTGAAACGGCTCCTTCTTGGGCCGAGTGCTCATTAAATGCTACTTATTTCGAATCTGAGGGTCACGGACGAAAGTTGCAAGGGCTGACTGACTCACGTGACTCACGTACAAGACACTTTCCTCGTGTTTTCAGGTTATTTTATATCAATGCTTCGAGATATTTACTAGTTCACTGACCCACTACCTATCTGCTGAATCGGGCTAATTCATCATGGTGTGCTTTTAATGCCGTAATGGAACTTGTAAGGCTGATCTGATAACAAACCTGATCTCAAATCAGATCCATCGGATATCCGGACTCACTCCTTGTTATTTTGTGAACGGGATTCGGAACCTCAGGATCGTCTTGCCAACCAACATAAAGTTAAATGAACGTCTAACAAACTCTCCCCCAAACACCTCTGGTGCGACAAAAAAGTTCATTTGGAAGCAAGGAAGCGGATGATTAGACTTGTTATATGAGATAATGATAGTGTAAGAAGCAGCTTAAATGACCTCATCATCGACTTGTTCGTCTTCGTTGTCGTTCGCATGATCTTATGTACACATGTTTTGTTCACGTGAGTTTTTGGTCTTCCCTCATATCTTGCTCTCGAGACAAGAGCCACATTCATGTCTGAAGAGCATTTCTAGGGAAGTTAACAAGCAACCATGAGAAGAAATGAAGCACCCATAACAAGTCATCCAAGGGAAAACTCTATTGCATACTCTTTGTAGCCTACTGGGTGGCCCACAATGCATTGTGAGCACTGTTTCCGCTCAAATGAGTTTTGAAAGTTAAACTAGGATTACATGGCTAAATAACTTGTTCAACGATCAGAGAGTA